>NC_132974.1:600000-915000 GCF_047496725.1 Anoplolepis gracilipes
CACCCGCGATGAAAGAAAAATGCGTCAAACGTGAACCTTCGACGACGTTAATGACTATACATCACGCCAGTGTCGATCATCGCTTCTAATTGATGAGATAAATTTACGGACGCATTTTATGTACGTATATTTCCTTTATTCGCAAAACAGCACAAATAACGACCAGTTATCACACTATTCTTTCCTCGAATACAATTTATTGGTATTACATGTGTATTACGTTTAGTTAAGATGATAATGACTCACTATAAAATATAATTACTCTTTAATTAGGAAATTGTTAAAGCAAAATTGTAACAATTTGTCTTGTATTATTTTTTATTTAATGATAATTCCGCAGTAACTTTTAATAAAATCATTTTATAATTTGAAAAGCACGGAATAAAAGACGTAAGTTGAAAAAGAAAAAGGGTATAATCCATATTTTTGAATAAATTAATCAAAAAGAGACTCAGGAACAAAAATATTTAATACACTATAAATAATTAATATACTATAATTAAAAAATTAAAAACATTTTTATAAAAAAAAAATACCTAATATATCGTTATATATTTAAATAAACACATTACAACGATTTTTTTGTAGTAATAAGAATTTATCATTCTTTTAATCATATTTAACAGCTTTGTTTGGGTTTTATATTTTATCTCATTGTACTGTAATTTATAAAACTATTGCGAAACATTTTGAATTCATTCGTCTTTATTTTATCTCATTGTCAGTGATGCAGAGACCTTATTTAGTAGAACAACTCTACAATATTATCGCATCTCATCGCAATTCGGGAATAATTATAAATCTTACGCGGAGTCCGTAACTTTGAAACATAAACGACGCACTTTGATGCGAGTAGCTTGAAATGATTAGTTGAACAGACAATGTTTTACGACGGCGTTTTAACTAGAATAATTTTATGGCTGTTAACGGCCACTTAACAACTGTTATTATCTTCCATTTACTGCACACGTCGTGTCGGTCACGGTTGCGGTTAAAATATGCCGATACTAATGCACGTGCGGTAATTAGTCGACAATTAATGTATAAAATAGTTTGTCGAGAAGAAATATGAAATATTAATCAAGTGATTTTACTCATGTCGCATAATCAAAGATAAACTGTAATAATTTCTTGTCTTTGAAAAAAAAGGATTGATGATAAATGCTAATATTGATCGGAAATTACAATAATTGCATCATTAAACAATAATGTCATATTGTAGTTAAATCACTGTCATTAAATATTATTTTGAAGGGAAACAGAGAGATTATGAATTTTGCTACTTATTAAAAAGAATAGTTTCCCTTATGCATTAACTATATAAAAAAGATAAACTTTTTATGAACTTTATTAATCTCACAAAATTATTTATATAAATTATTAATTTTTTTTAATTTAAAATTTTAAAACCATTATTATTATATTATATTTATATATTATCATTTATACTGTATTATAAATTAATTTAATTAAATAACTTTAATTTAATTTATAAATATCCCATAAACTTTTTATATAAATTATTTACTTAAAAATTAAAACATATTAAAATTAAATACTTGTTATTAAATTATTCTGCTAAAGAGATAAAGTCTTTCTCTCACACAATGCTTATCAATTTAAAAAAATTTATTTATATAAAAGTAATGACTTTTGTGACTTTTTAAATAATATTCGAGGTTCAAAAATAACTCATTTTCTTTCTTTATATTTATATAATGAATACTTTTACAAAAATGATGTATTTCTCAATAAATCATGCTATTTTTGCATATTAATTAATGCAAACACATGTCCGATATAAATCATCAAAGTCGATCGAAAAATGTAAGACATCACAAGATAGCATTACGCAGTAATGATCGTAGTTATATCACGGCAATCGAATTACAGAAATCGTAATTACTGGCTAAGAGAATCGATAGGTTCTTTTCTGTTTTAACACTTCAGCGATAACGTTAAGATTTACACTGATATGTTATCAATTATTTTTTCACAATTCTTGAATTTTCCATTAATTGATCTACAGCCACCGGATTTAATATTAACTTTCAAATATATTCTCTTATTTTTCACTTTAATTATATTTCTGTGTAAATATAGTCTGTACCAGAAACTATATATATTATTCCACACAAATTGAATATTATTTTATTTTTATTTAATATAGAATATAGAAGTATTTTGAATTTATTACAGAAATATTAAATAATTTTTCATTAATTCTAGATGTAAAAAAATATGTCTTTAATAAAAAATTATGTGTAATAATGGAATGTGTGAAATATGTCCATATACATAAATTCATTATATAATATCGAATCAATTTAATTTTATTAATATAAATAATTAAAAGATAAAAAATTATATAATCTGTTTAGAGTATATTTAAAATATATGTATTTAATTTATATATATATATATATATATATATATATATATATATATAAATTTATTATAAATATATTAGATGTTGTAACAGTTTTAGTATCCCAATTCATGGTTATCGATAGCAATATCAATTTTCGTAAGAATAAAAGATTAGCTTGTTATTAGATATGGTATGACCGATAGCTGTATAAATTCAAATAGATACACTTGGATTGTTGAAATCCAATAATACGTAAGTATATAAATAAAAAAAAACGAATATTCAACATCAACAATATAATTAGTCCTAAAAAAAAATTACTTTTCTTTTTAATCCTTATCAGATTACTTGATACTCACCTGTCTCGTGCGTTGCATACTGTTTAAATTCGTTGCACACATTTGCATTAAAATCGATTATTAGCTGCACTTTACAATAAGATTCGCAACCGGGAAACTTTGAATCATTTTTACATGACAAGAAAATATAAAATTCTATTCAGAATTTGACCCAAAATTTATAGTCATTTCTAGAATTAACGGATCAGCGTGGTCGAGTACTTGGCTGAATGGAGACTATTCGTAATCGAGAGCAGCACTATGCGAAAGATTGTGAAATGGGTGGGAGGATCGAAAACAGTTCATTCTCTAAAGTTCATTAAAATTATCTCTTAACAGTTTATCTTATTAACAGTGTTCATTAATATTATCTTCTTAAAATAAGTTAAATGCGCTATAAAAATATAGAGAAGAAAAGATATCTTTAATATACATAAAATTAAAAAAATTATTTAGCACAAGGTTTTTTGATATAACATTTATTAACAGCTTATTTAGAGGTAAAAGAAAGGAAGAGCTAAATAAAGATTACAAAATGTTAATATATTTTAATTTAATTTTGATACAAGACCAACTATTTCAATCGCACGAGTGTATATGTATATCTGCATTATCTGTTGCCTTTCGCGCGCGCACGTGATTTGTAAAGCTGCGTTAATGGATCTGTTTAATCAGCATGATCAGCCGCAAATAATAGATCTCTTTTTAACCATGAGAATTTGACCGGAGAGAAATATAGATTTTACTTGAAAAATGCAATATATAATCTAAAATTACTTTAATACAGCCTCTGAATATATATTAAGTTTCTCATTTTAACTTTATGTATATTTTTCTTGAATTTTTTTTTTTAAATCGTTCAACCTTTTATTTATATTAGATTCAAATTTTACACAAATATATTTTGTGGTAGTATTAAAGAGAAATTTTTAATTTGAAAAAATGAATATATATTTTATATAAGATACAAGACATAATTATACACATATTTGATATTGTTAGGAAACATTTGTGCATTATATAATAATATCCATCTATTGTTATAAAGTATGCCATCACATATCTTTGCTGTAGTTTCTATGTCTTGTATTATCTTATAAAGTAATAATATAATAAAATTGAGTTTCTCTGCATATATGTTTAAAATGATATTAATTGAAAATATCTATAAAAATACAAATATAATTCAGCTAGTCTAATTATATGAGTGTGAAAAAAAGATTTAGAATATATCATAAAAACATCATGTACATACTTGACAACTATAGATGAAAAAAAATGTAATGTATAATAATAATAATATATAATATATATGTATATTTTTTTACACTCACACATTTGCAGATAAGGCACTGCCTTCAAAAAGATAATTAACAATGTAAATATTGATTTTTTTCTATATATTTTCTTCAATAATTTTACCTGATTTATGTTTTTTTTAAAGTACGAACCGATATAACTTCGAGATCAATAAACTCGACGCGTAAACGTAAAATATTTCCCTAAAGTTTCTTTTAACATATTTGTTGCTAAATCAAACATTAAATCCATCGAAATCATATCGGATCACAATCTCTTACTTAAATTATAATGACTATTAAACAATTTATACTGCAATATATTAACTATCACACTTATCATTGTAAAATGCTTGACACTATATAATATTTCTTATATTTCTATTTGATAAATTCATGAAACTCATATAAGAAAATAAAATTTGAGCTTGCAGCTATTATCACGTTGTTTATTCGGTCCAATACCGTTTGAAACTATTTATTTATTAATTTGTATTTGTTTATTTGATTGTGCTCTGATGTTAAAAAAGATATATGCATGAATTTTAACGAAATCGTTAACACTTGATGTTCACGATATCCGCACATATATGTCGAACAAATAACCATAATATTTTCCTAGTATTAATTCCAGCCAAATTCCATGTCCTCAATCTTTATATTCAATCCTTCAAAAGTTGTATCAATCCCTGGATCATCGAAACTTTCGTCCAGACCAATTTTCTGCAATTAGAATTTTTAATGTAATGAAATATTTTATATAGAGAGTAAATTCATTATGCAAATATGAAACTTCCTACAAACCTGTAATGTGGCAATTTGTGAAGGATCGCTCACCAACAAAATTTGTGGTTCCTTATCGTTCGTATCGTCAATCATTTTAGAAATTTGAATCTGTTTGTCTTTCCCAAGTGGCTGAATGTTTTAAATTAATTGTAATTATCAACTATGTAATTATACAGCTTACAATGATAGATAACAAATGGAATTTTACATCATACTTACAGTTTCTTTTGCAGTTTTCTTTTTATTTTTATTTTGACTAGAAAGTTCAAAAGAATCTTGCAAAAATACGTCAGCGCCATCATCACTATCAACCAATGCATGAGCTGTTCTTTTATGCATCACTAGCGTGCTACTTTGCCGGTATCTTCTAGAACACAAGGTGCATTCGAATGGCCGTTGTGGTGTATGTACCTAAAAAGACAAAATATCTAGAAATAATATATTTAACCAACGCATATTTGCGATAGATTTTTTTAATATTAACAATAAATAATAGATATTAATAATTGATTAAAAAACACTTACAAGGTGATGTTTATATAGACTAGAGTACTCGGTAAATCTTCTACCACAGTTTTCTATGGAACAAACATATGGCTTTTCACCCGAATGTATCCGTATGTGATTCTTGTAATTTGTCGCACTGGCAAACGCTTTACCACACATCGGCTGAGTACATTTATATGGTCGTTCACCAGTGTGCGTTCTTACGTGAACCTGACAAATATAACGTTCATCATTAAATTCTACGATTAAATATTTCGGCTACAAGAAACAAATGCTGTACCTTTCTAATATTACTTGTAGTAAACGACCGACCGCAACCATCAAATGGGCATACAAATGGACGTTCTCCCGTGTGAGTTCTCACATGTTTTAGTAGATCGCCCGAGGTCTTAAAACTCTTATTACACGTTCCATTTGTGCACTTATATGGTTTCTCGCCTGTATGCGTTCGCAAATGTGCTTTCAAACTGTACCCCGTTGAAAAGCTTTTCTTACACTTTGGATGCGTACATCTGTATGGTCTTTGACCAGTATGGGAACGCTCATGAACCTGTCGAAAGAAAAAATTTAATTTATGGTTAATAATTCTGATAATTAAAACAATCTGGATGACATTTCTGTCATAATTCATTTAATTATATCTATTATTAATATTGATTCTGAAAAATTACCTTGAGATGATGGGGCGTGCTATAAACCTTTGAACATCCCTCTCTGGGACAAGGATATCTAATCTTTGCATCAGACAATTTGTTGACTAAAATCTTGGAATCTTTCTTTTTTAATTTTCCATCTTGAATTTCCCATAAATTTTCACCAAGATCCACGTGACTAGCTACCATGTATGCTGTGCCATTAATAAATTCTACTTGCGAATATGTATTTTCTACATTTTCATTGGAAGTATCTTCAGCCTGTACAAACGTGGCTGGATCTAATTCCAATTGAAGAGCCTTGCCTTCACCAAATTCCGACAAATCTCGCAGTAATATGGTATTTCCATTTTCAAGTGTTGTTTGTAATGTTTGCGTCTTGAAATCTGGCTCTGTAATATATAAATATATAATTGATATTTTCCAAATCTTTTTAAGAATAACTTGTAATTTTCTTTTGTATTATCCAGTATATCATAATCACAAAAGTAAATTTAAATTATTACTAACCAATATCACTAAGATTATTTGTAACAAAAGCTTGAGTTCCATCAGGCAACGTAATAGCAGTTACCATTGTACCCAGCAACTGGTCATCCAATAGAAGTTCCTGTACTTGACTCGCATCATTTCCAGTGCCCTCATTTATCATAACCGACAGGCACTCCAAAATATCCACAGGATTATCCTGAAAAAGGATCATTTATTAGAATGTAAACACAATATTGAAACATGTGTAATAAGAGCCAAATAAAATTATTTCTATTATCCCTCCATGTGTGTACCTCGGATTCGTCTAAGATGATCTCCTCCTCTTCCTCCTCCTGACTCGCGATGCAGTTTGGAGGATCCGCACTTTGCGCCGACATAATCTCCTACGACCGCGCCACAGCTGCAAACAAACAATTCTCACTGACATTCGCGTTTTATTCCGATCTCATTCTCCCGCTAAACTACCCGTTATATATATTTTTACCGCGCAAAAATCGTATCAAATGTCGCACAATACCCGATCCGCGATCAACCAGTATCGTGACAATAATCGCAGTGTCGTCGTCGACACGTGGTATTCACGCGCGGTCGACGTGCTGTCAAAACAGAAACGTCAAAAGTTTCCGGACGTGCCCGCGCGCGCCGAGACGAAACTCTACGCCGTCGAATAGCATCATCTCGTTCCACGAGACTCGCCATCTTCATGCATACGGTTGCAGGTATCTCCAAAAAGAAGAAGCGATATACGTCGCGACGTAAAAGTAAATACTACGCGGGATCGAGTTCTGAAAATGAAGCACCCGCTCGTTCGCGGTGAATTGAATTTTCGTCGCTCTCCCATAACACGCCAGTACATCACAAAGAATCTTGGGAAATATTACCCATAAACTCGGCCGCCCGCGAAATATCTCTCGCGACTAGCGCGCGGCGATCATACCGGAACTGTAGCGGCGGCCATCTTGTCTCGAAGCGCGAGGCGCGCGTCTTCTGATTTTTGAACGTTTGAGCGCTCGTGACCCGCAAAGCTGCTTGTCCTTTTCAAGGAACAATAGTTCAAGAATGTAATAATGAAATAAAACGAAGCTGAAGAAACTTTCTACAAATTATTTTTGTTATTTCAGATTAGAAACTGTTGATTATTTTTACAAAGAACACAAATGTCAAATTTTTTAGCTTTTAAATTATTTACTGCTTTAATATAATATTTTGATTATTAAAGTAAAATGTATACATTTTCACATATAGTGTTTTTGAATCAAGCAAATTTGATGATAACTCTGAAAATAAAATTAAACCCAATTTGTAGTAAAATATCCTTAATGAAAAATATTTTCAGAATTTTTCTTAAAAATTTTCAGACTTTCTCAGGAAATTTTTCCATACAAATTGGCACACTTTTTAGAAATATTCAGAAAAAGAATCTGACAATTTATAAGTAAATTATTTCTCGATTTTTTTCAGATCAATATATCTGAAATATCTTCATTTCAATTATGAAATATTTTCATAATCTGAGAAATCCATGATTTATCTATTTAGCTTTTATTTTTCTGTCTTGTCTTTGAATATGTTTTATTTGGCGATACAAGAACACACAAACGTCATTCTATTTTTTTATTTTTCACTCAATATCGAACGAAGGTAGAATAATGTTAACGTAATTTCACACATATCTTACTCTATCTTTGTTTGATATCCAGTGACAGGACATAATTAATATAAAAGTTGATAAATCACGAATTCTTTAGAAATATCCCGTTAAATATAAATACATTAAAATTCCTCATATAAAATATTCTGATGATGTAAGATTGTAAATACAGAGATATAATATTTTATATTTTTATGGTAAACAAATTTCGTAAGAATTTTTTATATGTATAAATATGTATAAATGTAAAATATTTTGAGATTTCTTATTTTACAATTTTCTAAAAAATATTAAAAAATCTAAGTAAATTTGGGATTTTTTAAAGAGAATTCATAAACTTAAATTATAAAAGTATTTAAAACTTTTACAAAATTATACCATTTTTTTCAACAGAGATATGTTCGGCCAAAATAGGTTTTGAATCTAATAATCAATATAAATAAGACATTAATAATATAAATAATAAAAAGTACATATGTGCATTTAACATTCTTTTAAAACACAAGATTCTTTAATAGCTTTAATTAATCAAACGCTTGAAGTATTTTATTAATTAATTAATTTAATAATCCAAGTATTCTAGTAACCCAAGACAAAGTTTATTACATCATTAATCGCACTCACTGTCAGATTAAAATTGTTTTATTCGAAAATATTAATAACTTAAGAACGTAATAATAAAATGAAAAAAGTTATTGTAAGGAATAACTTTCTTTAAATTATTTTTGTTATTTGAGACTAAAAAATTTTACAGAAAACTGCATTTTTTTTCTAGTTTCTGAAGTCAATTATTTTTATAAAAAACAGAGTTGTAAATGTCAAATTACTTAGCTTTTAAATCTAATGTAACATTTCGATTATTACAATAAAATATATATATTTTCATAAAGAGAATTTACACATGACAGTTTTTTACATGATTTATATAGTTATCAACGCAATTTGCAGACAAAATACAGAATTTGCGTTTTATCCTAAATATAACTCAGATAGCACAAAATATTTATAAAATAAACTCCTCACAACAATTAAAGAAACACCTAAATTTTCTTGAAAAATAGGTAAAATTCAATCACTATGTAACTTCGTTAAAAATGAACGAAATTTAAATTTTAAATGTTGAAATCTCTACTTTTGAAAGCTTACCGTTATTTTTATGCTTCTGTGAGTTTGATAATTTTTACGTACAGAAAACTATGAGCTAGACCGAATGTGAAATTTTTTTGTCACTCTTTTGAATAAATCATAAATATCTTAGCAAATATTTGAGAAATATTTACAATAACTACTATAAATATTTATCTTTTACTTATAAATATTATATATAATATTTCATCTATATTTTTAAAAAATATATTTTTATAAATATTTATAAATATTTATCATAAATATTGTGTGTTGTCTGGGGAGATTGATCATTAATCGTATTTGTTAACATTATTCCGTACTATATTTTTGGCACCCTCAAACCCTAAAAAAATTTATATACTTTTTTTGATCCTTCCATAAAGAGTAGATAAAATAAAAATTAAATATATATAAAGATTGGAATAATAAATTTGAAAAATAATTTATTTATTGCAAATATATAAAATAAAATATTTAAAGGAATTACTGTCCGAAAATTGCACGGACAAAAATGATCCAATACAAAGAGTTAATATTCAATAACTTGTATAATAATTCTTTGCATAGTTAATTAACTAAAATACTCGCTATTCAATCGCGAATATCTCGTGCGATCCATCGCCAAGGCATCGTGAGATAAAAAATGGGATGCGTTCGCGGAGAAGTTTCGCAAGCGCTAAATTCTATCGCGCGATCTGAAGTCGAGATGAAAGTCTCTCCTCGTCGAGCCTGATCCCCTGCGAGTCCTTATTACTTGGGTGCCTTCGCCAAAGTCGAGCTACGCAGGTGGGGTACGTATTATGTATATGTGTGACGAGAAGGGGGATGCTGAAATTCATACATACAGCATACATGCACCGTGACGTTCTCCGTTCGAAAACTGGATCAGTTCCTGGCCGCATCCATGAGGCGTCTCGCGAGATTTAGCTAGATCCTAAAAGTCGCGTTGTGGAACAAAAAAAAAGATCCTTAGGACGATTGTGATTCGAGCGAGCAAGTGTGTATAGTGAAATCATCCAAATTTCGATTGGTGCTAAACAAAACCACATAATGACGACGGTGGGTGAAATAAAGTTGGATAAGTTTATTGTGTCAACAATATACTTATAAAACCTACATATATTTAATTTATTTATTAGTTGTAATATAATAGTTATAATATATCCGCCGTTGCTTTTCCCTGTAATTTAAATATTTTACTTTACCATAATTTTAATTTGAGATTTCATTATTAAAGTAATGAAAATCGAAAATTATATCATGTACAACATTTTATTTGTAAATGATAAATTATGCATGTTTTATAGGAAACGTTATATCAATTTTACATTAATTTTGAAATATTTTAAATATTTAGAAAATAGTGAAATTTTTGGCAAAGAAATATAGTTATCATTAAGCGTTTAACGTTACAACAGTCTAAAAATTTGATCTGCAAAAAATGGAAATTTTAAATAATTTTTAATAACTTTCAATCCTTGTAATACTAGATGCGCTATCTATATAAATTAATAATCTACATAAATCTAATAAAATCTTATATATTTATATAAATTAATAAATTAATAAATAAATAAAATTCTTAACTTTTAAGTAGATTGAAACATTCTTTAATATTTTTATTTGTAAAAAATCAGAATAATCTTTCTGTATCAATGTTGTAATCTAAAAAGTTATAGATAGCTAAAGAAAGAGAAACAGAAATGCTAAACTATTTGCAAAATTTGCAATATAATTTCAAAGAAAATGAAAAAAAATGAGAAGATAATTCAAGTAATTTGTCCACTTTTATTTTGATGTTTTAATTTTGAACAAGAAAATTTTATTATGAGAAATTAATTTATTTTTTCACTTTTTTACTATTGTGCAATCCATATAATTGTCGGAATAATTCATTATATGATGAATTAATTTATCTGTAGATTTATCTTAATTTTATTATGAGAAATTAATTTATTTTTCATTTTTTTATCATTATTACAAATATACCACATAATATGTATATTGTCGGAGAAATTAGTCATATGACGAATTAATTTATCCGTTGATTTATCGATATTATGTCATCATTCGTACGTTGCATAATTATCATTTCATCATACATTATTAGAAAGGTAAAATAAAACAATCGGAAATATGCGTGCACGTGTGTATCATGTAATTGTCTCGTGTGACTTGCTTTTATTCAATCACATATAAGTATGTTAATGTATCTCTCTCACGAATATAGAATCACACATTTCAATATACAACAACTTAATTTCTTTCTCCCTTTCTCATATACACGTGTGTGTTATATTTCTTTTTATTTTATGAATTAATTTGTTTTTAACTTTCTCTATTATAAAAATCCAGACAGCACAAAATATTTATAATAATTATTTTATTATATTTATAAATATTTTTAAGATTTGAGATTGAATAGATCATAAATATCCTAGCAAATATTTGAGAAGCATTTACAAAATAATACTTATTTTTTACTTACCATAAATATTGTAGAAAATATTTCATTTATATTTTAAAAATATGTCGAATAAAGATTTTTATAAAATATATATATAAAATATTTATATGATATATCAAAAAAATATAATATATTTATAAATATTTATCATAAATATTATTGTGTACTGTCTCTCTGGGAATTGAATTTTCCATTTTATGAAAAAGATCTCACATCCTTTCGAAATTCGATTTTTTTAAATCGTGAATCCCATTATCGGGTTTCTGTGATCAACCAGTGCTATTTTTGAACACAAAAATATTACTTATGCATACCAGGTTTCTGCAACGTTGAATTTCAAATGCCGGATTCAAAGCAGTCGAGTATATTCCCAGGTGAAGGTGAACGGAAAGGAAAACGAAAGGGTAGCTTGACACGCACTGCCGAGCACGTGTGTGTTTCTATAAGAGAATGAATCTCCTCGCACGCACGCACACACACACGCGTGAATGCGTTTTGTCGGGGCGTAGGCGTGCTTAGTTGTGATGGTGTGTAATAGTACTCTTGTCAGTGATGGAATGCAAAGATATAAGTACTTACCTCTCCCTCCCTCTCTCTCTCTCTCTCTCTCTCTCTCTCTCTCTTTCTCTATGTCGTGGCCGCTAAAAATATTGCCTTTCAAAGCGCAATATTGCTGGTAATCCTTGTGGGAAAAGCGTCTTTCGTACACTCGCAAGGGAGGGCAATGTTTCGCAAGCAGGTCATCGAAATGATGTAAACGCATTCCGACGTTACATCAAGAATAATATTAACAGTAAATTCTGGAGGCCTCATATATATATATGAAGAATTTAAGAAAAATAATATATTAAAAATAAATAATTATGAAATAATAATAAACGCTACTTTTAATAGAATGATAAATAAAATTTATTGATATTTTTATAATAAAAATTACGTTAACCCAGATAGCACACAATATTTATGGTAAATATTTATGAATATATATATTTTTTTGAAATATTAAATAAATATTTTATACATATTTTATATAAAAATCTTTATTCGACATATTTTTAACATATAGATGAAATATTTTGTACAATATTTATGATAAGTAAAAAATAAATAATTATAATAATTATTGGATAAATATTTCTCAAATATTTTTCTAGCATATTTATGATAAATATTTATGACCTATTCAATTTAAAATTTTAAAAATATTTATAAAATATTTAAATAATTATTATAAATATTTTGTAAATTATTAATTTTATAATTATTATAAATATTTTATAAATATTTTGTGCTGTCTGGGAAATAAACAACACACATGTAATATTAATACGATTAATATAATTAACAAAATTTATGTAATGATTATGCAAATACTTTTTATATTTTGAAGAAATACTAACCAAATAATAATAAAAATATATAAATTTCAATGGCAATAGTTGGTAAGAAATGTTTACTCTGTAAAAACACTACACAAAGTATGAAGTGTTTGATTCGATTATTTCATGTATAACGATTTAACTATAATCTTTTATATATACAATATAATCAATTAAATATATTTGTCTAATATTTTTTATATGTTAATAATAATTTATTCAAAATTCTCTCATGGCTCATATTTCGAAGATTGATCTTATAGATTACTTTCAGATATCTATTATGATTAGATATAATTATGTAATTTATCCTCCCGCATACTACGTGAGAGATTATAAATCTCCCGTACATCTGTGTAGAATAAATTTTAGAAACTTATCTGCCTTGACACATTTTAACGCTATGTATTTTTACGATTATTTTCTGCATCGTCAAGTGATTCATCAAAAAAAGAGATTTATCTGTGTCCACGTGCATACCACCTATATCGTGACATAAAAACGCTTGCTTCGGGCCTTTTTCGTGACGAACAGTGAAATTTAACTATTTATTTAATTAATTATGCAATTATTTTCAACAAAATTTATATTTGAAACCAAGAAAAAATATCGATTCTCTAAAATAATCGAGAGAAATGTGCTCTTAAATAATTAAAATGTTTTTTTTCTTTTTTTACATTTGTTGCGACTTATGAACGATTCGCGAATGATAAGACTTCGCCGATCCCAAATTACAAAATAAACTGTAATTTTAATTTCAGGTAACTAAAATAGTGTTACTGCTACTCGCGGTATCAACGGTCAGTTCTCTGCCGCTCGCGAACGTGCATGTGAAATTTGTATCGCCCTCCAACGTGCACGAGCACAGCATCACAACAGACGGTTAGGCATCCATTGCAACCATAATGCTTTATATTGCATTAGGTTATTTTAATTTATGCGTTCGCGTTCCTCTTCAGGAGATCGAACATTGGCTCAAAAGTCGTTCATCTCGATCGGCCGAAGAAACTCAGCAAAGCATTCTAAGGATCTCGGTGACTATTCCATCTTTATATTTATGCAATTATTTTAATATAATTAATTAATAATAGTGTAATCCCCGGGTAAGCACACAATATTTATAAAATATATACAAAATACTTATAATTATTATTTGGATTTTTTATCAATATTTATCAAAATATTTTATAAATATTTTTGTAATTTTAGATTAAACACAAGTCATAAAGATTTATTATAAATATTCTAGCAATTATAAAAATATTACTACAAGTATTTATTTTTCTACTTACTATAAATACAATATTATTATATATATAAAATATTTAATTTATATATTTTGATATATCGAATATAGTTTTTATAATTTTTTCTTTTAATGTGTATAAAAAATATATATAAAATATTTTTATCATATTTCAAAAAAATAAATATATTTATAAATATTAGGTGCTGTCTACATAAATAATATATATTTCCAGTGCGGATAAAAATTATTCATATTTGCGATATGTAATATATTTTTACAGATTATAATTACAGAACGAGCGTGCGGCGAAATCACTTACAGACGATACCGATAACGAATTCCAAAAACGCTGAATCCCTGTGGCCGGTCGGTGTTTTTCTGCCACCGATTAACGTTAATGATCTCGGATATAGCTGGAACGAGGTGCAACATGGTCTTCCTGATTTCTACAAATTAGAGGGTAAAAATATCTTTCCGCCGGCGAAATTTAGGCTGTTAAAATCTCACTTTTAATTACATACTTTCAATTTTATTTTATTTTATTTATTTACTTTTTTTTTAATTATTTTTATTTTATTTTTACACGCTAAACAAAATTAATTAAAGATTCAATATACTTTGGAAAAAAATAATTAGAAAAACACTAATTACACATAATTTTTTAAATAACAACAATGTTTTGTTTAATACAATTTTAATTTTAATTTTAGTTTTGTTTTGATTGCAGGACGAGACCCGTACTTATTAACTGGCCGTGAAGCAATGATGGCAGTTAAATATCTTTATGGACTGGGTGAGCTTTTCTTCGACGATTATCCGCATGCCAAAGCATTGCTGAGAAAACAGGAAGAAAGGAGATCAAACGGTTTGCATGGACAAATCCTGGGCAGTTTAAATCCTAGGTCTCCGTTTCGCAGGCAAGGTGTTGAGAAGCAAAATTAAGCTAAGAGTGATCTAATTGAAAAATTGATACCCAGTATTATTGTACTCTGGGGAAAAATCACACAAAAAATTTGCAATATATAATATCTTTTTATAAATAAAAAATGTATCATGTTTTGCGAGACATGTTGAAACAAAATACAATATATTAGAAATTAAATTTAATTATTCAGAGAGAAAGAAAACAAAGATGATGGGCTCAAGAATATTCTTTCAAAAAATATAAAATGTCTCATATCACACTATTGCGTTAAATTTGTTGTTACTTTTTCATTGTGAAAAAAGAAATACAAATTAAGACAATTAATTATGGTAAACTAAAACAAAACATACATTTAAATTTATAAAATAAAATACATCTAATATAATAAAATATATATAATAAAATACACTTATACTTGTGACGCTTATTATATGATATGGTTTATAAAAAAACACATTATTTCACACATACAAGAATATATATGTATCAAAATATTTCTTGTAAAAACTTTTACGTGCTTTATGAAACACTCACAAGAAGTTTAATCATTTTAGCTCATTCGTGATAGATATTAGTTATTTATGTCTTCAAATTAACCATCGTAAACATATAGCTATCGTTATTAAAAACCTACTGATTACGCTTGTTCTCATCACTCCATTACAAAGGTCTCCATAACAGAGGCACATGTACACTTTTTTGTAATTCCACACGGTGTAAGCACATCTCTCCTCGGTGTCATCCGGACCTCGTTGGAAGCACAATCTTTGTGTAGCGGTACCATATTCTAAAATCAAAATAAAAATATGCTAATATCAAATGTTATAAAATTTTTTCTATTACTTAATTAATAGTTTTATTTTAATAATAATATTTTGAAGATAAATCATCTCGGAGAAATATGTATTTATTATATATTTTTATTATAGAATAATATATAAATTAAATATGTGTTTAAAGCAAAATAACTCACCGTTATTTAAATTTTGACTCTCAATAATTTTTCCACACCATCCGGAAACACAAGGTACCGCATCTATACCTTTTTCAAACGCAATTTGGGTAGAATTCATGGTGAAAGGATCTTTACAGGAGCCTAATTCTCCTCTCGATCTACAGCTTACGCATCTTCGGAGAATGCCTGTAAACACGTGAAAAATGGGACTGTCATTTTTAGGAGAAATAAGTTTAGATTGCCATTGATTTGACTTGCATAGCATATACAATGACATTGATCAGTAGAATTTATTGGTACACAAATTTTTCGACTTATAATTTTTATGTTTAAAGTATTAAGATAAACAATATATATTATATAAGTTGTAATTTATAATAAAAATTATTTATATACTTAAATTAGACAATTTATTTCGTTTATAGAAATTAAAGAACATCCTCATAAAATAATGATATTCCACATCTTTTATTAAGAAAGAAAAATTACTGGTTTGCTGAAAATAAAATATTAACACATACTTTCAATTTTTCTCTTATTTATAATTCCACATATTATTAAAAAAGAATATTAAGAATATATGAATACTATTCTTAGACAGTACATGATATTTATAATAAATTGATAAATATTTGATTATATATATAATTCATATATGACTCATTAGATATGAGTCATAAATATTTTCACTATTTATTTTGTTTGAAATATTTAAATATTTTATACATCTTATTTTATATATATTAAGAAAAATAAGTCATAAAATTTATATTTAATATATTATTAAAATGTAGAATAAATATTTTATATAATACGTTCCGATAAAAGTAAAAAATTAATACATATTTGTAATATTTTGTAAATATTTCTCAAATATTTGCTGCGATATATATTTATGATAAATCTTTATGATCTGTTCAATTTAAAATTACAAAAATGTTTATAAAATATTTTGATAAATATAAAATTTTCAAATAATTAAATATTTTATATAATGCTTATGATAAAAGTAAAAAAAATTAAATATTTTATATAATACTTACGATAAAAGTAAAAAATAATAAATATTTGTAATATTTTGTAAATATTTCTCAAATATTTGTTGCAATATTTATGATAAATCTTTATGATCTGTTCAATTTAAAATTATAAAAATGTTTGTAAAATATTTTGATAAATATAAAATTTTCAAATAATTATTATAAATATTTCCTATATATATATATATATATTTTTTATAAATATTGTGTGCTGTCTGAGTAAGAATATATGACCAAGAATATCATAATGTGATTGAGAAAACTTTTCTATTCACAGAGAAGAAACTCACCAACACTTTCTTGAATCGCGATAATGGAGAAAGTTGCGAAGATCGCATGAACACTTGTTTGAAATTTCATCCTACTTCGTCACTAATCTTCGGTCAGTCTTTCATACAATTAATTATGCTAGCTCGTTAATGAGCACCGTAAATGAGAAGCCGGGAACTACGATAAAACATGGTCATTTTGGAACTAAACTGAACTGTCTGAAGACGAACACGTACGCTTCTCGTAGCCGTCTCGTACCAGGTCCCCCTTTCACTTAACTTTAAGGTCATCGTATACTAAGGAGAATCAGAAGGAACGTGAAAGAAATAACTATGAGGTGTATTCTCTATCGATAACTGATCTGTAATAAAATGCTGAAGTATTCAATAACAATAACATTAAAAGTGGATAATCAAAATGACATAATTGTGTAATTTATATTGTTAGTTAAAAAATGAGTAACTTAATTAATTGTGAATATATGTGATAAATTCTGGTAAATTTTCTTCAATTTTTATAAATATTTATAAAAATTAGATTGTAAAAAGACTATTTTGCATAAGATTATTAGAAAACTAACAATCTAAAATAAAAATTTCATTAAATCGGACATCATATTTTATTACATTTATTATTATTATAATTTTATAAAATTAACAAAAAATATTGTTAATGTATTTTGTAATGTATTTATAATTGTGTAATTTATATTGTTAATTAAAAAATAATAAGTAACTTAATTAATTAAAAATATTTGTCTGTCTTCAATTTTCATAAACATATATAAAAATTTGATTATAAAAAACCTATAATTTTAAATTATTAGAAAACTAACAATCTAAAATAAAAATTTCATTAAATCGGACATAATATTTATTACATTTATTATAATATATTTATAATACATTTATTATAATATTTATTACATTTATTACATTTATTATAATATATTTATAAAATTAACAAAATGTTGTTAATGTATTTTGCATTTCGGCAAACTATTCAACCTCCTCCGCTGATAGATCATCCTGTGGCAGATTGAAATTTATCTCTCTGTCGGCAAGTTATTACTATACCCGCGCAATAGCAGATCGAAGTCAAAAAGATTATAACTCCTAGATAGCCCAAATGTCGAAAAAAAGCTATACAAAAATAACATATAAATAGATTATATATTTATAAGAATGTGATGTTATATACACTTATGAAGATTATTAAAAATTTAATCATTTAATAATTAAACTAAATTGTCACTAGTATTATTTTTATAATTATATCTGTAATCTTATTCATTCATATATTTTACCATAATTTTTATTGCTAACCTTGTGTCAAAAGCCGAGTTTTAGATATAACGATGATTTTCAAACGCATCATGTTAATGTTATCCACGTAACAGGTATAGTTACCTTGCTCCTCTTTGGACACGTCTATCGCAAAAATATACTGTCATAAAAAATATAAAAAAATATCCTTTTAAAAAAAATAAAAAATAACTAAATTAAAAAAAATACCTTTGGATAAATTTATGAAATCAATGCATCTAAGATTGCAATTATATAAAAGTTAAAATAGCTACCATATAATATTATCATATCATACCATTTATATATAATATATAATATATATAATATGATATATATAATATATATAATATAGATAATACGTTACCCATTAAATAAAGTGTTGAGAAAGTGTCTACCATCACTCTAATTTGTATATCTTTTTTACGAAATGACCGTCCTGTTCCTTTCTTTAAAGTCAGTGTATCCTTTTTCCAAATTACTTGCGATGTTGTGCTTGATCTGTGTGTAAAATATTCTTTCTCACTGTCAAATTTTATATAAAATACGGGCGCAAAATTGTTTTAATTACTCTGGGCAAGTTATAGCGAGATGGGCGCCTTCGGCGAGAACGTATCGCTTAGCGTATCGAAACTTTTCACCCTTCTTTCTCTTCTTTACGCGCGGGCATTTCCTGCAAGGTTCTTTTAAAATAAATTCCGGCAAATACCGTAAGATACGGCTGATAGTGGGAAATTCACTTTGAAGCAGAGCAGATCTAAGAATACGTAATAATTAAATCTATCATATTGTTAATCGATATCATCGAAATTAAAATGCTATAGATATTTACTTGCAAGGAAGTGTTGGAGATCCTCGAAAGAAGTGTATAATGATCGAATCGTTTCTCTCTATCATTGTCTAAAATAATAATAATTAAAATAATACTTAAAACAAATAATTAAAATAAATAAGTAAATAATTAATTAAAATAAAACAATAATAAAAAGGTATATTACATATATTATATATACCAGATAGTTTACAGTAAGAAAAAGAAAAATATAAATAATACTCGCTGCATTTATGGTGCGTTTTAATCTGCAGTGACCCCTACTAGTTTTAATACCGCGATTATTTATACATTGTTTGCATTTACTCCACGGGCCCCATTCGGATACTACTTGAAGAGTAACTCCTTCCTCTCGAATATCGACTAAATCCATCATATTTGACACCTGTCAAGAGATTTTTCTTTATTTAAAATTGTTTTTTAATTTAGAAAATTAGTAATCTTCAACAAGATACATACATCATGATTATGTAATTTAAATAAAATGGCTTTGTATATTTTTGTCACTTTTGTTTAAATATATAATACGATAGAATAAAAAGAAAAAAAATAGATAATTTATATATTTATTTTGTTTGTAATTTAAAAATTAGTTAATTTACTGCAAATCTCGTAGTGACAGGCCACAAGTACGTTTCACGATATTTTTCCCATTCAGTTATATTACCCTCTTCTACAAACTCGCCACCAATATCTTTGAGGATTGCTATTAAAAACTGACAATATTAGATTCAATATTTAGCAACAAATATTCTAACAAAAAAACTTATACATATATAACATGTACTGTATAAAAGTGAAAAATAAATTGCTGTTTATATCGTATAATAAATTGACAAATAATAATTTTTCCAATTTAATAACTTGAGGTTTAAAAAAATAAATAGATAGCTAAAGAGATCAAGAGAATATTCGATATAATATTATATATACTAAAATAAAATGTCACGCATTAATTATGTTACATTAATATTCTTATATTTACGTTCAATCCTATAATTATATTTGTTTTCTTTATCCTGTCCCTCTTCACCATGACATCGATAAATGCCAGCGTCGGCGTCTGAAAAGCTTTTAATGACCAGAGAAAAATCTGGCGTCGTGTAGATTCTACTGTATGAAACATTATTTTCCATTCCCAATTCTACTTCTTTTTCCAATGTCTTTTGATACCGATCTTGATAGTACCAAATTTTCGGTTGGGATTCCTCGCGGTCGCTGCTTCTGTGAAAGTTTGGATTGTCAACAATTTACGGAGAAATACGTTGGTTCGGAAAATATGTATGTTTCTTGTATATATTTCTATGTGTTTTAAGACATCATGAAATATGAAATAATAATTAATTAAAGAAAAGACATTTGATCATTTTCAATTTAATTTATATAAGCGAATGGAACCTCTATTATTCATTTGCAGATTCTCTTACCAATAACGACATGCTAACATAATAATCGTACGATTCTGGGCACCAACAAGCAAATATTCGTCGTTCTCCTCGGATGTAATTAATCTATCTTTATTTCTGCAATATTTATTAACATTAACAAGCGTACCGTCGATAGCAAAACTGTTCGTATATGTCAAAGATGCTGTCATGAACCAAATGAGATACATAATCACTTCTGTTAATCGTTTTAAAAGCTGTGTTCCAATATTCACTTCCAGTGCTGAAAATCTATAATTTACGTGACGTACTGAATATCGGAACACAATCAAGATATTCAATTAAAATTAAAATAAACAAAGTAGTATCGTTTGAAGAAAGACAATTTTTATTTTATTTATTATTATTTATTTTGTTCATTTTATTTATTTTCCTTGATTTATACTGATAAATTCTCAGACAGCGTAAAATATTTATAAAATATTTACGAAATATTTATAACAATTATTTAAATATTATATAAATATTTTTAAAATTTTTAAGATTTTAAGATTTGAATAGATCATAAATAAATATCCCAAATTTTGCAAATATTTGAGAAATATTTACAAAATAATTATTATAAATATTTTTTACTTATCATAAATATATGATATGAAATACTTTAGTAATACGTCAAATAAAGTTCTTTATAAAATATGTATAAAATATTTATATAATATTTCAAACAAATATATATTTATAAATATTGTGTGCTGTCTGCGATATATATTAGGGGAACGTGGGGTAGAACGGCACCGCGGGGTACAATGGTGCAGAGTCGATATCTTTTTACAGAAATGCTACCTTGTCATGAAATATGTTGTAATTATTACTATTAGGTGTCTCTTTCTGCGTGCTGTTATCAGTGGTCGCAATATTTTTAGTTGAAAGTTGTTATAAATTATTTAATGCACTTGCTGTGCTCTCCGCGACTGAGTTGTAATTCTTCGATATATTTACATAAGATAAACAATGATAAAATTTTATTTTTTATTACCGTAAATACATTTATGTTTTAAAATGATCTTTTCTTATTAATTTCATACTGTGTCTATGTAAATATTGATTAATTATAATTTTTTATATGATCAAAAGTAAATAAATACGTTTTGAGACATAATGAAATATTAACCCACGAAATGTTATACTTTTTATTTTTATACTAAAGAAAGAAAGAGAGTATACATAGATGCTGTCTTTCAAAATTAATACCAAAAATTATTACATTAAAGGATATTTTTCCATGTTTTAAAGAGAAAAATATTTATTATAACAAGAGAATTGTTTTTATTTATTAATTTATAGTTATCATTTAAAAATACAAATCTATATTCTCATGTTCTATATATCATATTATAATATACAACTTTTAAGAAGTATTAAACATCAATGTTAATGAAATAAACAAGTTTTGGAGGTAGTCCATTATACCCCGAGTGAAAAGCATATCACGAAAATCTAGGCTTTTATTAAATCAATAATCTTGTCTATTTAAACTATTATTTTATAATAAACTTGTGTTTTTTCTTATAGTGGATATTCCAAAGAATATTTTTAGTAAAAAAAAGATCGATTTAATTTTTTTTAATATGTTGAAAACTTACCCCACGTTCCCCTATATAATAATAATATATTATAAAAGAGAGATAGAACAGAAAATGATGGAAGAATAAATTTTTATAGTCATTTTGTCATTTTTGACATTACTTTGACGTTATTGTGACTTTCAGTTCTATCCAGACTAATCAATATATTACTTATTAATATTTAGTTAATAATTTTTATATTCTTACCAACTCCAGGAAAATTCATAATTTGACGGACACCGCGTGACTTCCGGGCAACGTTCCAAAATTTGCTCCTAACAAAAATTTCTTCATTCTGATTGGCCGATCGCACGCTGCTCCGCTTCGAGGAGTAAATTTTGCGTACGCGACCCCGTGACAGCGGACCAATCGGATTTATCCACGCGAGATGGCGGACCGGGAGCTTCGGAAGCGCGTACCCATGATGCATCACTGATGTCAACATGGCGGACATGGTTGAAAGTGAGTGAAACTTTGTGTTATTTTCGAGGAAATTTACGCGACACGGGACGACGGTGGCCGTCGGGGACCCGACCCGGCGGAATCCGCGTTCACGATTTGTCGATTCGCCGGATCGGTGACGCGGCGGACGCGATCGCAGCGATCGTAATCGCGGTTCGAACGGCGATCGAGAGCCTGTCGGGTTTAAAATTTCAAAAATGTCCGACATACGATTCAAGCGGGACCCGAACCGTGATCACCCTAATGCCAGCGTTACATCGTGTCGAACCGAGCGGGCGAACTGTCAACGTTTCGCGTCTCGAACAGCTGATTTACGACGCTCCCGCGACGCGAACTCGATGATTTGCACAATCATCACGCGCGTAGACTGTTTACCAAACACTCGTGTTTGGTTATGTTACTTCTTATCGCCATATGAATAGTTAACACGGTCGATATTCTGGCCAATCTTTCATCGATATTATATATAATACTTTTTAAATTTGTACTCCGGCAAATACCCTATCGCGCTTTTTGAGGAAACCAAAGTATGTCTTTTTATTTCCTCTAATTGAATTAGAGAAGAGACAGATAAAAGTTGGCTTTTTCTTTTTGAATTTATAACAAATGTTGCAAATTTAATGCCTGATATAGGCTTAACGTTCCAGTACATATATATATATATTTTTTTTTTAATTCTTAACTATTCTTTTTTGAACAATTATATAAACTTTTATATATTTACTATTGCTAGAGATTCTACTATTATATATAACTCTATTGATAATAATTTATATGTAAACATTAGTAACTTTATTTATAGAGATGGCTGTGTTTATATATATATATATATATATATGACACATGTTTTTAAAATTTTATCTCATACATACATATATCAGTTTGAAACAAATTTGTTCAGGTGAATCTGCAGAAGCGTTATTATCTATAAAAAATGGAGGATATCCAGAGATTGACGAAATTAAAACGGAAGTAATAGATGATGATACAATGGACATGGATGAGCAACATATTTCGAATCATTCAATGGATCAGCAAATGGATACCGAAGAACCTGAACCAATACCAGAACTTGGACCAGCAGCTCTTGGTCTACAAAGAGTAGGCACTCAACCACCTGCTAAACCAAGTCCACCAACACAACCAGTGCAAGTGTTAAACCGTAGAGGAATGCCTGCAAGAATTAGGAAAAAAAACAAGTTATTCTATGACGATGTATTAATAAATCATCCACATCGGAGGTAAACTGTCTTTTTTTTTATACTTAAAAATGGAAATTAATGATAATTGAATAAATATTGGTTAAATGTATAAAATATAAAAAATTTATATAATCATATTTATAGAATCAAGAAGGATCCATTAACTGTAGAGGCAAAACAGTCTCCTAAAAAAATGTTACGTCAATCACCATTGAAAAAACACACCAAGATATTGAATGAACCAAAAAAGAGTACAAGTACTTCACAACCATCGACTCCTACAACTACCCCCATCAAGCAGGAGAAGGGACCTGATAAGTTGCCACAACCTACATCACCAGATCGAAAAATAGGACAGAAAATTGGTATGAGATTGAGAAATTTATTAAAGCTGCCAAAGGCGCATAAATGGGTCTGTTACGAGTGGTTTTACAGCAATATTGACAAGTATGTATAAAATAATTAAAATAAAAGTCTATTAAAGAATAAAAATATTAATAATAGTTTTGTGGAAATATGGTAGCAAACATTTTTCGTAATACTAAATGTTTTTTTTTTTTTTTTTGTACAGGATATTATTCGAGGGCGATAACGACTTTATGATATGCCTGAAGGAATCATTTCCACAATTAAAAACTCGCAAACTTACGCGTGTGGAATGGTGCAAGATCAGAAGAATGATGGGCAAACCACGAAGGTGCTCGCAATCGTTCTTTGAGGAGGAGAGACGCGAGTTGGAGAGAAAACGGCAAAAGATACGGATGCTGCAACAAAGGAAAACGGCGGATATAAACAGCTTTAAGGATTTGCCACCTGAAATACCGTTGCAATTAGTGATTGGTACGAAAGTGACAGCGAGATTGAGGAAACCTCAAGACGGCTTATTCACTGGAAGCATCGATGCCGTCGATACCAGCAATAATACTTACAGAATCACCTTCGAGAGAGCTGGATTGGGAACGCATAGTGTTCCGGATTATGAAGTTTTGGTATGTTCTCTTGGAAAAATGTATGTCGAATTTATTTTATTGAAACGCGTATACATTTATATTAATTAATATGCATTTTATTTGAAATATATTAGTCGAACGAACCGCCAGAAACAATCAGCGTTGCATCGTTCGCCCAGAAATTCAGGCCGCGGCCTTTACAGTACGTACCTTCACCACCGTACGCGATGAAGCTATCCCCACGATTAACCAACGATCCTTTGATATCCAATGCGTCTGTGTCCATACCGAAGAAACCCCATATTGGTGGCACCATGAACGGTTATCCATTGAAATTACTCGAACTTATGGTAAAGGTAAATAAGATACTCACAAATAAGAAGATTAAAATAAAAAAATTGAAAGAAATGAACGGGGAAGCTGAAAAGAGACGTTCTTTCGGAGAATCGTTACCTGCTGATTTTGAAAGAAGATACGCAGGGTATGATACATAGACTATCTTATATACAAGAGACGTTTATGATAAATCTTTATTATACTATCCTATCGTTTCCAGAATTGTCGTCGAATTAGAAAGAATGAATGGAGCTCTACAAGATTTTTTGAACGATATACAAGAATTATGTCAGGAAATGGCGCCCGAACCCAGCGTGGCGGCGATGTTAGCCCCGTCGCATCTCCGAGAAAAATGTAAGCAAGAAGCGGCAGATATGGTCGCTAGAAATAATATGATGAACGATAAAGCACCAGGAAAAATGAATCAGTTGGTAACGGATTTGACGGCGCTGATGTTACAAGTAAAGGTAAAAAAAAATCGATATTTTAATTAAATGTGTTCTATATTTTTATTTTTCTATAATATTAAAAATATTTTTTCTCATATTTTTGCACAACAGAGTTTATCAGATTCTGATCGAAACGCGTACGAGCTCAAAGTGTTGCAAGGTACTATGGAGCAGATAAGATCAAAACTCAGTCCACAGAATCAACAAGTGTTTCAAAACTGTGTAGAAATTCATATGCAGCACATTCAGCTAGGCCTAGGACAAATGGGTGCTCTAACACCATTTATGGCTCAAAGAACTTGAAAAAAATAACTGTTTATATCTTACATTATATAACATTCTCATGAAGCGTTTAATAGTACAATTGGCAAACAGTACATGATAACTATAATTTTTTATAAAAAATAAACTGATTATTTTATCTTCTTGTATAGGCTATATTGTATAATGTTATGTAAATTACATGTCTACACAATATATAGTATCTAAGCAATTATATTAGTTTTGTATATACAGAATGTATCTATTCTCTTTAATTTCGTAATACACTCTCATGAAATACTTATTATATTAGACAAAAATTTATATATCGTTCAATATTATTGAACATGTTAAGCATCTAAGAATGTTCATGTTTCAGATTTTTACATGCTGTATGTATAATTCTATTCTAGATATAAACATAAGCAGCAACAGATTATTATAAATTGGATGCAACACTGTGTGTGTGTATATATTTATATATATGAAAAGGAAGTAGTAAAAATTAGATTCCTTGAAATCTAAAAGCTTTCTAAGCTTTTATATGCAGGATAAATTTATATAGATAACAAAAAATTCGCGTTATATGTACGAAAGATTTCGGGGCTGCAGACATAATTTAAAGGTTTCAGGCTAATTATAAGAGATTTAGTATATATCAAATATTAATGTTTTTTAATCAATTTTTATCTAAAAATCGTTCGTGATATTATTATTTTTCTCGCATTATGTTTTGCAAAAAGAATAGAATATTTAATATATTCCTTGTATATTTATATATAATAGTCGTATATAATCCAAAGAAAATATATACTTTTGAAAAAGAAAATTTTGAAATGTAATTTCGCCAAATATATATAATAAATGTATAAATAATGAGAAAGTATTAAAGATTGATAATTTATAATTACTTACATATATTATAAAATGAATGTCTTCTTATCCTATAATCAAACTAACATTCACTAATTTTTTACCATAAAATCTGTGTATTTGATATAATTACACAAATTTTATACTAGATATATTAAATAAGTATAAAATAATGGCGTCAGCTATGTATTTACTTATTTGTTTGTAATAAGTTAAGGATTTTATTTTATAAAAGAATGCAATAAATATCAGGTAATTTCATGTTCTGTATTTTCTTTTTGTACTTATAATTAATAGTACAGAATATTTCAAGTCATCATGCATTAAATTATCTATTTTGTAATATATACTATTGTGTTTTTACTATGTACATATATGTTCAATGTATTATTATTACATTATTGATTACATTAATAACAATCTTTCCAAATAGCGCCAAACATGTAAGTATAAAGACTTCCTTTCAGAAATAATTAAATTATATCTCTTATCAGATCAGGAGAATCTAGTAAGATATATGTTAATTACATTTTTTTTACAACCTCTGTGCAGATAAAGTAAGAATTGAAAAAATTACAATTTTTTAATCGCGAAATCTATTTTCTCAATTACTAGCAATTACTAATGATAATAAAGTATTATGTATTTTTCTAGGCATTCTCGCACAATTTATCTTACATTTACAAATTTTATGTTATGGAATGATGAACAAAGCTCGACACAAACCTTTGATTAGTGAACAAATTTTCTATTATGTATTAGGATTTATTGATTTTTTGCACAATAGTAAAAAAAAAAAAAAAAAAAAAAATTTTCGTTCCGATTCGTACAAGTTATTTTTTAATTACATAACTTTTTATTTTTTATACTTATTCAATGTTTCAAATAGTTCATCTGCTACCTCACTAGTTTTTACTCTTAATAACATTGGGACTGGTGGTGGTGAAGAGTCTGGCATTGGTAGACAGACTAACATTATTGTGTTCTTGTTCATGCGTTTGATGGGAATACTTTGAGTTAATAGAGTATTAAGTAACAAATTACCCAAAGCAGTATCAGCACGTACTATTAATTGCGTCTTTCCATTTGGTGTTGGTTTCATATATAACATTCCGACACCTCTGTCACTAAAGTTGTCACTTTTCTTTATATAGACTTTACATCTGTACAAAAAGATGTCATCATGGATTTAATTAAGTTATTGCGATAAAAAAAAAGATTACATATAATAATCCTACTTTTAAAAGTGTACGATGTAGTTTCTTAACAACTGATTGTTACACTGTAAAAATTATTACATACCGTTGTTCATAAACAGCACCTTCTTCGGTTACTGGTTTAAAATCTGGTTTTGGTGGTTCTTCATCCTCTTCATCTTTATTTTCATCCGTTTTGTCCTCGGAATCTTGCGGTTTCACTGCCTGAGGGGCAAACGAAAACGGCTTCGCACTGTAAAATCATTAAACAAATACATTTACAATCTCATATGAAGAAATTCTTAAGCAAATTAATGAACAAATTACCTTCCAAAGCTAAATCCAGCGGTCACGTTATTAGTATTGGAACTTTGTCCAAAACTAAAAGTGGATACTGGAAAAGTGGGAGCGACGGATTTTGCATTGGACGTGGCATCCTCCTCGTCTGCTTTACCTCCGTCCGAAATGGCAGACGATTTGTGTAAGAAAGGATTTTCTGCACTTGCGTTACCAAATATACTCTTACCAGTAACGTTCGACTCTATATTTCCAAAAATGGATCTACCCTTGTCAGGAGTTATGTCTGCGTTGCTGAATACGGATTTAGAGCTTTCCGTTCTCTGTTCTGCGTTACCGAATATCGACTTTGTATTCGCAGCAACGTTGGAAAATATCGACTTCTCGGGCTTCCATTCTGTCACCGTGGGTGAAACGGATTTTGTATTCGCATTTGAAGGAGCGAACGAAGAAGTTTCAAGTTTCTTCTCCGCACTTGTATCCTTCTGGCTATCACTTTGTGCAGCCTTTGTTACACGCTGCGAAGACCGTATCTTGTTGCTCTCTTCTTTCGATGTAATCTCATTCAAATATTTCTCGTAATCCTTAAATATAGGTGTTAATATACAAAATGGATTTGCATCTACATGGGTTTTAATCCACGTAGCAACGCTCTCGTTCAGTCCTTTTAATTTCGCGTAATAATCTGACGAATGACGCTTCGTCTTTTCAGTCTCTTGTTTGGTCAAACTTGTTTTGCCCGAACTTGACAGCGTCTGTGCTTTAATCGTGTCTTCACTTTTACTCGCATCGTTCTCGGGAATTTTAGAACCATTACTCGCGACATTCTTGCTGCTTGTATTTATGGTTGACGCAGCAGAAGCGGTAGTCGTAGTAGAAGTCGTGCTTACGTTAGCTAGAAAACCAAACGGAGACGAACTGCTGGTTGCAGGAGTAGTTTTAAAACCTGCAAATGTTTCAAATGCGCTTTTCATAGCGCCCTAAAATAGGTTAAAACAGAATAGTAATAAAGAAGTACAATCAATGTAAAATAATTGAAACTTATATACTTACATCCCTCGATGGAAAGCGACGTCTCGCTGTTTTTATAACTCTCTTTTCAAGTATATCATTTGTCGCTTTCGCAAATGTACCCGCCTCTTCTGGCTCGTTCTCTTCATTCCAGTTATCATGATTCAATTCTGTTGTTGCAGATCGTTTACCTGCCATTTTTGTCAGTATTTTCTGTATGAAAAAAGGAACTGCATTACATTACAATAAAGTATATTGTTACTTATGTAAATAAAATTTTAATATTTTATAATAATCCAATTTTGTATGCAAAATGTTATACTTGATATTTTTTTCATGAACAAAATATACAGATAAAATGGTGTATCAAACACTTTGAGATGACGGCTCAACTTAAAGCATATTTTTTTTTTAATTATTATTAAAAATAAAGTTTTATAAAACTTGGAAACTTAATATTTATAGATAATTTTTTTGTCAAATTAGGTTATGTCACAATGTATAGTGATATCATCACCCGGTAAACTTTTGCACCATACATACCTCGTCAGCTGAAGCTTTCTTGGCGGGTGTCTTGGAACAAGAACGCGAATAATTTTATTGTCTCGGCAAGGGTTGAAAACGATATGGAATAAGGTCGCTACATAACTTTGCAGTCGCGGAAAATGGCGATATTGATTTTTATTGCACTTACCTAAAATTGAAGAAATTGAAACGTTTGCCGGGACAAACGTTTTCACTCAACGTCTTGCGCGCAATAATAGAAGCGGTGCAGCAGTTACTTGCCGTAATCAAGGTGCTATTACACTTGTCGTACCACGAGTTTATCGGACATACCGATTGGCCATCGGATAGAGAATTTCTAGGATTCTGAAAATTTCTTGCAACGACAGCCAATCAGTACCAGAGAGAAGCCTGAGAGACGCCACGGCCCGGTTTTACATGATCCCTGAAAGCGATACGCCCTCTGTGGACATAAAAACGTGGACATTGAACTACATAGCCAATGTCCACGAATGTTCTCAGTGGATAACACATAATGCGCACAGTTTTGGTTGCGATGACCGTGCTATGTCCACAAGATTTATTAACACATTTTGCTTATTCAGTTTCACCTAAAAATAATTTGTTATTTCTCTACACTGGCAATAATTTACTTTTAATATCAAATAACTCTGTAAATATTGTCAATATTCTAATTTTGCCAATAATATCTTGATTTTTGTTAATTCTTTTTCTTTTATTAAACGCTATTTTTACATTCTACATTTTACAAATTAAAATTTATTTTATATGAAAAAAAAATTTTCTTTCAACAATTTAATAATTTATAGTATTATATTGTTCTACAAATACAATAATAAACTATTAGATATCGATAGATTCAATTAAATAAAATAAAAATCAGATATATTATATGTATACGTATATATACAAAATTATTTTAATTAGAGAAAAATGTTAATTTTTTACTTATTTAAGTAAAAATTGTCCGAATTATATCGTGTTCGCTGTCATAATCGTAAAATTCATTAATTTTCATTACATATTATTTTAAAAAAGATAAAATAAAAAATAAAAGTTTTAATTTTTACTTGACAAGCATTTTAATTTATATAGCTAAAGCATTAGAGCTAAAAGAAGGTCCCCGCTATATATTTAATCGTATAAATTCTTGTATTACTAATAACAGAAGTTGATGCGAGACACTTTCTGTAACAACTAATCGTGATTTGAAAAAAAAGGAAAATTACATATCAAAATTAATTAACCCAGATCATTGTTGCAAGAGACTCTTATGTAACTATATATGATATATAAATACATATTTATAATATAATTTTATTTTATTTAATTACTGTCATTCTATTCATCAGTTGACTCATTTAATTCATCTACTTGTCGCTTTGAATTTACAATTTTAAGAGCAGGACATTTGATATATTAATTTCGGGAAAAGAAACTTTATTAATTAATGTTAATTAATGCCGATTATCCAATTGGCATATTTGTACGCGATTAATAATATTTAATTTTAAACTTTGTAATATTTTACTTAAAAATATATTCATATTTTTGTGCGATCGATATCAATATCAATCGGCGAATGTCGCGGGGTGGACGGAAGGCCCCGACCGATCGATCTATGCCGGCGCGTATCGATTCGGGTATGGATCCGCGGGTGGATCGTGGTTGGCGGCTTCTCGCGGGGCGCGGTTTCGTCGGCTCGTTCGGATGGCCGACAAAATGGCCGGGAACGGAAAGGACCGTTTTGCTTGAGGCTCGTAGAGCGCTTGGATATGATTAAAAAATGGGCGCTTTGCGCCTCTGCCCATTGTCCGGCGAGTGTTGGCCGGGTAACGAGGGCGCGAGGTAGTTTCGTTACGCGCATTATGGCCAGTATTTGACCACGTACTTTTCTAGCCAGTTGGACCTACCTTTGTTGCTCCTGGCCATATTCATTCTGACTCGATTTTTAGCCAGAGATCAAAGAAGAAAAGTCCTTCCTATTGTCGGTTAATTATTATCGCCGGCAAATAAGACGACCTATATTTATTTAGAATCGTACGATATTATAATCGTTTTCTAGACGCGTTATACGTCATTCAGTCGTTTAAAGTCGCAAAAAAGATAATATAATCATGTATATACCGAAAAAATTATATTCTCGAAATATATACTTTTATAAACTCTACTTATAGATATTCTTAATAAACGAAAATATTTTCTTCTTTACATAATATTTTTTGACATATCTTATATATAAATTAAGTAAAACTATGTGTGTATATATATATATATATATATATATATATTTAACTTGTCAAAGTTTTACAAAATAGCCAATGTCAACAATTTACAAAATTGTTTTTTTGTAATTATTGAAATTAGTGATCTCAAATATTAAATAATATAATGGTAAAGAAATATCCATTTTAGTATACATTCTTACATGTTAAGAATATTTAAAATTATTCTACTCTTTAAAAGATTTCTCCCTTAAACTAATATTAAGAAGATTCTTTTGATATCTATTTTAAAAGAAGAAATTATAAGTAAAGTACTCTCAAGATGAGAATATAATTTTTTCGATGGATATAAAATATATTAGCATGTATGTTAGGTACCCCTCTGTCGGCAGGTCATTAACATCTGTATCTTTAAAATTGTTTTATAAAATTCATATATACATATGCATAATTGAAATAAATATTTTATGTATATTTCATTTATCATATACATTTTATAATACGTGTCTTGCATAAAATTGGAATAAATATTATACATATTCTTATTCCTAAAATATTTTTCCTTTTCTTTCAATTTATATGTGTAACTTTTCTATTTTAACAAAATTTTCTATTAAAAAAAATGAATAAAAAATATAAAATTTTATCTTACATATAATTAAGATACAAGAGAAATTTTTCTATGATTTAAATTTTATGAATAAAATTGACTCTAAATTCACTATAGAATACGTTATCCTGCCGTCCGAGGGTTAAAGCAACGGACTTATCTACAATCTACATCTCTATCTACCAGAATTTCTACATAAATCCGTTGCTTTAAAATAGAATAAAAGCTTTTTGTCACTCACCGACACTGATGCGCAACAGCGGAGTTGTCGATATTGAAGCTATGTTATCTGTAACATACAAAATAAAATCCAAATTATAGCAGCGATTTTAAATAATTAATATTAAAGAATTTATTATTATACTTAATAAATTTATATTCGACGTGTACAATAATAAGCAGATATTTATAAATATGGAATAACTTTGTAAATTAAAAAAACCTTTCCTTTTAAATAAAAACTTTTATAAGATTTATACAAAAATCTTTATCTCTGAATTTCTTTTGATTAAATCATTCAACTAAAAGAATCGAATTATTTCGTATAAGGCATTTATTAATTAATATACAAATAATATTTACCCTAGGGTTGCTCCGCCGATGCAGGATGCCTCTCCTAGGCCTCCTCTTCCTCTCAGATTGTAACGAACGTCAGCAACTATTGTTTTATACGCGCGATATACTTTTTTTAATTTGTTGAAACCGCATAAAAATAAAATCGCGCTATATTTTAAACCGCACAAAAGTAAAAACGCGCGATAGAGTGACGGCACTCCCGCACTTTTACGCGTGATACTTTGACGGGATTCCCGAATTTTGGAACGATCGAAAATCACATTTTATCACGCGCGAGAATCATACTTAAAGTCGACAGATCGGGCACGATCAAACTCTGACGAAAGAAAGATCAAAATCAGGATAAATGAACGAAAACCCGATCGCGATCGCGACGAAGTCGAGACAAATGTCAAAAACAATAGTGCTCTATATGTCACTAAGATCGAATGTTATTATTTTATTTGGGAGTCATTTTAGACTTCCTTTAACACGTTAAGATTTATCGTAATATTATTGTATATTATTCGCATTATTATTACGTATTATCGTCGCGAGAAACGTGTATGGCGCGCTCGACCTCGAGGTGACCGAACGCGAGACGCACATGCCGGCGCCGGCGCCGGAGTAAAAACACGTGCGCACACTACGTCCGCCTAAGTCGGAATGAATGACTCACCGCTGTCACAAGTCGCGTACGCCGTAGTCTCCCTTCTCTTATCTCTTACTATGGAATGCGTGACGTCAAGAACAAGGTCGAGTATACTCATTCTCTCTCCCTTTCTCCTCGCGCCAGACAATAATAAATACGCACTATAATAGGTGATACAATTTAACGCGTTGAAATATGTACACAATCAAATGATTCTAAAATATATGTAAAATTCCTTAACTAAAATGATATTATTATTCGATTTAATGCGATATATTTAAAATACATGAAACGCGATTACGAAATGTGTAAAATACTTTAAGGAAAGAAATGTTATAACATTTGCCGTATAACTGTTTAACGATTTCTTTATTCTATTCGTTAAAAATTATATCAATGATGTGAACAATTATTTGTAAAAATGATAGAAATTTATATTATAGATACCGGCATATATTTATAGACGTAAATTAAATATAAATTAATAATAAAAAATATGTTCTTTATTGCCTGTACTTATTACATTTACTAAATATGTATAAATTTATGTAATTATAAAAATTTGTCATATTATATTAAATAAATATTCTCTCTTTCATCGTAACTATTTAATTATTCATTTATATATATGTATTACGTATGTTTGTATTTTTTCTATCAGAAAAAGAAAAAGAAAGAGAGAAAAGGACAGATATTCTATCACTAAAAATTAATGTATTAAATATTTTTAATAATTTGTTTATTATAAAAAAATTTTTTATTAGATGTGCCTGTTTTTATTATAGTTTATACTATTTAATTTATTCGATTAAAATATGAATTTTTATTAATAAAATATTTTACATAAATATCGGCAATGTATTTCACGAGCAATAATGTATCTTAAAACGCTCGAAAATTCGCTTCTGAATGATTAAGAAAACATGATTCGCAAAGAAGGTATCGCTAAAATCCGCGAGAAGAACCATACCTTCTTTGCGAAATATGTTTTCCTATTCATTCAGAAGCGAATTTTCGAGCGTTTTAAAATACATTACTGCTCGTGAAGTATGTTGCCGATATTTATGTAAAATATTTTATTAATAACAATTGAACTTTCGAGGATATTAAAAGACATATTATTAATCGCGTATGAGTATGTTAATTGCATAATCGGCATTAATTATCAGTAATTAATAAAGTTTTATTTCCCGAAATTAATATATCAAACGTCCTGCATTAAAATAGTAAATTGAAAGCCATAAATAGATGAATTAAACGATTCAATAGATGTATAAAATTGCAGTGATTAAATAAAATAAAATTATATTGTAAATATACTTATATATGAGTCTCTTGCAACAATGATTTCGGTTAATCAATTTTGATAAGTAATTTTCCTTTTCTTTTCGAATCACGATTAGTTGTTACAGAAAGCGTCTCGCATCAACTTTTTTATTAATAATACAAGTATTTATAAAATTAAATATCATAAAATAAATTGCTTGTTTCTAAAAAAGAAAGAGAGAAAGAGAGAGAGAGAAAGAGAGAGAGAGAGAAAGAGAGAGAGAGAGAGAGAGAGAGAAAACTAAATGCACAAAATTAAATGATTCTGTTTAATGATTGAAAAGTTATATTTTATATATATTTATATTAGAATATATATATAAATACATATTATTTATATAATTAATTTAATTTCATTTTATTTAATTATTGTAATTCTATTCATTAGTTTAACACGTTTAATTCACCTATTTGGTTTGTTACAATTTTAACAACGGAATATGTTTCATACACGAATTTCGGAAATAGAAACTTTATTAATTACTGTTAATTAATGCCGATTATGCAATTGACATATACTCGTACACGATTAGTAATATGTGTCTTCTAATATCATCGAAAAATCAATTTTTATTAATAAAATATTTTACATAAATATGAGCAATGTACTTTAAGAGCAGTAATGTATTTTAAAACGCTCGAAAATTTGCTTCTGAATGAATAGGAAAATATGTTTCGCAAAGAAGGTATCGCTAAAATCCGCGGGAAGAACGATACCTTCCTTGCGAAATATGTTCTCCTAATAACTCAGAAGCGAATTTCAGAGCGTTTTAAGATACATTACTGCTCGTGAAGTATGTTGCCGATATTTATGGAAAATATTTTATTAATAAAAATCTTTAAAAATATTAGAAGACACATATTACGTACACTAATCGCGTACGAGTTTGTCAATTACATATTTGGCAATAATTAACAGTAATTAATAAAGTTTCTTTTCCCGAAATTAGTGTATGAAACAGATCCAGTTGTTAAAATTGTAACAAACCAAATAGGTGAATAAAACGTGTTAAACTAATGAATAGAATTACAGTAATTAAATAAAACAAATTTATATTAAATTATTAATATGTATTTATATATCGTATATATAGTTATAAGATTCTCTTGTAACAATGATTTCGGGTAATTAATTTTGATAAGTAATATTTCTTTTCTTTTCAAATCACGATTAGTTGTTACAGAAACTGTCTCGCATTAACTTTTTTATTAATAATACAAAAAATTATAAGATTAAATATTATAAAATAAATTGCTTGTTTCTAAAAAAGAAAGAGAGAAAGAGAGAGAGAGAGAGAGAGAGAGAGAGAGAGAGAGAGAGAGAGAGAGAGAGAGAGAGAGAGAGAGAGAGAGAGAGAGAGAGAGAATATAATTCATCGATGTGTTTTCTCAATTTTTAATGTTATATATAATTGTTAATGTAAAAAAAAAAGGGAAACATATCTCTACATTTGTTTAAATATGAACCATATAATCTATCATATTATATCATCTCTCACATTTTAATCACAAAAATCTTAATCCATTAAAATTATTTTTAAACTAATAAAATGCAAAGTGAAAGTTTGATTAAAATGATGCACCTCATAATTCAAATAATTTTTATTGTATCGCAAAAGTTACGATAACTTTACAATTATGTTTTCAATAAGACGTATAACAGCATTACTTATCTTTATACATATTGTTTTATTAATAAAAATCAGAAAGACGAACTTTCGAGAATGTTAAATGACGCATATTACTAATCGCGCACAAGTATGCCAACTGCATAATTGGCGTTAATTAGCAGCAATTAATAAAGTTTTCTCTTTTCCCGAAATTAGTATATCAAACGGATTCTATTGTTAAAATTGTAATAAATCAAAAAGAAGAATTAAACGTGTCAAACTGTTGAATAAAATTATAATAATAAAATAAAATTAAATTAAATTAAATTATATAAATAATATGTATTTATATTCTAATATAAATATATATAAAATATAACTTTTCAATCATTAAATAGAATCATTTAATTTTGTACTTATACATATATACATATATTACTCCACTATATATACTAAAGTGAAAAAGGCTACGCGCTAATAATATGTAATATTAATAATATGTAATAAATCATACTAATACAAATCCATATTGTTTCATATTTTGAGTAATAATAACTCAGAAGCGAATTTTCGAGCGTTTTAAGATACATTACTGCACGTAAAGTACATTGCTGATATCTATGTAAAATATTTTATTAATAAAAATTGAACTTTCGAAGATATTAGAAGACACATATTATTAATCGCGTACAAGTATGTCAATTGCATAATTGACATTAATTAACAGTAATTAATAAAGTTTTTTTTGCCTATTAATTAGTGTCAAACATATTCTGTTGTTAAAATAAACTAAATAGATGTATTAAACGTATTAAACTGATGAATAATATTATAATAATTAAATAAAATAAAATTATTAATATGTATTTATATATATATATATATATATATATATATATATATATAAAGTTACTATAGAAGAATATAATATGTTGGATTATATGTTTCATATAAAACAAATGTAGAGATATGTTTCTTATATACATATTTAGCATTAACAATTATATATATAAGATTAAAAATTGACAAAACACAACGATGAATTATATTCTCTCTTAATCTCTGTCTGCCTGTCTCTCTCTCTCTCTCTCTCTCTCTCTCTCTCTCTCTCTCTCTCTCTCTCTCTCTCTCTCTCTCTCTCTCTCTCTCTCTCTCTCTCTCTCTCTCTCTCTCTCTCTCTCTCTCTCTCTCTCTCTCTCTCTCTCTCTCTCTCTCTCTCTCTCTCTCTCTCTCTCTCTCTCTCTCTCTCTCTCTCCCTTTCTCCCTTTTTTTCTAAAACAAACAATTTATATTATGATATTTAATTTTATAAATACTTGTATTATTAATAAAAAAGTTGATGCGAGACGCTTTCTGTAACAACTAATCATGATTCGAAAAGAAAAGGAAAATTACTCATCAAAATTAATTAACCGAAATCATTGTTGCAAGAGACTCATATATAAGTATATTTACAATATAAATTTATTTTATTTAATCACTGCAATTTTATACATCTATTGACTCGTTTAATTCATCTATTTGTCGCTTTCAATTTACAATTTTAATAGCAGGACGTTTGATATATTAATTTCGGGAAATGAAACTTTATTAATTATTGTTAATTAATCCCGATTATGCAACTAACATACTCATACGCGATTAATAATATGTCTTTTAATATCCTCGAAAGTTCAATTTTTATTAATAAAAAAAATTTTACATAAATATCGACAACATACTTCACGAGCAGTAATGTATTTTAAAACGCTCGAAAATTCGCTTCTGAATGAATAGGAAAACATATTTCGCAAAGAAGGTATCGTTCTTCTCGCGGCTTTTAGCGATACCTTCTTTGCGAATCATGTTTTCTTAATCATTCAGAAGCGAATTTTCGAGCGTTTTAATATACATTATTGCTCGTGAAGTACATTGCCGATATTTACGTAAAATATTTTATTAATAAAAATTCATATTTTAATCGAATAAATTAAATAGCATAAGCTATAATAAAAACAGGCACATCTAAAAAAAATTTTTTTATAATAAACAAATATTAAAATATTAATAAATTGTTTTTAATACATTAATTTTTAGTGATAGAATTTTTGTTCTTTTCTCTCTTTCTTTTTTTTCTGATAGAAAAAAAACAAACATAATATATATAAATGAATAATTAAATAGTTACGATGAAAGAGAGAACATTTATTTAATATAATATGACAAATTTCTATAATTACAGAGAGTTATACATATTTAGTAAATGTAATAAGTACAGGCAGTAAATTTGTACATATTTTTCATTATACGAATTATTAATTTATATTTAATTATTATACGTCTATAAATATATATGTGTATCTATAATATAAATTTTATCGCTTTTACAAATAATTGTTCACACACACACACACACACACATCATTGATATAATTTTTTACAAATATAATAAATAAATCGTGCAATTATAATAGCCATACAGTAAGTCATAAGATTGCTTTCGTTGAAGTATTTTACACATTTCGTAATCGCGTTTCATGTATTTTAAATATATCGCATTAAATCGAATAATAATATCATTTTAGTTAAGGAATTTTACATATATTTTAGAATCATTTGATTGTGTACATATTTCAACGCGTTAAATTGTATCACGTAGTATAGTGCGTATTTATTATTGTCTGGCGCGAGAAGAAAGGGAGAGAGAATGAGTATACTCGACCTTGTCCTTGACGTCACGCATTCCATAGTAAGAGATAAGAGAAGGGAGACTACGGCGTACGCGACTTGTGACAGCGGTGAGTCATTCATTCTGTCTCCGTCGGGCGTAGTGCGCACACGTGTTTTTACTCCGGCGCCGGCACGTGCGCCTAGCATTCGTTCATCTCGAGGTCGAGCGCGCCGTACACGTTTCTCGCGACGATAATACGTAATAATAATGCGAATAATATATAATAATATTACGATAAATCTAAACGTGTTAAAGTACGTCTAAAATGACTCCGAAATAAAATAATAACATTCGATCTTAGTGACATATAGAGCACTATTGTTTTTGACATTCGTCTCGACTTCGTCGCGATCGCGATCGTGTTTTCGTTCATTTATCCTGATTTTGATCTTTCTTTCGTTAAAGTTTGATCGTGCCCGACCTATCGACTCCAAGTATGATTCTCGCGTGTGATAAAATGTGATTTTCGATCGTTCCAAAATTCGGGAATCCCGTCAAAGTATCACGCGTAAAAGTGCGGGAGTGCCGTCACTCTATCGCGCGTTTTTACTTTTGTGCGGTTTAAAATATAGCGCGATTTTATTTTTGTGCGGTTTCAACAAATTAAAAAAAGTATATCGCGCGTATAAAACAATAGTTGCTGACGTTCGTTACAATCTGAGAGGAAGAGGAGGCCTAGGAGAGGCATCCTGCATCGGCGGAGCAACCCCAGGGTAAATATTATTTGTATATTAATTAATAAATGCCTTATACAAAATAATTCGATTCTTTTAGTTGAATGATTTAATCAAAAGAAATTCAGAGATAAAGATTTTTGTATAAATCTTATAAAAGTTTTTATTTAAAAGGAAAGGTTTTTTTAATTTACAAAGTTATTCCATATTTATAAATATCTGCTTATTATTGTACACGTCGAATATAAATTTATTAAGTATAATAATAAATTCTTTAATATTAATTATTTAAAATCGCTGCTATAATTTGGATTTTATTTTGTATGTTACAGATAACATAGCTTCAATATCGACAACTCCGCTGTTGCGCATCAGTGTCGGTGAGTGACAAAAAGCTTTTATTATATTTTAAAGCAACGGATTTATGTAGAAATTCTGGTAGATAGAGATGTAAATTGTAGATAAATCCGTTGCTTTAACCCTCGGACGGCAAGATATAGTGCATTCTAGTGAATTCTGAGTCAATTTTAAATCATAGAAGAATTTCTTTTTATACGTTCTTTTTGTACGTATTATATTTTAAGATAAAATTTTATATTAAATTTTTACTTCATTATTTTAAATCTTTTGTTAAAATAGATTATTTATTGTCAGTTATAGATTATTTATTATCTATTTGTATATAAAAATTGAAGAAAAAGAAGTAATATTTTTAAGATAAAAATATGATATTTATTCTAATTTTATATAAGATTTACGTGAAATATTTATTTCAACTATATATACGTATATATGAGTTTAAATAGTTTTAAAGATACAAATCTTTAACGATCTGCCGACAGAGGTTAATATGCATATAAATATATTTTATACTTACACCAAAAAAATTATATTCTCATTTTATTACAAGAATATTTTATTTTTATAATATCTTTTCTTAAAATAAGCGCCAAAAGAATACTCTTATTGTCAGTTTAAGAGAGAAATTCTCTGAAGGGTAATATAATTTCAGATATTCTTAAGATAATGTAAGAATATATACTAAAGTGGATATTTTCTTACCATTATATTATTTAATATTTGAAATCATTAATCCAATGATAACAAAAAACAATTTTACAAATGGACATTTGCTACTTATTAATACTTTGAAGAGTTAAATATATACAGTATATACAATAGTTTTAATTTAATTTATAAATAAGGTGTTTCAAAAAATATCACGTAAAAAAAAGTTATTTTTATTTATTAAAAGAGCTTATAAAGTATCCATTTAGAGTACCATTTTTTCAGTGTACACATTGTATTTATCTTTTACAACTTTTGATGGCGGTAGGCGTCTACAAAATAATTCACAGTTAGAAAATTTGTGCTTTGTTGTTAAAAATTTTGAAAGTTAAAATTTATGTGTTAAAATTTAATACAATTACTTATTAATTTAATATATTACTATTTTGTTAATTCAAGTCAACTGTTAAATTATTAAAATAACTCAAGAAAGAGAGTGTACATAACACAATATGCACTTATTTTTAATTTAATTTTACCTTATAAATATGTTTCGATTTATTAGTGACAGAATTTATCTGATCAAATTTACAGAAATGTTGAATTTATTCTATAATATAAGAGTGACCCATTAATATGTTACAGTAACATTCTATTTTCGTTAATTTTCACAAAAAAGCTATGTCAAACTATGAAATTTCTATTTATTTTTATGTTAAAATATAACATAAATATAATATTGTAACGCGTTCTTGCGAGCGCGTCTTCGCGAGCGCGGATAGCGGGCAGCCGGGATCATAGGGTTGATTAGTAACATGTCTCTTCTAATATCCTCAAAAGTTCAATTTTTATTAATAAAATATTTTACATAAATATGGGCAAAACTTCACGAGCGGTAATGTATTTTCTTCCCACCGATACCTTCTTTGAGAAATATATTCTTCTAATAACTCAGAAGCGAATTTTCGAGCGTTTTAAAATACATTACTGCTCATGAAGTACATTGCCGATATCTATGTAAAATATTTTATTAATATAAATTGAACTTTTGATAATACTAATCGCGTACGAGTATATCAATTGCATAATCGGCATTAATTAACAGTAATTAATAAAGTTTCATTTCCTGAAATTAATATATCAAACGTCCCGCTGTTAAAATTGTAAATTCAAAGCGGCCAATAGATGAATTAAATGAGTCAACTGATGAATAGAATTACAATAATTAAATAAAATAAAATTATATTATAATTATGTATTCAAATATTATATGTATAAGAGTCTCTTGCAACAATGATTTCGGGTAATTAATTTTGATAAGTAATTTTCCTTTTCTTTTCGAATTACGATTAGTTGTTACAAAAAGCGTCTCACATCAACTTTTTTTATTAATAATACAAAAAATTATAAGATTAAATATTATAAAATAAATTGCTTGTTTCTAAAAAAGAAAGAGAGAAAGAGAGAGAGAGAGAGAGAGAGAGAGAGAGAGAGAGAGAGAGAGAGAGAGAGAGAGAGAGAGAGAGAGAGAGAGAGAGAGAATATAATTCATCGATGTGTTTTCTCAATTTTTAATGTTATATATAATTGTTAATGCTAAATATGAATATAAGAAACATATCTCTACATTTGTTTAAATATGAAACATATAATCCAACATATTATATTCTTCTATAATAACTTTATATATATATATATATATATATATATATATATATATATATATATATATATATATATATATATAAATACATATATATAAATAATTTAGTTTTATTTTATTTTATTTTATTCTTATAATATTATTCATTAGTTTAACACGTTTAATTCACCTATTTGGTTTGTTACAATTTTAGCAACGGAATATGTTTCATACACTAATTTCGGGAAAAGAAACTTTATTAATTACTGTTAATTATTGCCAAATATGTAATTGACAAACTCGTACGCGATTAGTAATATGTGTCTTCTAATATTTTCGAAGATTCAATTTTTATTAATAAAATATTTTCCATAAATATCGGCAATGTACTTCACGAGCAGTAATGTATCTTAAAACGCTCTGAAATTCGCTTCTGAGTTATTAGGAGAACATATTTCGCAAGGAAGGTATCGTTCTTCCCGCGGATTTTAGCGATACCTTCTTTGCGAAACATATTTTCCTATTCATTCAGAAGCCAATTTTCGAGCGTTTTAAAATACATTACTGCTCTTAAAGTACATTGCTCATATTTATGTAAAATATTTTATTAATAAAAATTGATTTTTCGATGATATTAGAAGACACATATTACTAATCGTGTACGAGTATATGTCAATTGCATAATCGGCATTAATTAACAGTAATTAATAAAGTTTCTATTTCCGAAATTCGTGTATGAAACATATTCCGTTGTTAAAATTGTAACAAACCAAATAGGTGAATTAAACGTGTTAAACTAATGAATAGAATTACAATAATTAAATAAAATTAAATTAAATTAATTATATAAATAATATGTATTTATATATATTCTAATATAAATATATATAAAATATAACTTTTCAATCATTAAACAGAATCATTTAATTTTGTGCATTTAGTTTTCTCTCTCTCTCTCTCTCTCTCTCTTTCTCTCTCTCTCTCTTTCTCTCTCTCTCTTTCTCTCTTTCTTTTTTAGAAACAAGCAATTTATTTTATGATATTTAATTTTATAAATACTTGTATTATTAATAAAAAATTACTTATCAAAATTGATTAACCGAAATCATTGTTGCAAGAGACTCATATATAAGTATATTTACAATATAATTTTATTTTATTTAATCACTGCAATTTTATACATCTATTGAATCGTTTAATTCATCTATTTATGGCTTTCAATTTACTATTTTAATGCAGGACGTTTGATATATTAATTTCGGGAAATAAAACTTTATTAATTACTGATAATTAATGCCGATTATGCAATTAACATACTCATACGCGATTAATAATATGTCTTTTAATATCCTCGAAAGTTCAATTGTTATTAATAAAATATTTTACATAAATATCGGCAACATACTTCACGAGCAGTAATGTATTTTAAAACGCTCGAAAATTCGCTTCTGAATGAATAGGAAAACATATTTCGCAAAGAAGGTATGGTTCTTCTCGCGGATTTTAGCGATACCTTCTTTGCGAATCATGTTTTCTTAATCATTCAGAAGCGAATTTTCGAGCGTTTTAATATACATTATTGCTCGTGAAGTACATTGCCGATTATTTATGTAAAATATTTTATTAATAAAAATTCATATTTTAATCGAATAAATTAAAGAGTATAAGCTATAATAAAAACAGGCACATCTAATAAAAAATTTTTTTATAATAAACAAATTATTAAAAATATTTAATACATTAATTTTTAGTGATAGAATATCTGTCCTTTTCTCTCTTTCTTTTTCTTTTTCTGATAGAAAAAATACAAACATACGTAATACATATATATAAATGAATAATTAAATAGTTACGATGAAAGAGAGAATATTTATTTAATATAATATGACAAATTTTTATAATTACATAAATTTATACATATTTAGTAAATGTAATAAGTACAGGCAATAAAGAACATATTTTTTATTATTAATTTATATTTAATTTACGTCTATAAATATATGCCGGTATCTATAATATAAATTTCTATCATTTTTACAAATAATTGTTCACATCATTGATATAATTTTTAACGAATAGAATAAAGAAATCGTTAAACAGTTATACGGCAAATGTTATAACATTTCTTTCCTTAAAGTATTTTACACATTTCGTAATCGCGTTTCATGTATTTCAAATATATCGCATTAAATCGAATAATAATATCATTTTAGTTAAAGAATTTTACATATATTTTAGAATCATTTGATTGTGTACATATTTCAACGCGTTAAATTGTATCACGTAGTATAGTGCGTATTTATTATTGTCTGGCGCGAGGAGAAAGGGAGAGAGAATGAGTATACTCGACCTTGTCCTTGACGTCACGCATTCCATAGTAAGAGATAAGAGAAGGGAGACTACGGCGTACGCGACTTGTGACAGCGGTGAGTCATTCATTCTGTCTCCGTCGGGCGTAGTGCGCACACGTGTTTTTACTCCGGCGCCGGCATGTGCGTCTCGCGTTCGGTCACCTCGAGGTCGAGCGCGCCGTACACGTTTCTCGCGACAATAATATACGTAATAATAATACGAATAATATGTAATAATATTACGATAAATCTAAACGTGTTAAAGTACGTCTAAAATGACTCCGAAATAAAATAATAACATTCGATCTTAGTGACATATAGAGCACTATTGTTTTTGACATTCGTCTCGATTTCGTCGCGATCGCGATCGTGTTTTCGTTCATTTATCCTGATTTTGATCTTTCTTTCGTCGGAGTTTGATCGTGCCCGATCTGTCGACTCCAAGTATGATTCTCGCGCGTGATAAAATGGGATTTTCGATCGTTGCGGAATTCGGGAGTGCCGTTAAAGTATCGCGCGTTTTTACTTTTGTACGGTTTAAAATATTGCGCGATTTTATTTTTGTGCGGTTTCAACAAATTAAAAAAAGTATATCGCGCGTATAAAACAATAGTTGCTGACGTCCCTTACAATCTGAGAGGAAGAGGAGGCCTAGGGGAGGCATCCTGCATCGGCGGAGCAACCCCAGGGTAAATATTATTCGTATATTAATTAATAAATGCCTTATACGAAATAATTCGACTCTTTTAGTTGAATGATTTAATCAAAAGAAATTCAGAGATAAAGATTTTTGTATAAATCTTATAAAAGTTTTTATTTAAAAGGAAAGGTTTTTTTAATTTACAAAGTTATTCCATATTTATAAATATCTGCTTATTATTGTACACGTCGAATATAAATTTATTAAGTATAATAATAAATTCTTTAATATTAATTATTTAAAATCGCTGCTATAATTTGGATTTTATTTTGTATGTTACAGATAACATAGCTTCAATATCGACAACTCCGCTGTTGCGCATCAGTGTCGGTGAGTGACAAAAAGCTTTTATTCTATTTTAAAGCAACGGATTTATGTAGAAATTCTGGTAGATAGAGATGTAGATTGTAGATAAGTCCGTTGCTTTAACCCTCGGACGGCAGGATAACGTATTCTATAGTGAGTTTAGAGTCAATTTTATTCATAAAATTTAAATCATAGAAAAATTTCTTTTGTATCTTAATTATATGTAAGATAAAATTTTATATTTTTTATTCATTTTTTTTAATAGAAAATTTTGTTAAAATAGAAAAGTTACACATATAAATTGAAAGAAAAGGAAAAATATTTTAGGAATAAGAATATGTATAATATTTATTCCAATTTTATGCAAGACACGTATTATAAAATGTATATGATAAATGAAATATACATAAAATATTTATTTCAATTATGCATATGTATATATGAATTTTATAAAACAATTTTAAAGATACAGATGTTAATGACCTGCCGACAGAGGGGTACCTAACATACATGCTAATATATTTTATATCCATCGAAAAAATTATATTCTCATCTTGAGAGTACTTTACTTATAATTTCTTCTTTTAAAATAGATATCAAAAGAATCTTCTTAATATTAGTTTAAGGGAGAAATCTTTTAAAGAGTAGAATAATTTTAAATATTCTTAACATGTAAGAATGTATACTAAAATGGATATTTCTTTACCATTATATTATTTAATATTTGAGATCACTAATTTCAATAATTACAAAAAAACAATTTTGTAAATTGTTGACATTGGCTATTTTGTAAAACTTTGACAAGTTAAATATATATATATATATATATATATATATATATACACACAGTTTTACTTAATTTATATATATAAGATATATCAAAAAATATTATGTAAAGAAGAAATTATTCTCGTTTATTAAGAATATATCTATAAGGAGAGTTTATAAAAGTATATATTTCGAGAATATAATTTTTTCGGTATATACATGATTATATTATCTTTTTTGCGACTTTAAACGACTGAATGACGTATAACGCGTCTAGAAAACGATTATAATATCGTACGATCCTAAATAAATATAGGTTGTCTTATTTGCCGGCGATAATAATTAACCGACAATAGGAAGGACTTTTCTTCTTTGATTTCTGGCTAAAAATCGAGTCAGAATGAATATGGCCAGGAGCAACAAAGGTAGGTCCAACTGGCTAGAAAAGTACGTGGTCAAATACTGGCCATAAGGCGCGTAACAAAACTACCTCGCGTTACCCGGCCAACACTCGCCGGACAATGGGCAGAGGCGCAAAGCGCCCATTTTTTAATCATATCCAAGTGCTCTACGAGCTTCGCGCAAAGCGGTCCTTTCCGTTCCCGGCCATTTTGTCGGCCATCCGAACGAGCCGACGAAACCGCGCCCTGCGAGAAGCCGCCAACCACGATCCACCCGCGGATCCATACCCGAATCGATTCGCGCCGGCATAGATCGATCGGTTGGGGCCTTCCACCCACTCCGCGACATTCGCCGATTGATATTGATATCGATCGCACAAAAATATAAGTATATTTTTAAGTAAAATATTACAAAGTTTAAAATTAAATATTACTAATTGCGTACAAATATGCCAATTGGATAATCGGCATTAATTAACATTAATTAATAAAGTTTCTTTTCCCGAAATTAATATATCAAATGTCCTGCTCTTAAAATTGTAAATTCAAAGCGACAAGTAGATGAATTAAATGAGTCAACTGATGAATAGAATGACAGTAATTAAATAAAATAAAATTATATTATAAATATGAATTTATATATCATATATAGTTACATAAGAGTCTCTTGCAACAATGATCTGGGTTAATTAATTTTGATATGTAATTTTCCTTTTTTTCAAATCACGATTAGTTGTTACAGAAAGTGTCTCGCATCAACTTTTGTTATTAGTAATACAAGAATTTATACGATTAAATATATAGCGGAGACCTTCTTTTAGCTCTAATGCTTTAGCTATATAAATTAAAATGCTTGTCAAGTAAAAATTAAAACTTTTATTTTTTATTTTATCTTTTTTAAAATAATATGTAATGAAAATTAATGAATTTTACGATTATGACAGCGAACACGATATAATTCGGACAATTTTTACTTAAATAAGTAAAAAATTAACATTTGTCTCTAATTAAAATAATTTTGTATATATACGTATACATATAATATATCTGATTTTTATTTTATTTAATTGAATCTATCGATATCTAATAGTTTATTATTGTATTTGTAGAACAATATAATATTCTAAATTATTAAATTGTTGAAAGAAAATTTTTTTTTCATATAAAATAAGTTTTAATTTGTAAAATGTAGAATATAAAAATAGCCTTTAATAAAAGAAAAAGAATTAACAAAAATCAAGATATTATTGGCAAAATTAGAATATTGACAATATTTACAGAGTTATTTGATATTAAAAGTAAATTATTGCCAGTGTAGAGAAATAACAAATTATTTTTAGGTGAAACTGAATAAGCAAAATGTGTTAATAAATCTTGTGGACATAGCACGGTCATCGCAACCAAAACTGTGCGCATTATGTGTTATTCATTGAGAACATTCGTGAACATTGACTATGTAGTTCAATGTCCACGTTTTTATGTCCACAGAGGGCGTATCGCTTTCAGGGATTATAAAGAAATTATAGAAATTATACTGGAATCTTTTTCTAGTATCTTTTTATTTCGTAAAAAAACATAAGTAGACAGATAATTTAATAATTAGTCGAGAATTTTTTTTTAAATGTATTGTGCATATGTAAAAAAACATGCCTATAAGATACAATTTTATTCAGTTTTATATATTGTATTTTAGTCCAAGTTAAATATTTAGAATATATTTTTACATATTTTTGATTATAAAAAATAACATTATTCTTAACAACTATATATTACAAATATTAACAATGCTACATATTACTCTCTGTGAAAGATAATTTATAAAAAATATTTTTATTTATTTCAATTATTTGAAATAAGATTTACTTTCATCATATCAATACCATTCAGCAACTGCATTCAAGTCTTTGATTCCATTAGAATTATTTCCATAAATAATGTTATTTATGTAAGAAATTTGTGTAACCTCTTTGCGAGATTGAGCCATTCGATACAAAACGGGGCAATCCAAAGACGAGCATTCTATATCTCCTAATCGTCCAATACAAGAATGACAAATCTACAATGAAAAAATTCATTACTGTAAATTATTATTACAGAGAATCGATTGTTATACACAATTATAAAGATTACTTGAAATTTTAACTTAAAAATAAAATTTAATACGAGCTCGCTCTTAATACATATTTTCTATACTTAATAATAAATAGTTTTTTTTTCTTTTTTTTTGTTCTTACAGAAGCTATTTGTTGTTGATTTCTTTCCAGATGTCTTATCTTTTGAAGAAGTACGAGAATTGTTCGGCTTGATTGCGAAAGACACTCTGAACAAATTTCTTTATTGGTTTGTTCTCCGCAAGTAATACATGTAATAGAATTGAAGAACTGACGAATAGTAGATTTTGAATTCTCTTCTCCTAAGCATACAATATTATTGAATGTGCGGTGAGATATTTCTTTATACCTGTACACAAATATAATTTATATTATAAAACATCTCTCATCAACATTCTCTTTCATCAGTATATTAATTATTGTAAAACATGTGATTCATGATTGAAAGTATTTCTACATACTTTAACATACTTACCACATGTTGACATCGATTCCGAATAGATTGAAACAACGATTGAGGGGCGGTATGATGACTTTCGTTATATAATACACGGAATTTGGAATTAACGCCGGATCAGTGATGACTTCCATAGGCGTACGCACGCAGTGGATAAGCGGTTGATTCGGTGCACCAGCAACGATGATGTATCGAACGCGTTCGCTGGTGCGTGGCACTGCGCGTGGATCTTTCCTGATTAATCTGCGTGTCAATTCTAATGCCGGTACACAAGCGGATGCCTTGTATCCGCGCATCCCGCGAAATTCCTTCGCGAATGTTAAATCTTGTATGGATATGCGTCGCTGAAAGATTTTGTCGAACTGTTTAATAACGTACAATTTCACCAGAGAAATGTCCTTCGTTTCGAACAAGATCTTCAAGGCTTTCTCGAGTATCTGCAATATGAGAAATATTGTAAAATCAATCAGGACAATTTTTCTTAGTGTTCTTGTCACCTTGCTTACTTTAGAAACTGCAGGGCATCCGTCTCTGCGAACTGTCTCGATTCCTTTCGCCAGAAACTCGGGCTTCTTTTGATCGCGCGTCTCGTACATGTATCCGCAATATCGTTTTTTCGTCTGAAATAATACATTTAACAATTTGAGTTATTATTGATTCTTTTTTATAACGCTGTATATATTCATTTTATTATATTTATCTGTTAATCCTTGATATTTTACTTGTAAAATGGAAGGATAAAGAACTTTTTCAAATTTAAGTTTAACAGGCGGGGGATTAATCGCGGTTACAGCATCTGCGATTTCTTCACCGATGTTAAATGCCTCTTCTCGAGATTTTCCAGGTACTAACACAAATAAGGAATCTGTATCTCCGTAAACTACTCGAGCACCCCATTTTGGAGTAGACTTTACTAGTTTGATCGCTTGTTCCAACGTCTCTCGTCCTTTGCTAACTACGCTGTCGCCTATCTATAAAGAAAAGTTCATCAAATAAAAATTTTTGCAGCAAAGAGCGCCGACATTAAAGCAGTAAAGAGTTTCGTCAAATTAAGTTTATAAGCATGTATTATTAATTTCAATTATTTTTTTATATAGCTTAAAATAGCATATGTTATACATACCTCGATACATGGCATTCTGCCACTATAATTGGCGGATGTATAACCATAAGTGACATTTGCGATTAACTTGAGACCCAATTGTTGTGAATGAAGAACGCGGTGCAACGTGCGATTTTCTGCTGGGTGTAACTTCATAGATTCCTTTACCATTAAACGAGTATTTAAAATTTCCGCCAGCATACGCGGTAATATTCCTTGACGTACTTCTTTCTTCACAAATGCTACACCGCAAGGTGAAAAATTTATTTTGTCTTGCAGCTTTAATGCGGTGTTCTTTTTTATCCTTAATGTTGCTGCACCGAACTCGAATGGACCGTATCTAACAAAGAAAAATATCAAATTGACAAATTTAATCCAATTTTTTTTTTATATATTGTCGAGTTTATGTATGTTAAATACTCACTGGCCTATGTGTTCTATTCGTCCTAAACAGGTAGAAAAGCAGTAATTGTAAGCAATAATCATACTCGGATACAAACTTTGGAAATCGAGTACGATCAATGGATCAGTATAAAATTCAGATTCGGGTTCCATGATTAATGGTAGACACTCCGGCGCTCGCATTTTAGCTCTTTGATGCATGGATGGTGAAATTGGAATATAATTCATGGGTTTCGCTAATCTTAACATCATGGACTCGACGCGAAATTGCGAGCCTCGTGAAAAAACCTCGTAAAATTGTATACCAAAGAGACGGGCGTGTTCACATGTACGACCTATGTCATATAAAAGTAGAAATAATAAATTTAAAAAAAATTTTTAAAGTAAATAATAGTAAATAATCAAAATATATTTAATACAAAAAAGTATAAAAAAAGAATATAAAAAATTTATATTGTTAATCTCACCTATAATATCTAAGTAGTTCAGGAGTTTAAGAGTGCCTACAACTCTAATGATGTAATGATGTATAACTCTGCTTTTTATTATCATACTCTCATGTTTCCACCAGTTAGACAACGTTTTGAAGGAAGGGCATGGAATTCTTTCGTGTAAAACATGATGCATGACGCTTTCAAAAGTATATGTTAATAATGCTAGAAAAAATTAAATCTCATTTTCACATTATGAATAAAAAGAAATAAATATTCAACTGGAAAATATACAACTCACCTGCCTCGTGTCTCATAATTCTCCAAACATCGAGAATATTGCGACCAGGTACTTTTATTTCACTTGCATCGTCCTTTTCAGACATATGAGCATCAGACTTAGAAAATATCTGCATATGTGGAACTTTTGAGATTTTTATTGTAAAATTATTGAGACTAAGACAAGATGCTCTCTGAAAAATGTAGCCCCATGAAAGCGCTTCCACTTCCCAACCGAGTAAAATATCTGGATTATGCTGCTCAATCAATTTTACAAGACTGTTAAATATATCTTGTTCTGTTGTAACATATAGTATCGGACACATTGCACTTGCAGAATGGATCTTATTAAGTCTTGCACTTATAGGACTGGAATTTACAATTATAGCGCCTGAAACAAAAAAGATTATTATAAATAAAATAATAGTCTTTTACGTTATACAGAAAAAAAATCTTCAATTTTTTTTTAAATAAAATCTTAAGGAAGATATATTAAAATTCTTTGTATAAAATAATTTTAATAATCACCATGTTCTATCTGTTCATTTGCATCCATCGGAACGTCATTGTAAATCGCGTAAAATAATGCAGCAATAGAATCATACTGTGGATCAGGAAGAAGATTTTCTCGAGTAATAATGTGTACTTCGAGAGAGAATAATGTTAGATACTGATGCTGTAAAAAATGAAAAAAAATTTTTTTTAAATATTATTTTTAAAAATTAAATCTTTCATTCTTTATGCGTAACTGGAATAACAAACTTACTACAGTTATCGCTCTAACATTTTGAAGATTCTCACTAGAGACGTTGCCATAGCTTCCTTTAGACAAGCATTCGATTTGGCCATAAGAGACACCTAACTGCTGCTGCATTTTTTCTTTATGTAATAACGGATTTTCTAATGCTTTTTTCAAGGAACTATCTGCAGATAAACTATTAGAATTTTGCGTAAACTCGAATTTCCGGGTGTCATCGGATGTTCCGCTGAGCACGCTTTGCTGAAGCATTAATGAAGCAGATTCTTCGTTTGAATTGTTACTTATTGAGTTATTAGATATTGATTGCTGGGACTCATCTCTTTCATTGACAATATTATTTGACGAATGTTCTATGTTTTGCACATTCAATTCCTTTTCTTTATTCTCCTTGCATGATTTGACATCACGATTCTTTTCTAATAGATATTTTTTAGCTCTTATCCAATTTTTAATATCTTTAGAAGATGGCGGTATCATGAGTGGTTTAATTGTTAACAGATTGTATCCTGCAAGTATTCTTTTCATATGACAAATCTTTATACTTGATCCAGAGGGATGAAATTCATTGACTTTCAGTCTTCGCCATAGCTTAATACTCGTAATCTCTTCTAAACTAGATTTAAATGTAGGTACATCGAAACGTAAAGTATTCGTGTTTGAGGATTCTTTTTGTTTCGCGTAATCGAGTTTGTTACCAAAAAATGGCTTTTGCGATCTACATTTAGGAATGCCGTATAATGTCATACTTTCTAAAATCCTTTCAGTAGTAGGAGGTTTGTATTTTGTGGTAATCGTAATTAATCTATTTCTTCGTGATCGATGAATATTCCTTTCCAACGAAAAGCATTGACTGTCATTCTCTATCTTTTCGTTGATATGTTGAGTAAAAGTTGTATTACATACATCATCTTCATCTTCATCTTCATCAAGATCAGTTTCAGGAATAATATCATGAAATGTAATCTTATCTTTCGCCAAATTACGTATGCTTGACGCATAGTTTCTCTCGGGCGATGTATCATTATTACTTTTCTCTGACTGTTGACTGTTCGGAACACTATTATCACTATTTTCATTGTTGGAAGAAATTGCAATTGCTTCTGCATGCGTTTGGTCAATAGGATGCTCAAATGCGATCAAGTTTTCAGATCGGCTCATGTAATGATCTGATTCTACAGAAGTGTTTTCTATTTCATTGTAATTCAAAAAAGACAACCTCTTACGAATCGCTTTAGTTTTATTAACCAATGAATTTTCACTATTTTCCATTTTCTTTTCATGCTCTTTTACTGATTCATGAACTGTTGGTGTTTTAGTGATTTTTGCAGTACTTGCATAATCAGTATTTTCACTATAAATATATAATAAATATTATTTGTAATTTATAATAAATAATTATATTATTTCTAAATTATGTAAAATATAGGAATCTTACACATTATTTATTTCATTAACTACTAATTTCTCTTCAACATTATCAGTATCGACATTATTTTCTGAAAAAGAAAGAAAAATAAATTAAATTAATTAAATAAAAAAACATTTAATGCGCTAGTTCTATTAATACATTATTTCTAGATATATAATAAAGTTAATTTAATTACCTAAATCTAAATTTGAAACACTTGTTAGGCGTTTATCACGAAGTAAGCTTACACGTAACGAACGTGTCTTACGTTTTGGTGTGGTAGAAGTAGAAGGAATATCGAATATCGATATGTATTGTTTTCTTTTCGGAGAATCGTGTTGTCGTGAAGGACTTTTATTAGTTTTCGGAGATGTAATAGTAATATCAAGAGGCGAGTAATTACCCGACAATTGTGGACTTCGAGGAACTTTGTTCGGAGAATTATATTTTCTTTTCGGTGTTTTAACAGTCATATTTCTTCGTTTACTAGGTGATTCGTCATTATTATCTTTGAAATCGAGCTTTCTTTTTTTCGGAGTGATCTGAATCATATTTTGTGGTGCATTCTTCTTTCCAGATTTATAAACGCAAATACGTTCCTCTTGTCCATCAATCGTAACATCAACTTCCGGTTCAGAATCACTAGAATCAGTAGCTGTGACTCCATCAACACTCGATATTATAAATTTCATTGAAAAATTAGATAGTTTATGGTTGATATTAAAAAAGTTGTCTTGTTGAATACATGAGTTTGAATCTTGCTTATAATTGCATTTGTTTTTTTCGTGATCTGCTGTATAATGATTGATGTCTTCTAAACATTCAAATTTTTCTGTCTCATCTATATCATAAACGTCTAAATCTCGATGGTCTGATTGTAATTGATATTGACTATCACATAATTTATTCTCTATCTTCTTATTGTGTACAATTCTTCTTTCAAAATTTTTTAAACAACACGTTATTTTTACAACAATACTGTCAATTTGTGAATTTTGCAAATTTTTACAAGATTTCACAAATATATGAAAATAATATCTGTTTAAAAAATTGTATAACTTTTTACTTAAATAAAATCTGTTAGGATTAGATGTGATATATTCGATAATGTCTACTAAATATAAATTTCTGTGTGAATTATACATTACATAATCTTTTTTTGTATTAATAACAGCTGCAGCATATTTATTATCTTTAGAAAGGTACTGAACTAAAGAACAACATGCTGTTGTATTGTTCTTAAATATCATTCTTGCATTATTTGAATCATTTACAGTCTCTCTTTCACAGTCTAACATATTTCCATATAAATTATCAACTCCATCAAGTTGAGGAAAATTCGTAAGTGTAATATCTATGTAACTTTCTTCAGAAATGTTTAAATCATCCACTGATTCAGTATTTTGCTTATTATTTATATTTTCTTCTATATTACTATGTTTGAACCTTTTATGTATTGATTCCCAGGAACTTAAATCATCCAAGTCTAAACTTGTGATATTTAAATCCTCAATCTCTTCTTCCTCTGGATCATTTTTAACTGGTTCACTCGATATAGAATATTGAGATCCGAGAACGCTATCATTATCTACATTACTCTTACTCTCATTTTCTTCCGCTAAGTCAGCCAACATTTCTACTAATTGTATGTCATCTGCATCTACTGCACATACACACATAAAAAAGACAGTAAGTTATATGGATTTTATATAATTATTCTAATAAAAATTTTTTATTCTGATGTATTTAAAACTTACAATAGTGAATACATGATACTTACAAATACTTGTATCTGTTACATTACTTTGGCTTCGATTTGCTTCTAAAAATGCTGACGAGGCTACTTGTAATAATTTATAGTTATCAGAAGGTGTTCTTTCAATATTATCTTCACATGCAAAAGATTCATTGTGATTTATAATACGAGATGCATTTAAGAGATTTTCATTATCTTCTACTTCAATAGGATATGAAGATACAGTTGTATTTGAAATAATTGTTTCATTAGTCTAGAATAAATAAATTAAAATTAAAATGCATGTATAAAACATGTTAAATAAGTAATCTAATGGAACAATAAAATACTTGTGATATAGCATTCAGTCTTTTCAGTAATTGACTCTTTTGATAAATATCATTGCTCGTTGGAGGCAGAATAACTTTACTAGGAGATTTAGGATATAATAATTGTGATTTTGCATTTTCTAAACTAGCTGCAGCCCTCCTCGCTTTCTCTTCATCCCAGATTGCAACGAGACCAGGATTCAGTTCCAATTTTTCAGTGATATTTTGTCTATTTAGAATATCTGAAGCATGAGCATCTACTTCCAATTCGCACATACTTTGTCTCGTTACAGATGTTGGAAGGTACATTTGTGAGTTTACCAATTCTATTGAAGATTTATTTTGATTGTCTTCAGTTGTATATCCTTGTAAAGAACATCTATATTTTATGTCGTTCAAATTTATTAAATTCATTCCATAGAGATTGTAATCTATCATAAATTGTAGAATATAAGGAATATGTGCTTCATATGGCTGTAAAGTTTGATTAAGAACAGCACCATTCTGAAAAAGTAATATCTTTCTGTTACTTGAGGCATATAAAATTATATTTTGTGTAGAAAAGAGAAAAGCACTGTATATTGGTTACCTGCAGCAAATCTGCTGTTCTTTTAATTATAGCTGGATTATAAAAATATATCTTAAAAAATAAATGCTCTTTTTCATGATAGCCATAAAAAGGTCTGTAAAGCAATATTACATAATTAAGAAATAAAACAAATAATGTGTAAAAATATAATTTAAAATTTCCTCAAATATAAAGATGCTTTAAATTATGTTTTTAATGTGAGAGTCCTATCAATTCTTTACTTAGCGATAAATACAATTATTAGAAAAAAATATTGTGTGCGTGATAAAAATGGTAAGATTAATCAATTTCTAATAAGAAGTATTCTTACATTCCTGACACTCGTTGGATTTTATACACATGTTGATTGGTGGATAATGCAGAACCAAAAGATGTATTCAAAGCAGAATCAATTGATGCAGCTAATTGATAAGCATAACTATTTGTATTCTCTTGAATAGTACATGGTACATACATATATGGAAAAACACCATGAATATGTAAACATGTCTTTTTACCTAAAAATGTTTAAACTTTATCTTAAACTGTTTTAATAATATAAAATGTTTAATCTATCAAGAGATAGACCAATAATAAAATTATTGAGTTTATATTTTATTTTTACCAGTGAGAGTTGATCCAAATATCCTAATTATTGGTACCTTTCTTATCTCTGATCCACGAAATTCAGAGAATGTCACATCAACTTCTGGTATCGGAGTTGCTTGGTAACTATCAATATTTACTAAAGTTATAGAAAACATTTTGCATGAAATCTGCAAGAAAAATAATAATACTGTGTAATATCTATAAATAAATAATAATGGGAAAAGGTTTTGTATCACATATAAGATGCAAAAATATAGATATAAAAGAGGTAAACAAAGACTAAGCGTAGAGAGATTGAAGAGATTTACTTCTTTCAGATTTACTTCTTTCTTTGTTTCTTTTTTATATTAATAAACTATGTTTATTACTATTGTTTTATTATTTTTATTTGCACTTCTCATTTATAACTAATAAAATTTCAAAAAATTCCAAATGTACAGATCGATTTATTCTATAATTAAAACTCTACATCTGATTGGCCAAACTCCAATCTTTAATCTTCAATTTTCAATGCATAAAGCCCGTATCACACTACGAATTGAAAATTGAAGATTAAAGATTAGAATTTGACTAATCAGAACAAAAGGAACTAAAATTGCTTTGTCTTGATTGGACAAATTTCAATCTTCAATCTTTAATCTCAATTTTTAATGCGTAGTCTGATACGGGCTTTAGGTGCGTTTTCATTAAGCATCACGCTCGCGTCGCGTCAAGAGTTTAACCAATCAAAACGTCCCGTTTATGACGCGCGTGTGACGTACTCACTACAAACTATAAAAATGATAAGGCCGCTGCAAGAAAATCCTTTGCATATTGTAGAATTATAATAAAATAAAAACTTATGTTTTCATAATTATGTTCCCAAATTAATTCGAAGAGCGGATCCTTCAGTTGCATTTAACACAGAACACTTATCGAATTTTGATCTCTCCTACAAAAAAATTGATTCATAGAATCGACATGATAATGAAAACTTTTGATCCACTCTACTTATTTACAAAATAGCAAAATTAAAGCTAAATCCACCGAAAGCTATTTTACCTAGGTTTTGTACAAGTTCTTTAGTTAAAAAAAAAAAAAAAAAAAAAAAAAAAAACCTTTAATTTAGAATGCACTCCACTTGATTTTTTTTATAAAAATTATATATTTATATAAATCAGGAAATTATATAAAACAACACGTTTTTTTTCATCTTGATTGCTCAATTAAATGATTCAGAGTATTTATAAAAATATACGAAATATATTCTTATTAAAATAATACGGAATTAAAATAACAAATTGAATAGAAAGATTTTGTTGTATTTTCAATTTTTCCTTCGATCGTCATTTATATTTTTAATATTTCATTTGTTGTAAAACTTCTTTAGACATACTTTTCATCAATTGCTATTATTGATGATATTGAAATTGTTGGAATTCTAAAAATTCTTTTTATCAATACAGCTCCAATAGATTTGCCATACAACAGATGTAACATTACTTAAGGATTATTTTAATAATCTCTTATTATATTTATATAAATTGCAAGATTAAGTAAAAAAGATATTAATAATGATTTTTTTATAGAAAAAAATTAATAGCGCAGCTATTTAATAATAAAAATGTCAATGTTCAGCTTGACAACCTTCTAAGCTTAAGGCTCGTGCCAGATTTCGTGCAACGCCTAATCGGAATATGGAAACCTTATCTTGAAATTTCGGATCATCACCGTGAGCTTCTGCGCAGCGTAGCAATTCGTAACAGTCATTGGATGAAAAAACCATATCTTCCGCTTCTAAAAGCGGTATAGCATCTGTAAGTAGAATAGACCAAAAACTGAAAAAAAAAAAAAAAGAAAAATTACAATTTATATAATCAATATAATAAATATTCTTAAGATGAATAACACAACTTACTACTTTGGCGTCAAATTCGAGACCAAAAGGGATACTAATAAACTTGCTGCTTCTCGGTGTTCGTCCATTTCATAAATATGATGAAATTCACAATATTTTCCTAAATATAGTAACACATATTATTATATTAGTTATTAATATATTTATTCAATATATATCTTTACTTTTAATATAATTTATATATAATTTATACAAAAATAATTTTATTACACATAATTACACATAAAAACATAAAAAGTAAAGAAAAAAATTATAGGAAATTAAAATTAATAACTTCTATTGGGCATTTTCAATTTGATATTTATAGTTTTTTACCTAAAAATGTGAGCCTATCACTGGCCAGCATGCAAGAACCTAAATTTTCCAATAAATCACGACACTCTAATTCCCCGTGCTCTGCATAATGTTTCAAAAATTGGTCAGCAATGTATGTAGTAAAATTGCCATCGTGTGCCTTAAGCGCCCATGTGAGAGCATTGCCCAATCTTCCTTGTCTTATGCTCTTCATTCCTTGAATCTTACATATACTGGCAACTGAAACACACGCGCGTGCGTTTTTGAATTAGTGTAAATATTATTTAAAGTCAAAGGAATGATTGAAACTGAATTTTACCAACGTGCGGCATATTATTGTCCCGTGCAATGTCGATAATCTTATTAATTCTCGCTTCCGTGCCTGTCGGCAGTGACTGTAACAGAATTTCTAATCTGCCCAAACCTTGTTTAGGACATTGTATCAAGTAACTCGCGCCACATTGCCACAACGAGTGATGACTCATTAACATAGTGCCATACTCTAATATAAGAGATTCATGGAGCTGTGCAGTCACACTATAACAAATTACAAAATATTTCAATTTGTTATCAATGATTTATCTCTCATAAATACTTACTTGGTTTTGTCTTTGCTTAAAATATTTAATTTTCCACATTTGTACAACAGATCCATTAAATGAGCTGCAAACCAGCCATTATCACTCATATATTGTATCTCTTTGATAACTTGATACAAATCATTTTCTATTAAAGCAAGAATTACGCGATCTAAATGTCTATTAGCTTGCCATCTCTCAGCAACACTGTTTGCATAGCGTGAAAGTTCCAGTTGTTTACAGCAAGGAGCTGAATAAAATAATTTTGCTGCCAATAATTCATACCATGCTTCTGTATACATAGAATATTCCCACAATACAGATTCGTCTCCTGCTATTAACTGTAAAACAAAATTTTATATATTAAAAAAAAAAATATGTGTTAATATAATACTTAACTTTTTATTATAATACTGACCTTCATGAGCATCTCCAGATTATTATCTATAACAAAGTAGTTAGTTTCTAGATTTGAGCAAAGATCCATTTGCCAATGTTTCCACCGTATAATAAACTCATTTACAGAATATCCGCCATATACATTGTATACTGGCATTGTTCTGATAATATTGTCTGCAGTAATGAACGCTGAATGATCTGCTTTGCTGTGCAATGCTAGGAGACGGCAGACTAGATTTAATTTCCCATGGAATGCACAACCCATCACAGCTTCCCAATAATTCGAATTTTCTAAATCAGCGCCAATAGCTTTTTTCAACAAAATTTTTGAAGCTATCAGCTCCCTTGATGGAAAATGGAAACTGATCCATTCTAATAATTGCGGTAACACGACATCACCTACACACATGATGCAATCAATAAAAAAAATGCAATATACTTAAGGCATTCTTTTCTAAATAAGAATTTATATATATATATAATTACATATATAATTATATATATTATTCCATATACATGTATATTTGTATTCTAATATACCTGGTACAGCATCAACATAGAGGATTTCTGTCAAGTGCCAGACACATTCCACTTGGTAAAATATAGTGAGAAAATTTTCCAACATTGTTTTTTCTTCTGATAATGGTTCTTTTGGTAATATCTCTTGTAGATTTTCAACACAGGCTCTCAATATAGATCTGTATTGTTTACTGTGTTTAAGAAGTTCTGGCCTAATATCACCAGAAGAAAAGGATTTAAGATTTTGTACCGATAGAAAAATACCATTGCTTTCATTAACCAATTTACGTAAAAGAGGTGAAAATAATATGATCTCTGGCCGAAGAAAATGCACTTTGGCTTCACAAGGTGCAAACTGACTTTTAGTATCTGAAACAAAAAGTTATAACATAAAATAATAAAGTAATATATAGAATATATAATCAATTTTCTAATTTATCAAAAGAAATATATAAAAGTTTTTCAACCTTGTGAGAATTTGTCTACATGTTTGTATGCATGAATCCCAAATCTATTGCTACTGATCCAGGTTGTTGCAATCCCTGCTTTCCTACAAACATCATCTGCTATAACCTGTAAAACATAAAAAATCGTTACTTAGTAAGCAAAAGAATTAAATACTTTTAAAATTCTTTTTGATCATTAATTGTTTAATACAAATTCGAAATTTTAATATAAAATATAACAACATAATTGTTCAAATACAGACTTATTCAATCAGATAAGTAAATAATTATAAATTCATATTAAATAATAATTTGATTTAAATAATATAAATTTTAAATTTGACTTAAATAAATTTAAATTAATTAATTAACTTGAAGTTGATAATTGTTTAGCTTTATATTTAAAAGTTTCTATAAATATTATGTATATGTAGTTTTCAAAGTTAGTTTTTTTATATAAATAATTTTATGTAAATAATCTACATGTGTATTTTACTAACAACTATTTGAGCGTTATCACTTTCGTCCATAATTATTCGAATTACTTTATCAACAATATTAACTTTGTTAACGTTAGATTTATGTAAATAAAAACTTTAGCGGATTACACCGGGTACCAGATTATACTAAATCATTAACAGAGAGAAACCTGAGAGGCGTCAGGCCCCATGTTTTTCTCGAGACGCTTTTTCTCCGAGATACAGTGGCGCCATCTAGATCCATTTTATAGCCGGCGGAACTACATGGCTGTAAAGTCACTAGATTATAAAGTACCGCAATTAGGGGAAAAATAGCCGCCATTTTGACTCCACGTTACGCGGCCATTTCAATTGTACAAATATATTACAACCCAATTTTTTGTAAAAATGAGAGAAAATAAAACCATAAATTATGTAAATAAATATTTTATTTATGCTTTGTATTTGTCACAGACATTTTCATTGCAATATATCTACTGCTATAACTTGCTGCTTGTTTTATATCATTGCTTTGTTTTTTTTAATGAAAAATGAATTCTTGTAATAACAAAGTTTTTAAGAAGTTTGTAACCAATATTATGACACGGAGGAATAAAACATACAGAATATTCTTGTAAAAACATATTTATATAAAATCAATAGCTTTTAATGTATTCAAAAGTAAGTTTTAGCAAAAAGTAGGTTTTATTTTTTCGAAATAATAATTCGCATTTATATTAAGTCATAAACATTTATCATACAACAACTTGGCATTTTGCTCTTCTAAATTTTACTTCTCTGACCATCTGGGTTGCGTTCGAGAACTACACTTGTGCGTTCGAAGTGTCATTCTATCTTTAACATTTACTGAAAATTGAACAAGGACAGATATATGTTGGTGTGCATACGAGTGATGTTTATAAAAAATGACACACCAAACACGACATAAATCGGATTATTTTTAATTATATAAATAATTATTTTATTAAATTATTTGTTATATTAAATTATTTATTGTATTTACTATTTATCAGAATCAGAGTTATAAACTTACAATTAAACTAAAAAATATTTACAAGGATTTGTTTATCAAAGATATAAGACAAGATATTAAAATAAATAATATTGAAAAAAACAGAACAATATTTTCACTAATGTAAGATTCTTGATGTATTCGATATAGGATTTTCCGTGGAGAATTTTATACGTTATTAGACTCGCTTTTATTTATTACTAAAAGAGACTCTAATTATACTTATACAAATTGACCGAACCAAAGTATAATAGTTACGAAGTAGCAAAGTTACGAAACGAACACATAGCTCAGCTCTCGAACCAAAAGTCGAAAAATATTCTCAAAAATCCGCGAAGATGCTAATGCCTCCGCTAATGCTCATCCTTCCTCTTAAATCCTGTCTTCCACCCATAATTTTACACATGTAGAGCGAATCGTGGAGTGGGACTAGCTCCGCTGCTCCGATACAGAGTCGAATTAATATCGATTCTCTGAATTTTCTTTCACTAACGATATTTTTTTCAAATTATATATATATATATATATACAAAAAAAATAAAAATTAAAAATAATAATAATATTAATTTCCAAAATTTTAATTTGTATAATAATAAAATATTTCATTAATATTCTTATAAGATAATAAAAAATAATAATTGATAATTATTAATAATAATAATAAATTAAATTAAAAATTAGTTACAAATTAAAGAAAAGATTATTTATGAAAGAACCTTCAACAACAAAATTAATATTAGATCAAATTTCAATGATATTTTAATGTATAATTAAATTGAAGAATTATTAATAATCTAGCAAAAGAATTCATGTGATTTATGTAAAGATTATGAGCAAACCAATGTATACATTTTTAACAATTAATCAAGACAAAAATATATGCCTAGATATATTTTTTTCTTTGGAAGAAATGCATTTAATAAAAATAATACAAAAAAAAATTGTCTTTCCTCGTTTTTCAAAGAAAATCCTTTTCTTCTTATTTTTTCACCTAGCAACTGTCATAAAAATATTTTAAGTTAAGATTCGCGAGAGCCAATGAGCGACGAAAACAGCTTTCGCCACCCTCTCTTCAAGAGCCCCTTGTAGTAAAAACGCATGCTCTCTCCGTCTTTTTGGGAACCTTGGGTTGGGCAGCAATCGGGGATACAAAATAATAACAATCATTATCGAGCGATCAGTTACGCAGTTACGTAATAAATTGCGTTGAGTGAAATTTATATAGTCTTGGTCGGTGACTGAAGAAGAACGGGCAGTTCTTTGTTAAGCAAGAAAAGAGAGCGGTTGTTTGCGAAAACCAACATGAAGATACTGTCTCCGATCTTTATTTTCCTCAATAAGATTAACATCAAGCTGTAAATCCCCTGGAAGTGAATCTGCCTTCAAATTAAATTCAGTAATTATCTGGCGGAGTGATTCAAACAGAATCCAGAAGTGCCAAAAACAAAGAAGAAAAAGTGAAATTTATCTGACGCTTTAACGACTCGTAAGTAGAGTTATAAACACGATATCATCCCCGTCTAAAAATCCTTTTATCGTCGTTGATTAAATGTCAACATGACAATAAAAACTCCCGTCTCGATATAAACTGCGCGTGAGATAAGAAGTATAGATGAAAGAGATCGAAGAAACGTATAGGTGTTAATCTTTATCCGTTAAAGAGAACGAATAGACGGAGGATCAATAACACGAAAGAGGGAGCAAGAATTATTGATTTGGATGGATCGGCGGAGGGGAGGGGGAATGTTTCCGTGTGGGTGCATAATATGAAATAGAAGTATAAAAGATATATAAAATAAAAAGCGCGTATAAATTGTATATACGTCCATAAAGGATTAGTCAGAAATATACACGCAAATTTCATTGAAAAATAAATATTCCTTTTTATTGTTGCAATATATCCCAGTCAGAAATGAAAAGTCAAAAAGATGTCGAATCGATGTCGATACTCTCAGAATCAAAGTATCATGGCGGCTATATTCGGTTTGCGTTCAAATAATACTAATATCGATTCGACATCGAATTAATATCAGTTTTCTCAGGTGCTATTCACTGCATGCTTATTAATGATCTATTAATGTGAATAACGGGAATATATCTTTTGATTACCTTTGTTATATTTAATAATTTTGTTTTTGTGTTTGTCAATAAATTTTAATTTTGGTTTCTTAAATAATTAATAATTACTATTTAAGTCACGCGGGATAACCATAATATTATTAGTAAAAATATTTACCGGACATTATATATATATATATATATATATATATATATATATATGGACATGGATATATGGACTATTTACGAACAACAGCGCTATAACACATACTTATATTGATCACTGATTATTTGATTATTGTCTTTAAAAGTTTATGACTCGTTGCGAGATAAGAAAATCAAATTTCTTTGTAAATTTCCTTTTTCATATATGTCTTAAAAATTAACGTTTTTGTATTTTCTGTTAAATAAAATTTATTTAAGTAAGTGCCTCAAAATTGTAATTAAAGAATAAATAAAATATTTATTTTTCTTTATATTTTGTATATTTTATTATAATTCAGCTAAAATATTTAAATATTAATACAGTAATTTATTATTAAATACAATATTGATATCAAATCGATATTGATTCGAGGTTCGAAGTTTCTTCGAAATCGCGGACACGATTGAGTTAAAATCGATCTTTAAATTGATATTATTTCGATGAAACGACTTTGACATTATTTCGATGTCATTTCGAAATTTTATTTCTCACTGGGATATTCCTATTCGAGCTATTTTCATTTTTTCTTTCATCTTTTTAAGATTGAAGCCTTTTCTTACTCGGTAGTGTGGACAAAAGCAGCTTTAAAGTCGCTCTATTTGTCGAAGCACGATTACATGGCTACTCGATCGCGATGTAATTTTAGTTGGCAATAAGGTCGATCTCGAAAGAAAACGAGAGGTTCCATCGGTGGGTGAGTATAGATGAATTTCCGTGTGCAAATTTTCCAACGTAATTACAATTCGCGAACTGTTTCAATCAAGTCCCGAGAGAGATACGAGTCAATCAAATTTTTAGTTACAGGGAAGTCTTCATTATAGTGAAAGCCAAGAAATGAAGAATACTTTTGTATTATATTTTTTGCGCTAAATTAATTTTAATAAAAATTTCTTATCAATTATACATCGTTGTTAATAAAAATCTCTTATCGATTATTTTGAAAATATACACTGCACGTAAAGTCTTGTAAAAAGAACAATACAGTAACTAAAAAGCAGTACAGTACTATTAACTGACTGTTCAAAAAATTATTTCGATTGGAATAATCTGAAGACAAAAACGATCTATGAATGTAAATTATATGAAACTATTAAAAATATTAATCTATTGCGTAGAAAATGACAAGCTTTTGATAAAAATTTTGTCAGAAAGAATGGGCAATTTTTAATCAAACGGGTATTTTTTCAAATAGTAGTAGATAAATAATCGGCAAAGACAACAATTGACCTTTCTTATTTCAGATTACCGAAATAATTCCCGAGACAGTTTGATAATGACGTGGCATATCGCAAGACATATAGTTTCTACATTACTATTTTTTAATGAAATTTATTTATGTCAAGTCATTTTCAAAACGTGCAGAATTAATAAATCGATAAGACATTTCTAAAATGTTATCTCATTAAGAAAAATATACTTTCTTGTCGGCTGTTCCACTTTATACAATCACAAGATTCTTAATATATTAATATTGATGCATTAAGATTGATGAAATAAGTGGCAAAGAATATTTAACAAGAATCTGATCAAATTTTGTAAAAATAAAACGCGATATAAAAAAGATACATAGAAGAGATTGGTGAAAATTTCAGACACACGATCGAGCTCTTGATTCCTGCCGACAGATGGGTGTAAACTAGCTACGAATTTTAAAGTAAAATTTGTGGAAACGTCTTGTCAACTACCTCTACACGTAGATTAGTTGCTTGTTGGGCTAATAGCCCATAATAAAATTGAACCCAGAAAGATCAATTCATAAACCAAAGTACAGCCTAAAATGGCTATTTAATTTTAAATTTAAAAAAAGTAAAAGTTGCGATAACCTTTTCACACTTTAAATAAGTTCGATTTAAAGCTACAAATTTTTGAGTAAAATTTGTAGAGACGTCTTGTCAACTCCCTCTACATTTAGATGAGTTACTTGTTGGGCTAATAGCCCAGATCAAACTAAATAGAACTTATTTAAAGTGTGAAAAGGTTTTCGCAACTTTTACTTTGGTTTATGATTTGATGATCTTTCTGGGTTTAGTTTGATCTGGGCTATTAGTCCAACAAGCAACTCGTCTACGTGTAGAGGTAGTTGACAAGACGTTTCCATAAATTTTACTCCAAAATTTGTAGCTTTAAATAGAACTTATTTAAAGTGTGAAAAGGTTTTCGCAACTTTTACTTTTTTTTAATTTAAAATTAAATAGCCATTTTAGGCTGTACTTTGGTTTATGAATTGATCTTTCTGCGTTCAATTTTATCTGGGCTATTAGCCCAACCAGGAATTCATCTAAATTTAGAAGGAGTTGACAAGCCGTCTCTACAAATTTTACTCCAAAACTTGTAGCTTTAAATCGAACTTATTTAAAGTGTGAAAAGGTTTTCGCAACTTTTACTTTTTTTTAGTTTAAAATTAAATAGCCATTTTAGGCTGAACTCTGGTTTATGAATTCATCTTTCTGGGTTCAATTTTATCTGGGCTATTAGCCCAACCAACAACTCATCTACACGTGGAGGTAGTTTACAAGATGTTTCCACAAATTTTATTCCAAAATTCGTAGCTATTTTTCATTCATGTCTGCAAGAATCAAGAGCTCGAATGTGCGTTCAAAATCGTCATCTTCATCGTCTCAACTGGAAAAAATAATAGCGCACACGTAGCAAGCGACCAGGCGTCGGAGCAAACACCGCAGACGGAGCAGCGTCTACTCAACTTCAAAAGGAAAAGCAAGAGCTGCGAGAGTCTCCTCGTTCTCTAACGTATCTCCTTCCTTCGTTCACGACGAAGATGATGATTTCGTCGGGATATTGGATATCGACGAAATCATCATCTTCGTCGTGCGCGAACGATTGTCGTCTCAATTGGTCCGGAAAAATAAAAGCGACAGAAAATGTCGTGCAGCAACAACATTTTCCACAACAAAATGTTTTTTACCTAGGCTTGTAAGCTCATTATTTCTAAAAGTTCACAAACATTCTTTCATGCAATCCTTAGAGTGGAAACTTATTTTATTTTATGTGTATAAATTGTAACTTTTATATTAAGCAAATATATTGTTATGTTAAATTAGAATTAAAAATAGATAACTTCCAAGATATATATTTAATTGTATTTTAGAAAACTTTTTATTTTATACATATAATAAATAATTTTATATACATAATAAATATGTAAATTTATATTATGTATTACACATATATATTTTATATACATTATATATCACCGACGAGATACTAATACATACATAAAATAATAGTATCCAGTTTAATAAATAACAGCGTTATGAGTTCAGAAAGAGATTCCAAAGATCTAATTACATATGTGCCATTTAAACTTGAAAGCATACTTGTCGTTATATCCGTCTTGAAAATAGCTTGAGAAATTTGAATTCTTTTTCTGCTTAAATGTACGACTAATATGTAATTGTCTTTTCTGCATATTCTCATTTCAGACGGTAGACAAAATGTTAATATTAAAAAGACATTAAAATTTTAACTCTGTCGATTAAAATATATTTATTTTTTTAAACATCAGAGAAAAAATGAGTTTAATATCTTTTAAAAAGCTTTTTTCTCTCAAATTATCTTTTCTGGTAAGTAGAGACTATTATAAATTTCAAATGATTAGTTATAAAAAGTTTTAGTTAAAATATATATTACTATTTATTAAATTTATATAACTAATAATAATTTTATATTATATTACTATTTGAAAATTATTTACAAGTAGAATAAAAAATTAAAATTATTTTATAAATACTTTTCTTTGCATTATTTAAAAATACGCTGACATCAAGTGAACAATAACTTCTTAAGCTCTACGTTTAAAATATTCACATTTTATTTTACACATGCGAAATTAATAATATAAACTTATATATTATTAATGAAAAATAAATTTGCAAAACAACAAGTTTACCTTGAGTCTTATCCGCATGAATATCATTTTTAAATGTTTCCAATTTCTAGTTTAAATCTCTGGTGAACTTTTCTTCATCACTTTTGATGTCCTGCGTATCTAGTTCTTCCTTGTTGTTCCAAGTCGTCTTTTTTCCGCATTAATTATTCCGTAAAAATAAAAGTATTTTGATAGATTCTCTGGATAAATATATTTTTATTCCGTTATATCATACATCATGCTTAAAAATCTGAAATAAGATTATATTGCGTTAAACAAAGAAAATTTGTTTGGCTGAAGACATTTTATATAATAGTTGAAGCAAGAAAAATATATTATTGTTATTTAAAAATAATTTTCTTGAATGGAGAGGAAAAAATGTTGGATAGAAAATAACACATGTTCAAATCAGAGATTATAATTTTCTTAGAGTTAAAATAATTATTTTATTCTTGAAATGACAAGTGTAATAGTAAAATAAGATTATATTATTGTTGAAATTTAAGATTTTTAAATTTTTCTAAGAAGATTATAAATTGTTGCGTATATATGAAACAATGAACGTGTTCATATGAGTATATAAGTTTTAATTATTGACACTTACTTTTTTTCTGTGTATATTTGATTTGTTCGAGCTTTCAGTTGGATCATTTATTTTCCTCTTTTGTTTATTTTGAATATTTCCTGTGCCTTCAACGGACGTATGCATTACAGGAATTTTGTCAGAAACTGTATTACTTAACTCCTGTAAACTGACGGTTAATGTCGAAGAATCTTCTTGTGTCTGATGACCTTGTCTTAAAAATCTTTTCCATAATTTTTCTATGTCTTCAGAGCTGAGAAGTTTCCACGCCTTCCAGATCGATACACAGCTCATATCGTAAACTTTGTCGATATCTTCATCTCTAAAAGAAAACTTGCGTACACGTTCGAACATATAATTATAAAAATTTTGATTGCCTTCTTTAATAATTTCTAGATGCAGTGATACAAAAAGCGAGACTGTGTTTTTCGGAAGGAACACTATTTCGGAACCGTCATCTTTCGTATTAATCTTTTTTTCCGAGAAGATATGTTGCACGCAATTGTCAACAAGTAAAAGCACTTTCCCCGTTATATTTTTTTCTAATTGATGTTCTCTCACACTTGTCTTAAATCGATTATTGTACCAATACGCGAAATCCATCGATTCTTCCGTCGAGATATTTTCTTTTAATTTATGCTCCACAAGCAATCTCTCACGATGTTCTGACACTCCTTTATTTTTATTCTTATTTTTATGATCATACACAAAGGTTTGTAATCTGTGACTGCCAGTAACATTTGTGCAAAGTATAATAATTGAAGGGTCCTCTTCTAATTTTGTAATATCAATTTTTGTTTTGTCTGCATGTAACAAGAGATGAAGAAGAGTATTCCATATAAGGTCCGGTTTGACTATACTATAAATATTATCTCTGCTAATATTTTCCTTCTCTAATCGCTGGTTGAATTCTTGAATAAACGTTTTGGCATCTGATTGATTGGCCTCATCACTTCCTTGAATAATATTTTGCGAAATCTTATGCGTGTTTTGAAAATATGATCTAATATAACGTTTCTTAACTCTCCATGCCCAGCTATCTTTGTCGTTCTTTAGTCTACTAAACTTGCCCATAAGTTCCCGTACTTTATCTATAAGGATTTCACGTGAAATTATATCTCCTAAGTTTTTCCGTTCTATTAACCAATCAAGTAGTTGTCTATCCAAATCAGATAGATCGGTCTCATGTCTTTGATCAGAATTTTGCAAAATATTTATTAGAGTCGCATGACATTTCTTAAATCTAAGCACCCATGCACTTTTTACCGTATCTGTTAATGGTCCAACAAACTCGTCCATAAGTTTGTTGATTTTATTTTTAAGCATCTCAGGTGAAATTTTATCTTCTTTTATTTTTCGCTCTAGTAACCAATTAAGCAATTTTTGATCCATTTCTGTATATTGGAATTTAATAGAACATAGTTGAATATTGTGACGAATTTTAAAATCTTGTATCCACTCCGTTAGTTTCCATGTCGATGGTCCCCCACTATTATTTATGATTTCTTTTGCTTTCTTATACAGTAGCTCGTGGGTAATTTTGTTTCCTGATTTTTTCTGTTCTAAATACCATTTCTTCAATTGATCGTCCAAATCTTTATATTTGGTAAGCCGTATTGTTTTTCTTTGTAAGTTTATTCCTTCCTTCACCGATTCATATTTTTTATTATTTTTTATGTTTCTAACAGTTATTATAGCTATTTTATAATCAGTAGCAATTTTAATTGGATCGATACCTGCATTCGCTTTCTGGTGAATTTCAATGCGCTCTTGATACGAGAGCCTGTGTCTCGTTATGCACTTGGATGACATAACGAGTTTTTTATATTAAAAATTATTTTTATGCAAAATTTTGTTTCACTATTATTGATTTCAGAGAGTCTCTGAAAACTTTTCACAACCCAATGTGAGGTTTTAAAGCACTGAAAATATGCTACTAATTAAAAATTAGGCTTGCTTTTGAGAAGAACTTTTCGAACATAAATAAAAATATTGTTTGAAAGTCATGTATCAACTCATCAAGGCAATGTTTTCGCTTTCTCGATATTTGCTGTTTACGTATAGTGATATCTGCTATTACTATTCGTTACTTTTTTAATGTTAAAGCAAGATCCAGAAATGAGTGGAAATTAGACTTTTGAAAATATTTTCTAAAAAAAATTAATAATTAAAATATTAATAAAATATCAATACGGAAAAATATCAATCGGAATTTGCTCCGAAACTGATGACAGTACAGCCTCTTGGAAATTTTTACGCTGTGTCGAGTCTAATTTCTTTTCTATTTCTGCGCTTTTATTAAAAAATAATCTGTTCCATTTGTAAATAAAGGAGAGTTTTGGAATTTTATAAATTTAAATTTCATCTTTTAGACAACCTTATATCAAAACTTATTTGATATTTTAATTTGCAAATTTGTTTAAAATTTACACATATAGTATATATTTTTATCGACTAAAAGCTCAACAAATAAACTGTTATTGATTTTTCTTTCTCATACTTTAAAAATGTATAATAAAATAAAATAAAATTGTTAACTAGTACGTTTAAAATCGAATAACTCTTTAATTATTGAACTGATCGCTTTCGGCCATAATAATTTTCTTCAGAACTCTTAATTTATTAGCCAGAACTCGTGCCAGAACTACTGGAACTGTGATTTAACGAGTCAAAGTTTCAAGTCCGCGCTACCGAACTGCGATTTTTTCAAAGTTATATTTCCAAAGTTTGGTAGAATGCAATTTTTTAAAAACTATCAGCAACTCTTCATTACATGTAAAAAATATTATGGTTAATCATCAGAACTATTTAAAAAAAAAAAAATTTTTTTTTAATTTTTTTAATTTAATACTTTATCAAAATTATTTTTATTTATCAGGAGTTTAATAAAAGAAAAAGAATTACAAAAAATCAAGATATTATTGACGAAATTAGAATATTGACAATATTTACTTGGTTATTTGATATTAAAAGTAAATTATTGCCAGTGTGAAGAAGTAATCAATTATTTTTAGGTGAAAGTGAATAAGCAAAATGTGTTAATAAATTTTGCGGACATAGCACGGATCGCAACCAAAACTGTGCACATTATGCGTTATCCATTGAGAACATTCGTGGACTTGGCTATGTAGTTCAATGTCCACGTTTTTATGTCCACAGAGGGCGTATCGCTTTCACGTAAAATCGGGCCGTGGCGTAAAAATATCCGTTACCTTTATTTTCTCAAAATAATATAAAAAATAGTATAAAAAATAATATAAAAAATTATAAAAACTTATTTTATATTAACTGCCAGAATCTACAAAACTCGTTGTTTATCATAATTTTTTTAGATAAACAAATTGTAATATATATATATATAAGTGTACACACTGATAAAACTATACATGTATTTTTTATTGAAATAAAGATAAATTATCAAATATGAAATAAATTTTATAAATGACTACAATATAATAAATGCATACAATTTATATAAACATTTATGGATAATATACAGCTATGTATATAAACTTTGATTTTAAATGTAAAAAAGTACAAAAATATATTTTATAATAATAGTTTTCTTATATTGGAATATTGTTATAGGAAGAAATCTTGAATATATCATATAAAATAGTAATAATGATAATTTGTATCTTAGATTTCAGATCTAATGATGGAACAAGCGAAAACCAGTGTGAATGAGAATTATTTCATGTTCGTTGCAAGCTTCGATGACTGCTGTATCATTTGTAGAACCAGCAGGACTCGCGATATACCTGACACCACTCTGAAATAAATAAAAAAATTCACTAAAAAAATATTCATATATATATATATATTTATATATATGTATATGTAATATTATGTTAAATTGTTATATGTAAATTTATATGTACAAAAAAATCAGCATTTATCACACAATTTTAAACTACTTAAACTATTTAAATAATTATATCAAGGGAAAATATCCCAGAGCATAATACAAATGATATATTGTACATACAAGGCTAGCCCTATCAACATTGTCTCGAAATGGAAAGAACGCATCGCTGCTTAAAGCGACATTATCCAATTTTTTAATCCATTGAATTCTATCATTTTCTGATAATTTTTCCGGTATTTCTTCATACATGGCGGCCCATGTAGCTTCATTCATATCCTTTCCTATAGATCCATTAACATAATTGTCAATAGCATTAGAGATTTCCGCTCTTTTTACGCCTTTTTTGAATTTCATTCCTGTCACTCTCGGGTGTTGACGAAGCCACCTGTAAAAGAGATTGTAATATCTAAAAATATATATATATATAAATGAAATTTATCGTAATATACTTTATATCTTTAACATTATCTATTTTTTTTATATACATAAAATTAGAAGAACTATATAACGAACCAGTTATCGGCCTTGTCTCCGGCAAGTCTTGTGCAGTGAATCCTAGATTGTTGACCTGCGCCAGTGCCGATCACTTGTCCATCTTTCGCATAACAAACGGAATTGCTTTGCGTATATTTGACAGTAATAGTGGCCACGATTAGATCACGAATAGCATCTTCCGATAGAATCTTTGATTTCGTTGTTACAATATTATCAAATGTTGATTTGTCGATAATCGCATCATTACGTTTTTGTTCCATGATTAAGCCATACAGAGTCTTGCGTTCTATTGCAGATGGTACATAAGAAGGATCAATTTGTAATACACAATATCCACCATTCTTCTTCTTCTTCAATAGCTGAAGAGCTTCCTCCGAGTAGCCAGGAGCAATAATACCGTCAGAAACTTCTCTTGAAATGATCTTTGCAGTTATAACATCACACGGTTCGGATAATGCGATAAAATCGCCGAAACTAGACATGCGATCAGCACCTCGTGCACGAGCGTAAGCAGTCGCTAAGGGTGTAAGTTGATCGTAAAGATCGTCCACTTGACATAGCTTCGCTTGTATATCATCCAAGGGGACACCAACTGCGGCGCCAGCCGGGCTGACATGTTTGAAGGAAGTCGCCGCTGGCAAGTTTAGCGCGGACTTTAATTCCTTCACTAATTGATAACCGTTCAATGCGTCGCATAGATTGATAAAACCTGGTGATCCGTTCACTATAGTCAACGGCAATTTTTCTAAGGTAGTAAATATCTGGGCGGGTTTTTGATGCGGGTTCATGCCATAACGGAGAGTGTGTTGCGAGATTCCGGCGCTGTATTGCTTGCGGAAGTAATCCGAGATAGCGTTGTCATACTCGGCAATATAACTGAATGCTTTCAAGGCTAAAGTTTGCCTATAAGTTGTATAAAAATGTTAAGCAATAATTTCAATATAATATATACTTTCAATAGAATGTATTTACATTATTACGAAAGCTCACCTAGTCTGTAGAGAGGTGTTTTTGTCAGCAGCATTTTCCATCTCTTCAATAACCTTTTTATAATCGCAGGGGTCACAGATAACTGTAACTCTGTTATGATTCTTAGCAGCGGCACGCAATAAAGTTACACCACCAATATCAATGTTCTCTATTGCATCCTCAACTGTTACATTTTCTTTCGAAATAGTATTTACAAAAGGATAGAGATTGCAAACTACTACTTGAATGTGATTATAATTTTGCTCCTGAAGATCTTGAGTGTCAGAATCAGTCAGTCTGGCAAGAATACCTATTAATGTAGAGATAAAAATAAAATTAAATATTGAAATTATAAATATTGATTAATTATAGTTATTTATTAAATGTTTGCTGTGTAATATATTCAGATGAGAATCTTATCGAATATTTTAATAAAAGATATTTATTTTTACCAGCATGAATAGCAGGATGAAGAGTTTTTACACGTCCACCAAGCATCTCAGGTGCTCCAGTAACTTCAGAAACATCTTGTATGGGTATATCAATAACTCTCAATCCCTGTGCTGTACCTCCAGTGGCAATAAATTTAAATCCAAATTCGTGCAATTTTTTTGCCAATTGAAATAAATAGGTCTTATCAGATACACTCAAAAGAGCTGAAAGTTTTATCAAATTTATTTAAGTATTTTTATCATTATTTAATTATTTACAAATTATAATATTAAAAGTGCTAAAGAAAAATTTATATTTCTACTTTAATATTCATACACATATGTGTATTTGTTCAGCTATATTAATATTATTGCTTTAATGTCAAAAATACAATAAATATATATTTATCTTATATATATATATGAATAGTATATAATAATAGTATTAAAACTTTCTGGACAGAGAATAATTCTGAACAGCAAATAAGTATAATTTAAATCTCAATAAAAAATAATTGAACACAATGTAAATCAAGTAAATCCAGCAGTTTTTATTCTTTAATATATATTGATTTTTTTGAAAATCTTCGTTTTGGTTGACGTTTGCTTTATTAATTAACTTTTATTTTCGGCATTTATTATTTGTCCTCTACTGCGTTTAGTATGTACATAACAAATATAAATATAAATCTAAAATTTTCTCTCGAATAAAACAGAAAAAGATCTCGTCGAAGAAAATAAAAAAAGAAAGACAAATATTTTCGAAACTGTGCTCGATCATAAGTAATAATAATAATAATAAAAATAATCGTTTTAATTTTGCGTGGCTAAAGATATTAATAACGAATGGATTTTTAGAATTCTTAAAAATTGTTCACGAATATATTTATAAGACTTTTAATTACACAAAACACTAAAAAAGATCGAAAGTTTAACCACAAAGGGTCCCCCTTAAAAATTAAAATCCACCTGCTTTTTATCTCAATGAGTTTATATAAAATATATATATATATATATATAATCTTACCTAATTTATTTTCTGACATTTTCACACCGAAAATTAAATCTGGATAAGATGCAGAGAAGCTCACACAAATTTACCTTTTTCAATTAAAATATTAATGAATATCTCTTATGAATCCACGCGCATCTAATTCATAAGGACAATGAACATGTGCTACGAAAAGACGTATATTATATGGCTGCTTCCCGATAATTCGCCTCGCTGCCAGTAATGAAAATCTATAATTTACGTCACGTACATTATAGATTTTCGGTACTGGCAGTGAATATCGCAAAACAGCTTATATCAAAAAGAATATAATACGTAAGCAGACCTCCAGCAGCGACGAGGTCAACATGAAAGATAACGTTCCATGTGACGTCTAAACATCTCGCAATAATGGTGAGACGACCGGTCAAGTGTCATCTTGCATTCAGATAATAAAAACGATGTATTTAACAATCTTTTTGCGATCTTTAGCGCAAAATCGTTCTCTCAATTTAAAGTATTTTTGTAAATAAAGATAAAACGACAGCCGATCTCTTTTAATAACGAGAGATGTAGATGATTTATAACCTTTTTATTTTTAGAGAAGATTGAAAAGAATAATTAATGTAATCATGATATTTTCGCGAGACTGATTAAGATATTGAAAAATTCTGTTGATATTTTGTCACTTGTGTACAACGTTTTTTTAAAAGATATTTTCAAGATATTTTTGTCTTTTTTTTTTTTTTTTCTTTTATCAGAGAAAAAACAGTTTTTGGAACAATTCGGGACATTTCCCAATACTGTATTGTATAATACTTAACTTTTCTATTCAATTTTATCCAACATATTAAAAAAATGGTATGCATTTTTATATTATTATTTTAAATTATATAGACATATATAACTGAAAATATATTTTCTTAGATATATTAATATACACAGATTGCAAATTTATAAAAATTTATCTTATTTTAGGATGTTCAAAGACATTCAGTACATACATTAGTGTTTCGGTCCTTGAAAAGAACTCATGACATGTTTCTATCAAATCAAAATACTTTACCACCAATGGATCCAGTTTTGTAAGTATCTTAGAATTGTATGATGTTACAGATCTATTTAAAATCATTTCCTAATCTAATTTCTTGCTAAGCGCAACTGTGTAGAAAAATTTTTTAAATTGTTTTAATATTTATTTTCAGACTGCAAATGAAAAAGGCTATAAAAGCAAAAGATTGTTACGGACCAGTATTAGAACGTGTTAAGCAAAGTAACATAGCTAAAATGCAACAAGAAAATGATATTGCAGATCCTCCACCACCAGGAGGTAATGTTAGATGATAAAATTTAAATGAAAATATATAATGATTTCTTTTTTTTATATTATTTATTTTATTATGTTTTTAGATGAAACTTTTGGAGCTAATACTACTTCGGCAGTTATTCCTTACAATGCGATAAAAGGAAACACAGTAGTTACAGTACCTGCAGTAGGAGGAAGTAGTACAAGTAGCACTGCATTGACAATGCCACAAAAGAAAACATCATCAATGGTGAAACCCAAGTGGCATGCACCATGGAAATTGTACAGAGTTATTAGTGGCCACTTGGGATGGGTAAGATGTTGCGCCGTGGAACCTGGAAATGAATGGTTTGCTACAGGTTCAGCTGATAGAGTAATCAAAGTAAGTATCCAATTTCAATGTAAATGTATCTACACTGATTTCATAACATTTCAAAATATATTAAATTAACAAAATTAATAGCTCACGTACACAAATGTATATGTATATATATATATGATTCTTAAAAAATTACAGATATGGGATTTAGCAAGTGGTAAGCTGAAAGTTTCTTTAACTGGCCACATAAGCAGCGTTCGTGGTCTCGCATTCTCACAAAGACATCCTTACTTATTTTCCTGTGGGGAGGATCGCCAAGTTAAATGCTGGGATCTGGAATACAATAAAGTCATCAGACACTACCATGGGCATTTATCGGCAGTATATTCCATGGCCTTACATCCTACTATAGACGTTTTGGTAACAGCAGGACGAGATTCCACCGGAAGAGTTTGGGATATGCGTACTAAAGCAAATGTTCACACTCTCGTCGGACACACCAACACAGTAGCTAGCGTGATTTGTCAATCTGCTGAACCACAAATTATCACAGGCAGTCACGATTGTACAATACGTTTATGGGACTTGGCTGCCGGAAAATCCAGAGCTACTCTAACGAATCATAAAAAAAGTGTTAGAGCTTTAACATTTCATCCATCGTTATATATGTTCGCTTCGGCGTCACCGGACAATATTAAATTATGGAAATGTCCAGAGGGAAAGTTTATACAAAACTTAACTGGCCATAATGCGATAGTTAATTGTTTAGCCGTAAATGCTGATGGAGTTTTAGTTTCCGGCGCTGACAATGGAACTATGCACCTTTGGGATTGGACAACGGGATATAATTTCCAACGACTCCAAGCGCCAGTTCAGCCTGGTTCAATGGATAGTGAGGCTGGAGTGTTCAGCATCACATTTGATATGTCAGGCACTCGTATGATTACAACAGAAGCCGATAAGACTATAAAAATATATAAAGAAGATGACACTGCTGTAAGTAGATTTTGCTTAAATAATGTTTACTATATACTTGTCTATAATTTGGTAATTGTATATTGTTTTCAAGGGAAAAAAAACCTTGTATTAATTCTATTATTTATATTTTTAGACTGAAGAAACATATCCTATCGACTGGCGACCCGACATAATAAAGCGAAGGAAATATTAAAATTCTATTCAAATGTGTATATATGTAATTTATTCTAATTTTTATTTTAATAAGTTTGTAAAAATAAAAATTTTTTTATTTTGATTTGAAATTATATGTGATAGTTTGTCATTTATATACTATACACAGTAAAAAGGTAGTCACTCATGACACAGAATATGTATTCCTAGAAGTAAAATATAAAACCTTTTTCATGACAGATATTATATAGCTAATATTAAAGTGGTCTTTCCTAAAGTAAATTTAAGAGAAAATATACAATTTTTTAATGATAACACTATATATATATATATATATATTATTTTTATAAAAAAATTATAAAAAAGAGTTATCAAAATTCTATATATAAAATAACTCCAAAAATAAGATAATTTTTCATTCATTTTTATTGTTTAAGAAAAATGTATAAAGTCCTAGAAACATTTCTTTTTCAATTAAATTTAGTGCAGTTTATTCGAAAAAAAATTAAAAAATCCATTGTACTTGTTTTATACAAAATCTAATCAATTATGACAGGAAAGTAACTTTTTATAAAAATGAAAGTAAAGAGAGCGCAAGTTTTTTCCTTTAATTTTTAAGTAGTTATATTTAATATATTGTAAACAGTGTAATAATGTTATATTGTTATAATGTATTTTCTTTTTCAAACTTCAAATCAAAATATTTTGATAATGTGTGGTACGTATATCTTTATTTTCAATTTTATCGCTCGCGATTGGTTCCGCCATTTTGTTGCACGTCCAATGAAAAATAGGACCAGTCCATAGACTTAGTAAGCTCTGAAAAGAGAAACAAGGGATGTATATATCACACATAGTAAGGAATATATACATACAAATCAGTCCCTGTTCCGAGTTGGCTTGTTTCTCTTTTTCAGAGAGCTTTATACGCATGCGCGAAAAAGAGCGAGAACGCACCGAGCCATTCAGAGTGTGTCCTTTTCTACCTGAACTTACCCCCACTCCGACTATGGCCAGTCTATAGTCTATCCTTACTATGTCTATGGACCAGTCTATCCAAACTTTTTATAGGGACTCTAGTGTCACGAATAAAGCGCATTCTGGGTAAAATAACGTGTAATCGTGTTCTTCTCTCGTTCCTCCCGTCATCGTACATGTTACGACGTTGTAAAAGCGATGAGACGGAAGTGAATGAGGCGATCGAAAAATGTGGTGAACCAGTCGCGGATCAGTATCGTGCGATTTGCAATTTTCTATCCGGTTCCTCTTCTTTTTCTTCCTACGATCGACCCGTATAAATCGGAACTCGCGAGCGTGATCTGTTTCCTCATTTTTCCGTAGAGGGGTCGAGAAAAACCAGCAATTCACTCTATATTTTGTGTACTCCGTATATCCTAATTTGCAGTTATACTTGTACATACGTGGAAATTTCCAAGTTTCTACATTTAGCTTGCGACGTTGCACGCCAACCACGATGATCGATCTAACAGTCAAGACCTTGGATTCGCAAAATCACGTCTTCTCCCTCGAGGACGACGTAAGTCTCGCATCATTCTCGATCACATCCTGAACAGACAAATTACTATTATTCCTTGTTTGCTGTGATTCGTACAAATCTGATAAATAAAAAATCGTATTGAGATATATATATATATATATATATTTAAGATACTTGAAAAAAAAATCCAAATTATATAAATTATTGAAAAATTTGACATTATTAAAAAGAGATATATAGCTTATTCTGTGCAAATTAACATAACTGTCGTGAGATTTTTTTTTATCCTTGTGCGTTTAACTATATATCTTTGCGATTCTCCTTAAAGCAAATCACAGTCCGTGGCTTTAAGGAACATATAGCAGAGTCTGTTGCGGTACCAGCCGATTCGCAAAGATTGATTTATTGTGGGCGTGTGCTTCAAGATGAGAAAAAATTAAATGATTATGGTACGTATATACATATTTGCTTATATATAGTAAATAATTTATTGCAAGAATAATATGATATGATAATATGACTCGTATGTATTAATGTAACATGATTTTTCAGATGTCAATGGAAAAGTCATACATTTGGTGCAACGGGCGCCACCTCAGTCGGGTCAACACGGAAATGATGGTGGGCAGACACAAGGACAAAATAGACAAGGCTGGCAGAATTCGCAGAGATCGCATTACCGTGTCACACGCACTCAGATGCATGGAAATGCCATGTATCTCGGTGCGATGTCAGTTCCGGCGGAGATTGTAGAGGGGCATGGTAACATTCTAGTTTTTATTAAGTTCTATGTCATCTGCTAATCAGTTTTAAGTATTAACGCATCTATTGTTTTTCCATTGTAATTGTTCTTTCAGGGATACCACAATTGAGCAACAGCTTATCCGGCAGCCGCTTGAATCATGCAGGTCGCATGCTTGATCGCATAAACGAGCTGATTGATCGATTAGACGATCCCAATGCTCCTCTGCATCCTACGCCATCAGAACTGAACCAATCGACGGCACAGCAACAGCAACAATCGCAAGAACCAGAAGTGGAGCAAAATGAGTGAGTTAAATATACATTCAAATTGTTAGATTTGTCTGCGTAGCGCAACATAATTTGTAATTTTTGATCATTTCTACAGAAACAATGATGCCTCGAGAGATGACAGTGGTGCTAGACTTGCGGAAGCTGCTGCAGCCGCCATAACAGCCGCGTTATCCGCTGCTGGTGCACGCGCGGTTACATTATTCAGAGGTTGATACATTCGCTAAGTCTAATTCAATTCAGAGAGATGTGATTTTATATGTTGCATTAACTACTTAATAATATATAGGAAGCAATTATAATGGTGGAAATACGAGATCTGCAAGCGATGCAAGTGAAAATCAAAGTGATACACAATCACAACCACATCCACAACCACAGCCACAGCCACAAACGCAGCAACAACAACAACAGCAAGCACAAGCTACTGCAGATACGGGAGCCGTACCAAGTAACGCTGGACAAAACAGGCGTGCTCAGCAACAAGAGTATATATCTCAGTCTAAATATTTCACATTAATCAAATGTTAAGTAGCGCATCTGTATATTTTACTGTTAATTATTTTATCCGTAGCCTTCCGCGACCTCCACAAATGGCAGAATTATTGCAGAGACTGAGTAGCACTCAAGAACGATTAAGACCGTATTTGGAACGCTATTGCATGCTGACTCTTCTTGATCCTTCATTGCCGCCTGGAGTAAGTCGTTAAAAAGCTTTCACATCGATCGTCAGACACAAATAAATTGAAATTTCGCTATTATAAAGGCAATTTAATTATTGTTTAGTCTGGGCCAAACACTGTGGAAGAGAGCCAGAGAATAGCAGATGGAGTCAGTGAAATTCTGCATCTCATGTCTCACAGTTTTCACGCGTTAAGTGACATTATCATCGATATGAGCCAACCGCCACCCAGAAATTTGCGCTGCCGACCGATAATAGTGCAGCATTCAGCCATTTTACAACCTGGTATACCGATTCAAGTAGAAGTGAGTATATATTGATAAAAAATATGTATATGTAAAATCATGGCAATATCGTTTGAAAGTAACAATCTATTGTTTTCATACCTTCTACAGGCTCACATCAGTTTGAATGGTCGTAGTGCTGGTAATAATAACAGTAATGATGAGTCCACTGAATCCGGTAATCAGCAGACACAGTCGGAGAGCGCTGAATCAGCGACATCGTCACGCATTAATACGGAGGAAAACAGTCAAGAACGAGAATCCGAAAATACGCAGTCACAAGGAGAGCGGCCGCAACAAGAGCCAGGCCAATCACCTTTTGGTATTTCATATTTTACAATATAACTTTATATAGAAGTATTAAACAAATATATCGAAATATGCGTGTATTTTTTCCAGATACAGTATTCAATTTACCAAACAATGTCGAAGTGCTGATGGAAGTTAGTTCCGAGAGTAATATAGATGGTGGATCTGGCAATGAACAGAACATGGCGGGCAATGAAAATAACAACAATGTTCACACCCGTAAGTTAATGATATTGTTAATGCATCCTGTCTATGAAAAGAACAATTTTGCGCCGTTATGCGTTTTCTATTTTACAGGCAGGGCAAATGTATTTCCATTCGGCACAGCTCCTCCGCCGTATTTATTGCGAAACTTTATGCAAGCTGTTGCCGGACACATGGTACATGGTGGTGGCATCACTACCACGACTGTAAGCTCGAGAAATCCACCCGTTACTACTGTAGGAGCGCAACAGAGTGTCTCTACATCGATGGACAGTGGAAATACGAATACCGGTCAAAGCACTCAAGCACGGTATAATAACATTGGCTGTAATATTATCATAGTGCTGTAAAATCATCTCTCTGTGGTTATATTACTTGGGAGAATAATATTAAAAGAACAAATATTCTATACAGTGGCGTAGCCAGACTTAGATTTTGGGGAGGGGGGGGGGGCTAAAAATATTTCTATGGCTGGAATTCATAGACTTTTCTCAAGAAAAGTCACTGAGACTTGAAATCTTTGGGGGGGGGGCTCCAGTCCCTATAGCCCCCCCCCCCCCTGGCTACGCCACTGATTCTATACACATACACATCAGAGAGATACGATATAAATTATAAAAATTATATAATGTAGAAGCAACACTGGTACTCATCCTACCACCGCCACGCAGACTCGAAGTACATCGCGACCGCACGTGTTTCATCATCACGCTCATCCAGTTGGTCTCGGTATGAGCATCGGTTTAGGTCTCGATTTCGATCCCTATCTTCCGTGCAATTCGCATCACGTGTATCGTACTCCAACGAGCAACGCGTCTAGTGGCGTGACAACCTCTTCACAAACAACGCGCACAGCATCCACAGCCACAGCGGACGCTCAGAATCAAACGAATCAAACTGGTAGATACAAATAGAAATTTATTTTTCGTATAAATTTATAAATAAAAGAATATGTGTTTTCCTACACAAATTTGAAAAATTTTTTCAGCAACGACATCGACCACAACTACCAATGTCCCTCCAACAAATGCAACATCGGCGACGAATGCCGAGGCGGCTAACAATAATTCTTTCCTAAATTTATTGGAACAAGTATTAGGTCAATCAGCAGTCGGTGGATCACAATCCAACATCAGCATCAATAGTAACGGTAATTTGAAGAATAAATTTAAAATGGAGAGAAAGAGAGTAATGGAGGAAATACTTTGAGAGATATCGATATTAATATTGATTATATTGCAGCTCCAAATTTGGTAGAAAATCTCGGTAATATAATGCAGATGCTTGGTAGCAATATACATGTGGGATTTGTGAGCGACAGGTATGTCTAAGAAAAAGAATCGATAAAGAAATTAAAGAAAGCATTGTTGATTACATAATGCTAATTATATCATTCTTTTGGTAATTAGTTCGAACGCAAGTGCTCTTACCTTAGCCGACTTGTTCGAGAGTGGAGGTCTATCTATGGATCTTTTCACGTCACATGAATCTGGCAGAGAAGAAAACTTTCTCATCGATCTCTTCGTACTGCTGGTAATTTTATCACTAAGTTATATCTGCGCGTGTATATTACTCAATACGAGAATGAATCGTTTTGGTATAAAAAAAAAAACCTGTATACATAGGCACAAACTATGACTCTGGACGGATTGATCAGGCTACGTCTCGGTCAATGGGAGCCCATCGCTCAACTTCGAAGACCACTACAAGAGTTCCTACAGTACACATTCTCGGACGCCTCTTCGCCAGCCGTTCTTCAAGAACAAACGATCGAGCGTCTACTTTCTCAACTACGACCTCAGATCCAGAATCTTTTAGCGTCCGAGGAAGATGCCAGCAGCAGGAGCGGCTCTCGCATTGACATATGCGCGACTACCGAATCTTTGATCGCCCGCCATGCAAGAGATATACTCAGGATCTTATTCGACAACGGTTAGTATTTTAATTATATATATATATAAAATCAATAAATCTTCCGAATGTGTTGGATTTACAGAAGTCGATGATGCAAGGTTTGGACAGGAAATACTGAGCATCCTAATTAATATGTGCAACCAATTCTGCACGGTGCTGCATTACTTGTTGCGTGGCGATGAAGCTGGATTAGAAGCAATTGCGACACGTTTTGTGGTTAGCTTTGCTTTTCTTAAACTAAATATAAAAATATAGAAGCTTTATTAACGTCATATTAACATAATTTAATTTCATCATTAGAACGACTTGGTGGATGGCAGCAATCCTGCTCTTCTTCAGTGGATACTGAATGGATTTATCGCCTACCTTCATAGGTATTCGCGCGTGCCGCAACCGCCAGATTCAGAGATCATACCGCTTTTGGTGTACAAGGACGCATCGTCTCAGCAGTCATCGATATCTTCGACTTCGACCCGCCAATCTACACAAGCACAATCAGAAGATGAGGTAATCTATTCATTTCATTCGCGTTGTTATTTTTTTGTCATTGTATATAATGTAATGCAACAATATAATTAAATAATTCTAATGATGTGTATAGCCGATGGAAACAGAAACTCTGGAGCAGCAACAACCGACGCTCGAAAGTTCGACACCTGAAGATCGAGAAGAAATTCCAGAAACATTCCCTGGGCACGAAACTTTACCTTCGGTATGATGTCGAGTACAAATAAGAAAAAATTCGCACTAAATATTTTCTCTGAAAAAATGATTAAACCTCTTAATATACATTTATATATAATATTGTCATTAACAATGTAACAATGTAACAATGACATTGATTGAGATTAACAAAACTCTCTTTTCGCAGGATTGGGTGCCAATTATTGCTCGCGACGGTGTGAGACAACGCCGACAACTGCAGGGTACGACGCCAAATGGAGGCGTAACAACGTTTAGCGACGCATATTTAGGTGGATTACCGAGCAAACGCCGCAAGCTTATTGAGCAACAAAAACCGCGATTATTAGTTAGCCCAACACCGAATCATCACTCAACGATAGCAGCGTCTATGGAACGGTTGGTCAGGGAGGGAGTCGGTCGCGCCGGCGTCGAGGAAGTCGAAGGCGCCGCCGTAGCTGTCGCGGCGGATCCTGCCGTGCGACGTGCCTTCGGTCAAGCGATCAGAGATTGTCTGAATCCATGCCGATACGGTACTCCCGACTTCCCAGATCCGTTGCGCTTTCCGAATGCGACGAAGTATTTCGCAGAGCAGGAACGCTCGCCGAAATAATAGCTAAAAAGAAGAAGAATATAACATCGTACTTTGATTTATGAATTACGGGATTGAAGGAGATATGTTAGTCTAAAATTTGACAACGAATAGGCGATTGTCGTCATGAGAGAATCAACACGCAAGATTCGCCTTTGTGAACATTTTAGTTGTAATTACTATTCTAAAAAAATAGTAAAAAGAAAATTATCGATTCTCTCCCGAATAGTATCTTCGACGAATCTAAAATGGCTGAGCAGTACGATGCGCGCGCGTACACATGCGCACGCAGACACATAGACACACCCACATATATATACACACATAGCAAACCTATTTATCTACCTATTATCCATACGCCCATATCAATGTCTCTGCTTTAATAGAATTACTATCATTACTCTTCGGCTTAAGTTTGTAACTGATAAATAAGTAACATTTATAGGGTGTTCTCCTTAAATCAAACTTCGTCAAATCTTTGCGAAGGAAAAATCAACATTGATTCTATAAAGGAATACAGACATCCTGTATATATATATAGATGTAAAAATTGTTAACTGTACATCTTTATTTATGAATTTACATATGCTAGTTAATTCTCCGCTATCTTTTTCATTTGCAAATTTCGACTTTTCTTTCTCATTAAATTGGTCATTCCAAATTTCAAAGTAGTAAATTTGGTGACTGAAACAATAATGTAATAAGGAAAATAAGTCGATTTCATTACAGTTTTTTTTTTTTTTTTGACGATCACGACAATGGTAAATATAATAATGCGACACTTTCTTGAAAGTAATGCATTGTAAGTAACGAAAATCTTATCAAATGTTTCGTGTAGATAATTTTCGATATACACGATGAATCAAGAACATTTTAAGATTCAAAGTCTTTTTACGGCGCGCATATTATCTGTTTATTTGCACGGTAAAAATAACAAATAAATTAAAATGTATACAATGCGTGATTATGGTAACATTGTATGTGAAATAATTTAACCGTTCTAATAACTAAACAGTTGTACGAAGAAAAAAAAAGAAAATAAAATTGTGTATCCCTTTTTCCTCCGCGTTATTCTGTTCTTTCAATTCTAATCGTTAGTATATAATAAAATCTCACCAACTGGTAATACCTCACTTGACAGTCATTCTCTCACAATTTATATACATGTAATACTAACATTGCAAAAATCACGATTCTCGTGGCAATAAAGGATAAATATAGTTTGACACTTAAAATTAACGTCAAACATTCTTTTGAAAGCTAAATATGAAATAATAAATCAATCTATAAATAATTACACAATAATTGTATAATTTGATAATATTAAATATGCAATTTTTATGTTAAAAAAAAAAGAACAATTTTTTTTTTTTTGCATTATATAATTTATTTTTTATCTATTCTTTTTTCCTATCGTTAATTAACCGAATAATCGATGCCAATTACGACGATAGAACATGTCATGCACTATCATGTGGTACTACGACATGTAACATCTGTAATATGAAAGAGTACCGCCAATTATATACGCATGGCTGACTATCATGAGAAATCGGACTGTTTCATTCGGTCCACCTCCTCCGCGCGAAACTTGATACAGCCGATTAAATTTTCATAACCACGTGCGCGCGAGCCTGGAAGCGAGTCGTGCAATTATCGTAATCGGGGAGAGGCGATGACGAAATACATATATATGCGGAAAAGGAGGTGGTCTGTGATTTTTAAACTCGTTTGCTTCGCGTCTTCGTGATCACGTCGTGTCGGATACCGATAATATCGGTTCTCGAACGAGCTATTCATATATAAATTCGATTTTGAATGTCTTTCCCAACTCTAGTAAGGAAAACATTTTATCTGGGAAAAAAAATCTGAATTTGAAAAATTTCTCATCGATCATCAAAATGTTTACAAGCGACGATGAAAACAATGCCCCGAGTATAATTTAATTTCCGCGAGAAATATTAGCTTTATCGCGGTCACTCGAGCTCTAACTGAAGAATTGTTAGATCGTTATCAGATTCCAAAGTTTCGTAAGCCCGTGTATGTGGTAGGTAGGCGGGTAGATATGTAAGGTAAGCAATCTTTAATCGTCGGCGATATTATCGCGATCGGGCGATAGCGCAAAGTGATTTTTTTTTGCCGTCTTGTTTGCGGGCCGCGGCTCGACATTCCTCCCCCCGCGAATCATCAACATGTACACGTACAATGTAACACGTAACGTAATACATATCTCTTTTTTTTCTGATCGCGGAGGAAAAAAAAAAAAAAAAAAGAGGGATCGTTACACGCTTAACCGAATGTTCTTTCGACTGGTCGACGGCCTCCCCCGCCTATGGAGATACAACATCGTGGAACTATTACGAGAACCGATTTGGAAAGGAGAGGCGTCGATATTAATTGGCGGACAAGGAACACGGTGGCGGCGACGACGATGTTCGTCGTCTTCTAGCCTCTTCTCCGAAGGCGGTTTTTTTTCCCCCGCTCACGGTGACGACGAAGACAACGACGTTCTCTCGACTCGGCTCTCTTTCCGCGCTTCGAACAGAAGAGACCAACGGGAATGCAGCTCTCCTTCTCTCTCTCTCTCTCTCTGTCAGAGTATATCCTCGACCGCGTATACCGCGCGTACACCACGTACCACGTATACCACGTCCACACGTACGTACACGCCGCGGTCGTCGCGGGGAAGAGCGCGTAGAAAGGCATAATAAAGGTAGGGTAGAGTATACGAAGTCCACGCGGACTTGACAGCCAGCTGTCAGGCGGCGCGAGAGAGGGAAGCCAATTGGTCGGCGAGCCACGTTCTTCCGGTCGTATTGGTCTTTTTCACCACTCGACGACGCCTCTTTATTCGGTTGAGGGCGTCGCCGTACATTTTTATGCACGCAGGTTGGCCGCGTAGCGCCGAGCGCGGCTCTTATAGGCGCATCTCACGAGCCTCGGCTCTCAGTCTCTCAGTCCGCGCGGACTCGAGCCGTTGCTAGTATCGTCATCGGCGTCGATGCTGCCGCTGCCGTTGCCGCTGCTACGAGGCCGAGGTTAAGACGCCTTGGCAATCAAGTAGAACCTCGGGCAAGCAGGGCCGGTTACGGCGTCGCATCACGGGGTACACGAAGAAGGAGAGAGAGAAAAAGCGTACACGAAGGCGGCCATATTTAGAGAAGGAAATCAGCGAAGAGCATTTCGCGCCGCGTACCACCCGAGCTACTTCTCCTCTCTGTCACCCTCCATTCCACCACAACGACGACGACGACGACGACGACGACCACCACCACCACCACGACGACCACCACCACCACCACCACCACCTTATCGTCTCGCTCTCGCGTTCCCTAGCTTCGGTTCGATCTCTACACCCGGGGGCTCTTTCCGCAGCCCGTCGCTCGGATGGATTTGACGGATGAAAAGCGACCGGTCGTGTTTTTCTCGCGCGCATTTTCTCTCTGGTAGCTTTCCCGCCGCCGATACTTCGCCGCGACGAATATTAACGGTAAGGGGGCGCGAAATAAGTCACGTACGTTTTTTTTATGTATAACGGCGGTGCTCCGGCGCTAATAACGAGTCGTCGTCTCTCGTTTCCCGCCAGCCCCTCTTTCCCAAGCGAGAAAATGCTTACGGACCTTTTTTCGCGCGGCCAACATACACGTGCGAGCGCGCCGATATATATACGCGCGCGTGTAATCACGCGCGGAAAGATGGCTCGGAGCGGAGCTTTCCGAGTTTTTTTTTTTTTTTTTTTTTTTTTTTTTTTTTTTTTTTGCAGTCCGGGTCTCATTGCCGTCTGTTGTCGCCGTCGGCGTCGATTCGAGTCGACGAAGCTCGAAAGAGAGAGAGAGAAAGCTTTTCTCGCGTCACGTCTACGCCGAACGTAACGCGATTTCTTCTCTTTACACTCTTCTTCCTTCGTCCTCCTCCTCTTTCACAAATGCGCGTACGCACGTTACGTTTTCATCATTTTTCTAATATTCCACCCGGAGATCGCGATCCTATTTATTTCGCCGCAAATATCTCCATGTTCGTGCGCACGATTCGAATCGACGATATATACTTTGGCTAACAAAAAATCGTCTTAAGGGGATACCGAGGTAGAAACTTAGAAAAAAAGTAATGAGTGACGTGCAGCACAACATTTGTTTTCAGGGGAATACTTTTTTTCTAGGCTTCTAAGCTCATTTCTAAAAGTTCACAAATATTCTTTCATGCAATTCTGTGAGAGGGGAAAAACCTATTTTACTTTACGTATCTAAATTGCAACTTTTATATTAAGTAAATATATTGTTTTGTTAAATTAGAACTCGGTCGGTACTTCGGTATCCTCTTAAGGCTAATCAGTACCTATTTTTGAAATATGATAATTTAATAAAAATTTTATAGAATGTTCTCACGTATATATTCGAAGACTTGTAAAAAAAAAAAAATCCAGAATCGTTTCACTGAATCAAAAATTACAAGAATTTAAATTTGCAACGAATATGAGAGACCTTCTTATTCACCCTTGCGCGTGCATTTAATAATGATACAATAGATAGATAGGAGAAGACTGGAGAAAACTCGGTCGTGCGAGCTTTCGCCGATGATCTCGGATGAGGAAAATAATTTGGGGAACGGGGGCGTTTGAAAAAGCGACAAACTGGAAATATCGTGGGGAATGCTCTCGACGAGTCACGCATCTCGCATCTCGCGTTCGCACGCGTATGCGTCGCGACGGCTCGTGTATCGCGGGCCGATTTACGACCGAGCCAATCGGCAATCGTTACAAACACGCTTGGCAAGAATAATGCCAATTAACACGTTTTTCGACGAGTCAACTGCACGTCGCACGTATCCGGTTCGTCAACGAGCGACAAAGTTTTTCAGCTCGAAATATTTTCCAGAGCGAATCGCGCGTCAGCCAAACGGACAAGCGCATCATCATCGAAATCGAATTTGCAGACGAGTGACAAAATATCTTTGGAAAATATCTTTTTAATATTTTTATTACACACACGCCGTGTAAAATATATTTAATTTTAATTTACCGCGAATGCGCTCGCGATCAGCGGCTGAGTTTAACAAAAAGGATCGATTCTCTTTTATTTATAGTCGTATCTCTTTTTCGCTCTCTCTCTCTCTCCCCCTCCCCCGCCCCTCTCTCTGTTATCATAAATGATAGTGATGCAACTAATTCATGATAATTTTCGCAAGTGTCGAAAGTCAATTGTGAGATACTTGCTTGTAACAAGTCGACGGAAAGGTCTTGATACGATAGCAACGTGTGTGATCGGTGTTAAAGTCCGAAAGTGAATATTGACTGATAGAATAAGAAATCGATAAGATTGATAAAATGAAAGAAAGACACGTTCTTGTCTATATAAAAATAATCCGGATAACTAAAGACCGAACACGTTTCGAACATGTACACATGTATACATATGGAGAATAGTATGTCGCTGTGGACTCGACTCGTTTATACAAAATATTATACTTAATATTGTGCGCGCATGTATTACGCAATATGCTTTTACGAGATAACGCTAACGATAAATAAAGATCGGTAAGCTTGCGCGTGAAGGCGGATCTGGACCTGCTCTCGAGAGTCAGTGAGATATGAGCATTATCTGCCACTTATGTTACTCTCCGCGTTATCTTTTTAAGTCATACGAGTCTCATGAAGCTTCGTCGGTTCGAGCGAAACGTTGATAATATTCGCGAGATAGAATAGGAACGGCATATTGCCTCTCGAATGCGTTAATAGTATACATATATGCATATATTTAAAATATACATTGTCGCTCCGTAATATACGTATAATGATATAAATGTAAGAGTAGCGTATCTTGTTATTGAGAAAGGTGAGTGGTTAGATTTTTTACGGCTACTTCACACATTTGGTTAACCCGACTGTAGCCTCTTAAGAGGGTTTTTTTTTTTTTATTTTTTTGCCATGAACAATTATCATAAACACCATGTATAATCATTTCCTTAATAGTTTCAAATTGTGGAAGTCTCTCTTTCTGTAAAAAATAAGGGCTTAAAGTTAAAACATGTCAACCTTCATTTTGTCTTCCAAGGTATTTTAGTTTTTCTTTTTTTTTTTAGATTTTTATAGAATTCTAACATGTCCTAAACGATCCCTTTCAGGTTCTTTTTTATTTGTCTCTTGTTGAGTATTTTCTACGCTTTTACATTTTACTTAGCTGGCATTTTACCTGCCACTTTACCCATATCATTTTTCCGCCTTTTATCCTAAAACTTTTTCTCCTAAAAAATTACCTTATGGTTGTGTATTGACATTTTACTGTCAGGTTTGAATTCTCAGAACTCCCGCTGACCATAACGAATACTTATCCTGAAAAGTTTTTGTTCGCCCGACTCGGCAGATAAAGCACGTGTATAGCACGTGTAACGATAAAAAATACCATCTTTTTCAGTAATCCTAATTACGTCTTTTCACAAATATCTGATTCTTTTTAAAATGCATTTTCTTTTTACACACATTCTTGAAATACACTTTCCTCATTATTGAAAAAGAATTCTTCTTCGAGTTATTCGATTACGAGCCGAAGGATTCTCTCTTTGAACGCGTTATCGTGATTCATAAATTATTAGCTCCCCTCGATGTTTCCCTGCGTTATTCTTCACATTTCTCCCCGTCTGAATTAAAACCGGACGATCGTAATTCGCTGGAATTTCTAATCATATCGTCTCCGTAGGATCAATTTTTTTTTTTTTTACGGCAGCTTCCGTGACGAAGCACGTGGAGGATGTCCCAGCGCGACACCTAGCGTCCGGAAGGTGGCGGGACGAACGTTTCTTGGCGATTGGCAGCGACGACGGCAGGCGGCAGGCGTCAGTTGACACACACGCGCCGTTGGATGTGGATCGTTTTGCGCGACAGTTATTGTGCCAGCTGTGTGTAACGTGTCTTTTCGTCGATGCGTGATTCACAAATATTCTGCCAGCGATGTTGCGTAACGTGTGTCCGTACGTGTGATTCGACCCTGTGAATATCAATTTCTGTGTGTGAACGTGTGTGTCAATACCTTGCTTTTGGTTTTTTTTTTTTTGTTTCTTTTTACCTCGACTACGATGACCAACAGTGAGAATATTCCTACTCGGTTTTCCAAAAAGGTGCGGTAGTGACGTAATTATAAAACTTTGGAGTAATATGTACTCTAGCGCCGGTATCAACGCGGCAGCGGTAGCCGTGGCAGCAGCTCGTCATCCGGTACATAAAATTTGCATTTATGTCTGTATTCTTTGCTTACAAATAATATTATCGAATACGAAAAGCAAAACGATACCGTTTCTCCTGAAAGCGTAGCTTCTCGAAAATGTGCTTAGAGCCGCGAGATTCTTTTCTTATTGTTAGCGAACGCACCACCTACCTCTTCGTCCTCTTTGCTTCGATTCTCACAGTAAGCGCCAATTCCTTTGAACGCAAGCAGATTCCAATTTTCAATTGATCTTTCCTCTAGAAAAATATCGAGACACTCTTGGCTTTTGAATAATAAACGATTTGGGATCAATTTATTGAAGGATTACAGAAATTTAAAGAAATAAATAATAAAATGATATTGTTTTACTCGTCTCTTTACTTTAAAAAGAATTTTGATTTCAAAGCTTTTTTGTTTAATTATTATACAATTTATATATATGTAATGTTGAAAATTAAAAAAGTTGCGATACCTTGAAAAACTGATTTGAAAACTGTAACTGTTTGTAACGAAGTATCAGTAGGGAGTGTATTTGTTAAGGTTTTTTTTTCAAGATACCGTTTCTTGTAAATTATACGCGAACAATGAATGGGAATTAAACGTAAGTAAAATAGTCATCTGCTTAGGCAAAAAAAAAGTTTATAGTGAATGAATGTAAGCTGTAGAAATCTATTTTTTTTAAGCAACGAAGCAAATCGATCAGTCACGGTTGAACATAATCTGGCCATTGTCCTATCGTGTCGAATTAAAGTGAAAACATTCCTTACGGAATTTCGATATTTTTACCTGTAAACGGCTTTACTTTTTTTTTCATCGGTTCTACGCGCGCACATTTTTGGAAAATGCTTTCAAAATGAAATTTTACGGATGCACCTTAACGCTGATAAAAAATATCGTTGCTGCTTGTTCATGTTTTACGCGTTTTTATTACATCTATCCGTTTTGACTTTGCTCTATTTTTTATAGACTTGAGGAAAATTTGAATTAATCTTTTCAGACTAATTAACCCTTTGAGTCACAGCGGGGCACTCAGAGACCCACCTTTTTTTATTGTTTTAACTACTTTTTTATCAACAAATACCGGATTTTTTGTTTCTACAGAGTCTCTAGAACATCAATAAATGTAAAAAAATATGGACAGTCATTAATTGTTAATTGCAAAAATACCATATATAAACAAACAGTCAAAATTAGTACTTTTTTTTACGAAAAAATGCATTTTCTACTAATCTATTATGACAATAAATACGGCAATTTTTTTATAATCTTAACACACTCTAAGGTATTTTTCAGAATTTTTTTAGAATTTTCCATCGTCTTTTTTTTTTGGTTAAATTCTCCTTTTTTTTGATAAAAAGTATATAAAAAACATTATTTTCTCTTCTAAATTGAAAGTAACAGTTGTATTCTTTTTTAAATTTTTTCTCTGAAGGTTTTTTTAAATCGCAGAATCTGAATCTAAAGGAAAAAAAATTTAATTTCCAAAATTTAATATAGGGATTCAATATGGCGGAAATCAAATTTTGAAAATCTCGTCTGTCATATTGGATCTTGAATTTTGAAAACCTGACAACGGATTCGTAATCAGCGACCCCAAAAAGCCTTATACACCAAATTTTATGAAATACTGACAATTAGAAAAATTCGTGACTCAAAGGGTTAATTGCAAAAAGAAAATTGTCTCTTTTTTTTTTTTTACCCTTCTTGTCTTGCGCTCATAAATTGCGCTAACTTGGAAGTTAATCGACCGATATCTACCCGCCGTACATAGTTATTACCAGATACACATCGCTCGTGCCTATGAATTGCATTATTTCTTCTACGCTGTCAACGTCGCTCTCGCAGAGTAACGAGATAATTAAAAAGTAGTGGCGGCGAATTAACGTTTTCCAAGCTGGCGCGCGGAGCTTAGGCCACAATAAATTCTTTCCGGCGATTATTTATTTTTCTCCCGATTCTCTCCCCCATCCTCTCTCTCTCTCTCTCTCTCTCTCTCTCTCTCTCTCTCTCTCTCTCTCTCTCTCTCTCTCTCTCTCTCTCTCTCTCTCTCTCTAATGCTTAATAGTTCCGCGCTCGCGTCATATACGCATGCACGCACGCACGCACGCACGCAGCAGGTTCCCGCGCTAAATATCTGGGCGCAACCGTGTATAAATACATACCGGATGAAATTGACCCACGCGTTATACAATGAGGGAGGCGGAGGGAGAGGGGGGAAAGGGAGGGAGCGGGGAACCGGGAAGGACGAAACGCGGATCGCGCGCGCGAACAGAGCCGAGCGACGACGGAAAAATATTTGGCTGCCGAGCAAATTTTCATTCGACTGTAAACACCCGGCGAGCCGAAGCGGAAAAGCTCGTACGCGAACGACGAAAATAAATCTATATATCGCGGGCGGTGGGGTTGAGGAGGGCAGGGGTGGGGAGGGGCGAGGGGCCGCCCCCGCGGTATCCGCAATTACGTTATATCTGTAGCTGTACCATCGCGCGCGCGCACACAACGATTAACCGCGCGTCCCTGCCCCCCGTGCGCCCCCCCGCCATCCTCCCCGTCCGGCAAACGCACAGGGTGAAAAAAAAAGTCAAACGGAAAAGTGGGAAAAATAGACACACACGGAAAAAAGCCGCGTCGCGTAAAAATGGATTTGCGCTCCCCATCATCCCCCCCCCCTCCTCCACGTTGCTGTCGCGCGGCGATAACGAACCCCCTCGGAGAGATTTCCAAAGCGAGCGGCACACACCGATATATCCGCGACAGAATTCCCCTTCATCGAGAAATTTCTCTTAAATAAAGCGTTAATCTTACTCTCCCGCCGTCTTGAAAGTACATATTAGCGTTAACGGCTCCAGCTTCGCTTCTCGGATGAGAATCTTGAGTGGATGGGATTATTCGCGGATGATTGGTCAATTTTAAAATTTAACCAGCAACGTCTATCTATATAGGTTCTTATTAGCATTACGGATATGATGGAAAAAAAAAAAATAAAAATAAATAAATACAAATAAAAAAAAAGAAAAAAGAAAAAAAATATCCACTTGTATTTCTTTCGCGTTTGTGTCATTTTTGTTTGCGCTAAATGCTTTCGCAAACGCGCGCGTGCGGTGATAATCTCATTAGTGTTTCACCAACGACGACACGGACCGATCTCCCGTTGTAATTATTTCCCGGCGTGACGCGAGAAGGAAGAGACGGGAACAAAATTGAAATCGAGACGAGAAAGAGAGAGAGAGAGAGAGAGAGGGAGGGAGAGAGATGGCGAAATGATATCGCGCGCGCACCACGAAATTTGCGGGCCGCGCGGGCTCGCGCTCACTTCCGCAGAACCGCAATATGCATTGGTAATTACACCGCGATGAATTACACCGCGGAATGAGCGAAGCGTGTTACGTGCAATTGGCGCGAGCATTATAAATCTCGTCACGTGCAAACAGTTGGCCACCTCATCTCTCTTTCTCTCTCCCCCCCTCCGATCTCTTTCTCTCATTAACATTCGTCCAACGAGAATCTCAGACGACGGAAACTTTCGCAAACGAGGTGCGTCTCATAATTTTTTTTTTTTTTTTTTTTTTTTTTAATGTGACCCCGTAAGACTTTAATCTATTATTACGCGCAACGCGTGGGCGCTCGATTAATACTCGACGCGGATGATACGCTTTCAATTTCCGAAGAAGGTCCGCCGTTCGGTGTAATCCATGCCGAAGATCGAGTCACGCATTTACATGACAGTGAGAAATTTAGTAATTATCGGGGAACCCGCCCGACGCGACGCGACGCGACGCGACGCTCTCGATTAATTCGTATCACGTGACCTGAATCGCGAAAGGAAACGAAAATAGAAGATAACGGATAACGCGACGGCTACTTATCTCTGTCGCAGTCAAACCATCCAACGACTCGTGCTTTCGGATGTCGTCGTCCTCGTCGACGCTTTCGATCCGCGGCGACGATTGCTGTCCCTTCTTGGCATCGTCGTCGTCGTCGTCGTCGTCGTCGTCGTCGTCGTCGTTGACGCTCCGGTGCTTGACCGAGTTGACACAGGCGGTGGTTATTGGCACTCTGCAGGGCCGCCAGGGCTGTTTACGTACAAGCTGTACAAATATTATTTCCGGGTAAACCGGCCCGTCGATCATTACGAAACCCCAGGCGGAAAGTTTCAACGGATACTCCTCGTCTCTCTCCCCCGCCTCCTCCCCTTTGTACACAGCATACATACATACATACGCGCGCGCGCGCACACACACGTAGAATTCTTGTTGTAACGTCGGGTCCTTTTAAACAGACCATCTTGCGTCCCTTGACTCGTAGAAATTAGATCTATTGCTTAGATTGACTCGAGGGCTTCCGAGGTTTTGTATTTAGAAATATATCTTATTGATCTTTGTCAAGTCGATTATTATATGGTACATATCCTGCGATAAAGATATGACACATTCCACAATATATCAGTTAATATAAATTTGATGGAAGACTAACGTTCATGACTCGACACGTAGTAATTCTGAACGATAACCGAAGCTACTTATATTTTGACAGTTAATTATATAAGTTCGAGTGCTGAGCTCAAAATAAATATAAACAGTAGCAATAATATAATAATATCAAAAGTTTCTTTTTTTTTTTTTTTTTTTTTTTTTTTCGATTGACAAAGTATTTAGTTATTCGAAACATGTTTAGTATGTTATTCCGTATTTAATCTTACATTTGTATTTTATGTACGATGCAATTAGAGATAAATCGAAAACCACATAAATGCATGTAAAATGTGTAAGAGATAAAATTTCTAGTTTGGTTTTAGATTTTTCATTCACCGAATTATAATCCTATATATATATATATATATGTGTGTGTGTGTGTGTGTTTATGTGTTTGTTTTATGTGTGTGCTGACATTATGATATGTTTTGAAATGGAAAATAAATAAGGATTTTAGAAAAAATACAAGTTTATCATCAAACTTCTCTGTCCTTTAAAAAAATTGTGACAGTTGACATATAGGTACACATCAATATATATACAAGCTATTTAATTTAAAAACGAATATTTAAGATAAAGAAAATTAAAGCATAAGTATTATTAAAACATAATCATCATTAAATATAATGAAGCCCGTTTTTAGAGAAAAAGATAATATGAAATTCGTTTTGACGAAAAAAGAATAAATTAATTCAAATGGACAAGATGTGGATTATGTTACCATTTTCGTAATTTATGAATAGAAAGATATTAAAATAATAGGAATAATATAGTGAATATTTTATCTTTCAACAAAACATAATGCAGGTATATCTCATACACACAGACACATACATATAAAGTTATATAAAAACCCTTTCAAATATTAAAAAAAATTAAATGTTTTAAAATGCTAAGTAATAAAAGATCTGAATAATCGAAAATTGTTGAAAGAGAGAATTAGCAAGAGTTCTATTTTTTTGTCTACAAAAAAAGAAGACAATTTTAATATATATAATCCTACTTTTATATATCTACTTCTCCATTCTGCAATATATGTACATCACGTCAAGTTTTTTGTCATATTTTTTTTATGTGTGTTATTTTTACTACCTTGCTATCTGACTCTCGTATCACGCCGAGATATAATAAAATTTCTCTTTCCCTCATCATTGAGTTTATGATTAATCAGTATAACAGCGCGATGGAATTAGTACGCCAAGATTTCTATCATCGAAAACGACGTGGCATTGTCTAGATCTCGCCAAGGCGCATTTAGCTATTTAATTAATCGTCGCTAATCAATCTGGAAGAACACCTCCCTGATCGAGATCGTAATTCGATTCGTGATTTAATTGACGACATTTTCCAATTTAAGATCCAGAGTCATCGGATAAGAAGTATTAAACGCTCGCCCGACTGTTCAAACCACTCTCTCGCTCAAGAGTTTTCTGAAATGTGTTTCAGCTGTAAAATATTGACATTAGGCTATATGTATGTACCGATTTGTAAACATAATTAGACTGATAACGAAATGGTAAATAAGAAATGTTTTGGCACACACGATACGTATATATAAGTGATGCAATATCGGACTCGTGTTAATTGCAATCATTATAATTTAATCATAAAATAATATTTTTAGATCATCTCTCTATCTCGGAAATTTTCCCTCTCTTTTATCAATTTTAAATACATAATTAAAAGAAAAAATCTACAGTAACGTTAGTAATATGGATGTCGCAAACGGTTATAAGAGGAGAGAGAAACTTGCGATAAAAAAAACTAACTATGAGAATTGGATTTCAAAAATTTCGCCTCGGGAATTAGCGACTTTTCGTTAAGAGGAGAGTGTCCTTGTCGCACGCGGGTTACTAAAGTTACGTTGCTCCCGTCTCGTCACACGAAAAGAAGAGGGAAAGAAAAAGAATCGCGAGCGTGTGTGCGCGCACGTGACGCGCGACTTGACACGTGTAACTTCGGCGGGCCGGGCGAGCGCGCGCACGCGCTTTATATCCCCTGTGCACTGTTCACAATAATGAGGAGTTTGCACAGACCGGGATCCCGACGTTCTTCAAACAGCGAGAGCAAGGACAAACAGCCCTATATGGACGGATGGACAAACACGATGTACGCGTTCGTGCTGGCTGGTTCGCTCGCGTCCACGTCGCCGTCGTGTCGTCGGGATCGGCGCTAACCTGATGCGAACGCGACGCCGAGTACCTTTACCGCTACGAGAGAGCGAGTCGAGGCTCTCTTTACCCTTCCCGCCACCGCTGCGGAAACTATCGACCATCACCCTCGCTCAACAAGCACCATAAGCGATATGCTGGCTAACATTTGCCGGGCTAAGCACACAAATACGATACAGTGCTGTTTGCCCAGTGCGTCAGTGGTGCTCGATCGCTGTCGCCGGATACCGTCGGTATCTGCCTCGGTTATAACGGTTTAATTCTCGTCCCGAGGGATCGCGGAGAAGATTTATGAACGATTGAACGGAGCCGATACGACGTTACGAGATCGTCGAGAGACCTCGCTATAATCCTCGCAAGTTGGAAAGAGAGAGGGAGAGGGAGGAGACGCATATCGAGTACGACAGTATGCGGCATGTGCCATCCTGGCGCATCCTGGCGTGACGGTCGGGTCAGCTGGTCGGTGGTTTGCGAACTATCTCAATTTGCCTAAGCCGCAACCACGGTGACCGCGAAAACCGCAACTTCCCTCGTCGTGGCCACCTTTGGCTGGCCCGCCCGCACCCTCCTCTCTATCCTCCTGTCCGCAATTCCTCTCTTCCTCTCGCCGCGACCTCCATCCGACTCTAGATCCGTTTCCTCTCCCCGTGTATATTCCTCTTTCTTCTCACGCTCACACCTCTTGTTTATTGTCTTCGCGTTCTCCACTCTCGATTTCGACAATTTCCAGCCAGAGAGTACTCGATGATACTTTTGGGTTAACAGATTTCTCAGGGAACCTGAGGACAATTTTGGGTTAACAAATTTCTCAGGGAACCTGAGGAAAATTTAGGGTTAGCAGATTTCTCTACAACCTTCGAGAGGAAAAGCGCGTGTCGCGTATCTCGGAAAGGTCGGGCGACTTTGACCTCTTTTCTCCTCCGTCTCCAAATAGCGATGCCATAGTCGAGTCGTTGTTTCGAAATCAAGCATTCATTCATTCATTCATTGTACTAAGTTCAACATATGTCGTTAACTCGGATCGGAGAAGTCGTACGATGTTAACCCCGCGTGATGCCGTGTAAACAAATATCACGTCGTTGCTCGGCGTGATGTAATTTACGGATTCGCCGAAGGACGTGGTGGTGCGTGTATACATACCGTCGTTAACGATATACATATATATATATATATATATTTATAGACGTGTACATACACATGCGCGCGCGTGCGCGTATTCATACACGACGAAAGCGCAGGCTCATAGTTTCGGTTGTAGCGTGTAATCCTCGCGGACACCGCAAACATGTAATTAACACTTGCTCTCTCTCCGCGCGCGCGCGCGCGCGGAGAGAGAGAGAGAGCTGCTATTGCAGCATGGCTCACATGGGCCGAGAGATCGCAACCGACTATTGCCGAACGGGGTCTCGGCCTCGTGTAATCGCGTATGCACGTGTGTAGCTGTATATGTTTACATCTACCACCAGCCACCCTCGCTGCCTCCCTTTCAATCTATCGTGGACCTCGTATCACTTTCGCTCGCATGGCGGGCACCCCTGCCCTTTCGCGGTCGAACAGCTGTACGGAGTTAATTATTCGGGATGGGAGGACGTAGGATCTCCGCGAGCGAATCAATCCGCCAGGGTTTCTGGGACACGATCGATATATATATATCTATCAGGTATATTGTGTTAGATCGAGTCCGACTAATGCGAGATTTTTTGTTTACAGGGTCCACCGCAACCTGGTCAGCCGTTTAAGTACACGATTGGTGAATCTTGCGACAGGATCAAGGAGGAATTTAACTTCCTGCAGGCACAATACCATACGTGAGTATATTGGACGTTCTTATCGTAATTTTATCGCGGTATCAGCAACTGTCTGTCGTCGTTTGAGAAAAACGCAACATTTTCCTGTTCACGCGCCGAGTTCATTCTCTCTCTCTCTCTCTTTTCCCATGTTGTTTTTCTTCCATTTTCGTCCGACGCGGAAGCGCGCGTAAGGATGTAGCGAGTCGTATCGAAAGGGAAAAAGAAAAAAAAAGGTCTGGGAACAAGCGCAGCTGCACGCCATCCTATACAACGTAGTTGTGCGCCGGATACGTAATGGCAGCTCGCGAATATATACGAACTCGAGCTTCGAGTTTCACGAATACCGGCAAGACGGGTCTTGCATTTTTCAGCAGCAGCAGCAGCGCGCGCGCGCGCGCGGATCGAAACTTTTCTCGTTGCTCGACACGGATGAGGTTTTCTTCCCCTTACTCTTTTTTTCTTCTTTTCTTTTCTTTTCTTTTCGCTCGCCACACGTACGCGGAGCATATTCCATTCGTAAGAAAACGCGGTTTTCGCGATTCGCGGTTTTTCTCTCTTATTCCGGATTTTCTCTCTCTCCCTCTGCTTCTCGCCAGAGCTTATTCAAGCGCGTCTCGGCGACTCGACTTGTTTTCGCATGCGTTTCACGACACGTACCTTCTCTCTTTCTTTCCGCAGACTGAAGCTGGAGTGCGAGAAACTGGCTACCGAGAAGATCGAGATTCAGCGACACTACGTGATGGTGAGTACGATCATTGCTATGTCGTAAAGTTAGTCGTGTCGGTTAGATGTCGTAACGTTTTCCTCGACTACCTCTGTGTCCCCTTCCCTCTCTCTCTATCTCTCTTCGTCTCCTGTCTTCCATATCCAGAATAATCATGCTCGCTCGACCGCTAAACCACCTCGGCTTCTTAGCATTAATTGCATCCTCCAACCGAGGGCTGGGACCGAGCTTTACATTAGCTCGTTATGTCGCGCGTAGTCGGATATGCTATAGATAATACATATATACAAACATATATATATATATATATATATATATATATATATGCGTTTGCGCACACTTACTGTGCATAGCTAATGACTGTAAGAGCCAGTGGCTCTCATTGAATTAGGCTACGATGCGCGCGTGCTCGTCTGTTTAATCTCGCACGTTTAATGACAAAATATGTAATACACTGTTCGGTCGCGACGACGGCCTACAACTCATTACTATTCGAGCATCTCCTTGTCATCGATCCACTGGACCAAGTGGACAATCTTCTACAACACGACGAGCAAAAAAAAGACAAACACACCGCGACGCAGAGTTATTTATGGATTTCCAAGTCCCTTTCGTTTTGTAACCATTTTTCTTTCGTCGCCACGGAAGTGTGTGAAGAAAATTATAAGCGCAATTAAAGATGATGCTAAATTAAAAAAAATAATATTTTAAGCGTCTGTTCTTTCTAGCGTTTATACAGAGTGTAAGTCCTAAAACCTCCGAATTTTTCCTCTTAAGCGAAAATATCGCGAGAGGTCATCATTTCTTGCAAACTTCCAATTTTTTTTTTTTTGCTACTATAGATCTTTGTAACTGAGCCCTAAATTAAAATTTTATTAAAGTAAACGCCACTCGAAATTAACTAAAGTATGTAATTGTGTTAGGCCTGGTCTACAATAGAGTCGTAAGAAATTAATCAATCTGATTCGATTATCCTTCTCTAAATTTAGCTGTGCTTAATTTCTTACCACTCTGTTGCAGATCAGGCCTTAACTCTATAAAGTTTAGTTTGTGAAAAACCCATTTCTTTTTTTTCAATCGCTTATAACTCGGAAATGATTGATGCCTCGCAGAGAAAAAAAAATATCATCCCCAAATTGGCCAAAGAAAATTGGCGCTCTTAAAAAAATTCGAAAGTTTTGAGAACAGTCTACAAATTACCAGTAGTTTCGAAATCGCGTAGCAACGTCTACAACTTCTTCGTATTACGCCTTGCGTTAAAGCCTTTTATTTATCTTTTTATCGAGCGCCGACCGAGCGGCGCGATAATTAAATCGAAAGCGCGCAATTTTTATACCCATAGCCGTCGACTCATCGTTAGAGTTTTAATTCTCCGCTACTCCCGGCTTTTCTCGTCGACCTAATCGGCCCGGAGGCGCGGACTACTAATTTAAACGCAATTAATCTCTGCTTATAGTCCATTTGATACGCGAATGCTTGTTTCTCTCCCCCCCTCCCCTCTCCTCTCCCCCCCCCCCGCCCCATCCGCGATAGCCGCCGTATCTCGTTAAGGACACGTTAAGGACATTGTTACATCGCCCGTCGTAACGAACGTTATTGCCGCTGGGAAAAGAATGCGCCATTGGATTTCGTTGCAACCGACCGATCTCAACAACCTCCGTTAGCGTACTTCACTTCATCCCCCGGATACTCGTTTCCAGCATCCCACCCTCTCTCCTCTTCTTCGTCTCCTTGCCTGCGTCTATCTGCCGGATGAAATAACTTACTTATGGCGCAATTAATTCGCTCGTATAATTACCGGGCTAATGGCTCGTAAAATTAAGAACCTGTAACCCGGCCAATGCGCGTTTACATGCGTTCATCTCCTCGTCTCGTATTACTCGTGAGTTCCCGCGTGCGCTTTCTCTCTCTCTCTCTCTCTCTCTCTCTCTCTCTCTGCAACTGCAACTGCAACCGGCCTCTCAAGTACACTCGACCAGCAGACTCGAGTGCATTATCGCGATTAACGATAATTAATAACGTGTTATCGCGCGTGATTGAAACCGCCTCGGCTCGCTGAACCATTCGCGGAAAATCTCTGCGATGGAACTCGATTGATCGACCTTGGAAAAATGATTATTTCCCCATTTCTCATAAAATAATTTATAAATCACACATTGACATACATCTTGATTTGAATTGCTGAAAAATATCACAAAAAATTTCTTTCTGTTACAGTATTACGAGATGTCGTATGGCCTAAATGTCGAGATGCACAAGCATGTGAGTCAGAAATTTTCATTTTGCTTCAATGTATTTCGCCGACAAAGCTTTATATTTTTCCTAGCGTAATTTTTTTTTTTTTTTTAATTTTCCATTGTTTACGCATGACTCGATATATTATACTAACACATTCTTGTGTTATCCGGATTTATATGCTATCGTCATTATTTTAAATTGCAAATTTTGTATGCATCTCTATTTCTATGCATCATTAGATGTATTTTATTCTTTTATCATGTATAACGTAATTGTCTCAATTCCATTCTCCGACTACTATTTATTTTTACGTCACATGCGCTATATTTTTTTTTCAATTTTACTTATCTTTTGCTGATAATAAATTTATATAAAGTTTTTTCTACATTCTGGAATATTTTTTTCTATAGGGTAGGGTAAGATAAATTTATCTATTTGTGTCTATTACTCAATGTCCTGTGCCGTTGCATTCTCTTGACCAGGTTCAAAGAACCACAAAGTTATCTGAAAATTCTCATGGTGAGCTGTCGAATGATCGCGTCAGTGGGAGGGCCTGGCTTCATAAATACGTCTCATTATTCCCGCATCTTATGCTTCGCGTCGCTCGCGAGAGTGCTTTATTCTCGGAATTTACGCATACACGCACCGTACCATCGGTGCGTGGACGCGACGAAAATAGAGGAACGTCTTGTTGACAGCGGATCGCTCCCCGGTCGGAGAAATATGTAACCAGCCTCGCTCGTTACTCGCGCGTTTAAGACGACGAGGCGTTGGACGGTCATCGCCGTCCTCGTCTAACTCGCGCTTTCATTACTCACCCGGGACAGAGTTTCTCCGGGATTGTAGCCCGGGAGAGGCTTACGCTGGACCTGAACTATTACTCGCGCGCGATGTCTCCAGCACTCTATCTCGTTTCCGAGAGTTCTAATCCGTTTGTCGAGCCCAACAGCTAAACACATTCACGATACATCAAAGATATATTTGAGAGATTCCGAGAGAGAATCTCTCTTTGCACATGCTTGTTTTAATTACAAATATTGTGTGTGCTTTATAAAAAATATTAAATTATTATTGCGCTCTAGCGCATATAATTTAAAAAATATATACTAAATTGTATTTGCGTACGTTTTTAATATGTCATAATTAATTTTTCGATATTTTATATGTTTTTATGTTCAACGGGATGTGCATTTTGCTTTTGCAGATGGAAATATCAAAGAGACTGAACGCTATCATCGTCCAAATTCTCCCGTTTCTTTCTCAAGAACATCAACAGCAGGTCGCAACTGCTGTCGAAAGGGCAAAGCAGGTTACAGTGACAGAATTAAATAACATAGCGGGAGTAAGTACATGCGAATGTAAGAAACACACAGCATGCGAACAGACTATCCGAGTACTTCTTAAATGTTCCAACAACAATGATTTTGCGCCTATCTTTTGGTCGCTATTTCATAATTTGGTCACTGTTAATGTTTTTCACGGCTTCCGATACTGACAATGCGTTTCTTTCTTCATTTCGCAGTGCTACTACGTATTTGCACACAATTGCGCACGCGATCGAAACACGCGATTGGCATTCGGTAGACGTGTTGCGTATAATTGAGTTCCGAGTTGATTCTCGCGCACATGATTTGAATAATTTCTCAACCTCGTGGCCTCGTTGCTATCATCAAAACAAACGTGCGCGTTAGAGGAAAAAAAAACTGATATTTAAACTCGAATCGCATCGTGCAAGCAAATCAATGTATATGTAAAACTTTTATTAAACCACAAGCACAATTACGTTTCTTTCTTAATAAAAGCGTTTTTTTTTTTTTTTTGTAATCCTAATAATACTCTAATTGTACTTATTAATGTATCATATTTTAATATGTCTTTACACACACACACACACACACACACACACACACACAGGGTGTATACTCCCGGGAAAAATCTGAAAAACCTGGTATTCTCAAGGAATTTCGTTAGGATTCAGGGAATTTAAAAAAATGTCAAAGAAGTACTTATTTAAAAATTTTTTTATAATAATTTCAAATATTTTAAGTTTAAAATATATGTTTTTTGTTCATGTCAAAAAATGATGCGCTAAAATAAATAAGCGTATTTTAAGATTGCATCTAAAAATATTTTAATTTTACCTGAAATTTTGAACAAGAGTCCCTGGAAGATCCTGGAATTTTCAAGGAATTTGATTATACCTTGAAAAATCATGGAATTCTCATGGAATTTCGTTAGGATTCGGGGAATTTAAAAAAATGTCAAAGAAGTACTTATTTTAAAATTTTTTTATAACAATTTACAATATTTTAAGTTTAAAATCTGCTTAAAATAAGCGTATTTGAAAATTGCATCTAAAAATATTTTAATTTTACCTGAAATTCTGAACAAAAGTACCTGGAAGATCTCAGGGAATTTTTTTAGAGAATTTGAGTATACACCTTGACACATATTTAACGAGACAATTTATATACTTGGATAAAGTAAAAAAAAAAAGAAAGAAAAAAATTTTGCTTTATCGTGGTTTCACGCGGATATATTTTAATCGAGACGTCGTCTTTGATGACAGGGTGAAAGCGCGAAAGAATAATCGCCCGGACAAGGTCATTGCGACGCAAACCGCAATCTCGCCAATCTGTCATTACGCGACGCGCGTCGCTGTTACGCGAAATATAATTAGCGTGCTAGTGTGTTATGGTCCGTCGAGAGGGGCTCGTGGCGAAGGGATTCGTACGACGGGGAAAGTACGGGATGGCGTGCGTGGTGGGGTAACGCGAAACGCAGCGGGAAAGGGTGCGGCGCCGACCGAAGGGACGATGAAGGCAAATACACAGACATAAATAGACAGAAGCGCTAACCCTCATGAATATGTATTATTCGGTAAACAGAGGTTGAATCAATATTTCGTTTAATAACACCGCGCGAAGAACGTATAGTCCTCCATCCCCCTCATTTCCCTCCACCCCTCTTTCATCTTCCCCCCTCCTCCCCGCCGCCGCTTCTACCCGGAGGCAAAACGCGATGATGGTGGCGTGATTCCGATCCTCTCTTCCCGCTATTTTCTCCGCTCCTCTTCCCTCCCCCCTCCCTCCCTCCCTCCCTCCCTTCCTCCTCTCACCCCCTTCCTCCGCTTTGCCACACGTTGCCCGTATTATTCACGGCGCGTTAAACCTCGTTTGGGACTATTACGTTTCATTTCACGCGCCGGGGAACGAACACCAGGATTTTCGACGTGCATCGTGTCCGCGGGAGTCACAGATTTTTCGATGTTGCGATCGCAGAGATAACACACAAATTTTTCTACTTCATTGCATGGAATAGTAATTTTTTTTTTTTTTTTTTTTTTTTTTTTAATATCTACATATTTTTGCGAAGATAAATATAGCGATATTTATCGTGCTTTAAATTTTCTGACTTTCTCTCTCTCTCTCTCTCTCTCTCTCTCTCTCGTACGCTTTCTATTCTCTTTCGTATGATAATATATTGTTACGCTCATAATGAAATTCCTCCGGCTAAATATGATGGCACATTGTCACCGGTTAATTTGCCTTTCTAGCGAGTCTTTATTATACAACAAAAACCACACAAATATACACACACGATCGATTTACGAAGGTTATTTTACATACGTGGTTACAGCAACCGAGGCAAGACATACCGCGGCTTCTTCAGCAAATGCACACTCAGCAAATACCACCGGCGATAGCCGCTCATCCGGGTCTACCTGGACTTCCCGGATTGGGGCCAGCTGCCGGGCTTCCGGTGCCGACTTCCGCGTCCGCGGCTTTGCTCGGCCTCAGCATGACGCCCGGGGCGGTCGCCGCGACCCCAAGCGCGACCGCCGCCGCGCATTCCCTGTCGATGCTCGGCAAGCCGGATATCCATCGTGGTCAGCCGGATGATCTCAAGAGCAACGGCGGTAAGTCTCGACTCTGAACTCGGGCCATAACTATATCTTCGATATCTATCTATGCAGCCGCACGTGATTGTTGCATTTTCCTATATTGGATGATGAAAGTTCTTCAGCTTTTATTTCTAATTAGTTTACGACATTCGATTGTCATTTATTAAAATACTTAACCCTCACTCCGTACTGATGACTCATTTTTGTCTGCGATTTTTCTAACAGCACGTCAATTTCGCGAAAACAAATAAATAATCATTAAATAATGTATTTAAGTAAATTATTTTTCAAATTTATTATTTAGAATGTTCAAAGAAGGTATATACATTTTTTCAGATTTTCTAAAACACTTTGACATATTAATAAACTTATCGAAAATACGCTGACCCATCTGTATAGTTACGCAGAAAAAAAGAATATTCTTACTTTGACAATATTTTTAGTTTGTTGTAAAATGTAAATCTTGAAATAAGATTATATTGCGTTTAATAAAGAAAATTTGCTTGGATGAAGATATTTTATATAGTTCAACTAAAAAAATATATATATTCTTGTTATTTAAAAATAATTTTCTTGAATGGAGAGGAAAGAATGTTGGATAGAAAATAACACATGTTCAAATCGAGGATTATAATTTTCTTAGAGTTGAAATAATTATTTTATTCTTGAAATTACAATCATAGTATTGAAATAAGATTATAATATTGTTGAAATTTTAGGTTTTTAAATTCTTCCAAAAAGATTATAAATTGTTACATATATATGAAACAATGAACGTGTTCATATAATAAGTATATAATAAGTTTTGATTTGACACTTACTTTTTTTCTGTGTAGAAGGTGCCAAAAATAACAATACGGAGTAAGGGTTAATAATATTTATAACTTTAGCAATTCGAAAAAGTATATGGTATCTTGCGTTAATTTCGTTTCAACCATCAGAGTCTGTTGTTTATATAGATCTGTATTTCATAATTTGTAAATAGAAGAATGCAAAAGTAATAACAAGACGCGATTGTAATTAGTAGCAAAGAAATGAATTTACATACTTTATATTTTATATTCTCCTAATTTATTTTGTGAAATATACACATTATGAATGCGCTACGAATTTATATGTTCATACCGGTAGTATGAAAATTTCTCTTTTACAACGGTATTTGATGCCTATGCATATTATCGATATACTATTAAAGATCCTTTTTCAACGCAACAATTTTTTTTTTTTTTTCGAGAATAGAGTACCAATATACTGGTAGCAACAAAATTATTTTGATACACGGTAAAAAATTTGGTGTTAAATTTGATACATTTCTCGTGTCCCACTTTAATTTTAATGTTAATTTAACAGAAGGCAAATATGTAAACAAATAACACAAATAATGTGTAAAAAATTTAACACAAAAATTTCAACAAAAATAGAAAATGTTTTTTTCCCGTGTATAGAGGTCTGTGATTTTTAACGTGTATTCGTGAAAGCGAGCTGTCTACCGATCATTATAAAGTCGCAAAGATTGGCGAGGGTGTAAAGAAAAAAAATTAAATGTATGTACATATATAGACTCTGGATCACTCCCTCTCCCTTTCTCTCGCCCCGGAAAATGTTCAAAGCGCTTTATTACGGGTATCCGCTTTCGGCGGAGCGGGCGTGTTTGCGTCACCCTGTTAGCGGACGCGCTAACGGCGGTTTTCAGCGAAAAGCGCACATAAATATGCATGAAGATCATTTATATGAGCACTTGCCTCCCTCCTCTAGATAGCTACTGACCGCCGTTTTATGACGCGGCGCGTTATTAACATTTTATCGATGCGCAATACTTGATATTCCATCGTTTTCAATATTCACGCGCGATTTTCGTATCTTATCAGTTTTAGACATATATTTATATGCATAATACCCGGAAAGGTTTTTGCTGTTTTCAATTAAAATATTTGATACATTATATCTGTTCATTTTAATCGCAGAAGAGACTGGACCATGTGTTACGATCATTCTTTCTCAACCAATCTTATTGTTAGTGAAATAAAAAACGGTCGCGTTAATCGTACCGGGCTGTATGAACGAGTACTCATTGGAGTCATAAATCGCAAAAGAAGAAGCATTAGTCACATTAATTAGTCAGTTTTAATAAAGATCTTTTAGCAGTGATTGTATAATTAAAGTCTCAGCGAACTATTTATACTATTTATATGCCGTCAGCACGCGTGCATGTCGTGTATACTTATCTTTCGTGCATTCCACACGTACTTGGTAAAGACTCAAGTAAAGACAAAGAGTGCTTTGGTATCAGTGAGCTCGTTTATTAAAATCATCTAGCATATGTAGATCTAACGTAAATTATATCTCGAAAAGTTTATACACCGTAAGGTCTTTCAGCCAAAAAGAGAGAGGAAGATTCTAATCGGTAGTCTGATATATTTATGGGAGAGAAATCTATATTTATAAAATTTGAAACAATAAGTGCGCTATATTGAGCAGGAACGCAGAACAATATAAAATAAAATAAATAACATTAAAAAGATATACTGTATAACTTGATACGCTTAAAAATACATATGAGAATAGTTGCAATCATTAAATAATAATTAAATATGACAAGTAAGTGGCGAACGTTTCGGACTCCTCTTTCAGTCTTTTTGAGCGCAATGAAATAACCGTAATAAAAAGTTGTAAGCATAAATAATCAGACTAAATTTAAAAAAACTAAACTATATTTATAGATTAAATAATTAAATTTTCAACGAATATTGTATGTGCATTTCTTTTCTTTCAGGTCTAAGCTCGACAGAGGAGAGACACGTGAGTAACATATTTTTTTCATTTTTATCACAAATTACTTAACTTGCGATGTAGAAACATTATGAATCTCAATGAGATTACGAATGGGAACGATTCTTATATATTAGCAGCGTAAATGGTCATGTAGACATTATCACTTACGTTTATGTTTCAATATACTTAATAATTAGCTAAAATATACTTATAGTAAAATATAGTATTTTCACGAAGCGTAACAATTTTTATGAATGTTATGTTCATTTTAAAAAAACTTTGAAGGGGCATCTTCTTTACATATGTATTTCAATTGAGAATAAAATTTATTTTACAGCGCAATACAAACATGAATAAGTAAAAATATGAATTTATTGTATTTAATGTAAATTAAAATTAAATTAGTTTTATTTAAAAAACTCGATTACATAATATATTATATATATTTAGAAAAAAAAATTGTTGAATAAATATAATAGAGTATTCAATAACATTAAAATAAAATAACTGTACTATAATTCACATAAAATATAATAAATGTATATTTTGACTTATATGTGGAAACAAGTAAATGCATTAATAAATGTTATTTTATAACCAAAGAGTCAGATGAAGAAAGCGTTACAAAATCTTTGAATCTTCTGAAAGTTGACGGAACATTTACACAATGACTATGTTGCGCTTTGTGAAAGTAATATATTTTGTTATACAATGTACACACATATATATATATGAAACGCGTACAGCTTCTACAATGTACAATGCACTCGACCGAGTGGCACTTATTGCGGCCTCGTGTATTACACGCACATTACGCGCGTGTAACTTGACTCGCGCGCGCGTCAAGAGTGCAACGAGCGCCGCTTCAGCGTACCTCGCATACGAGTGCGTGCCGCATATTGCAATTTATACTTTTGACGCGCCTAGGGGCGAGAGGAGAGGTGTGGAAAGTGGCAAAAATATAGGAGACAAAGAATGTCAGTATTATTTTTCTAACCAAGTTATTAATATTTGCGTTATTTAAAGTAATTTTTATTTTTTCCTTTAATCGCGGTTGTTGAAGAAATAAAGTCTCATAATTCTTTTCTGCTTGTATCATCTTTTAACAATTTATATACCTTCTTTGATAAAGGTCAAGATAAATTTGAAAAATATTTTTGAATTGATACTAACAATAAGAGAAATGACCCGCGGAATAAGGGTTGTCAAGTGTAAAAAAAAAAAAAAACGCTGTCAAGTAGTTGAAATAAGATTTTTCAAAGAATGTCAGTATTATTTTTCTAACCAAATTATTAATATTTACGTTATTTAAAGTAATTTTTATTTTTTCCTTTAATCGCGGTTGTTGAAGAAATAAAGTCTCATAATTCTTTTCTGCTTGTATCATCTTTTAACAATTTATATACCTTCTTTGATAAAGGTCAAGATAAATTTGAAAAATATTTTTGAATTGATACTAACAATAAGAGAAATGACCCGCGGAATAAGGGTTGTCAAGTGTAAAAAAAAAAAAAACGCTGTCAAGTAGTTGAAATAAGATTTTTCAAAGAATGTCAGTATTATTTTTCTAACCAAGTTATTAATATTTGCGTTATTTAAAGTAATTTTTATTTTTTCCTTTAATCGCGGTTGTTGAAGAAATAAAGTCTCATAATTCTTTTCTGCTTGTATCATCTTTTAACAATTTATATACCTTCTTTGATAAAGGTCAAGATAAATTTGAAAAATATTTTTGAATTGATACTAACAATAAGAGAAATGACCCGCGGAATAAGGGTTGTCAAGTGTAAAAAAAAAAAAAAACGCTGTCAAGTAGTTGAAATAAGATTTTTCAAAGAATGTCAGTATTATTTTTCTAACCAAGTTATTAATATTTACGTTATTTAAAGTGATTTTTATGTTTTCCTTTAATCGCGGTTGTTGAAGAAATAAAGTCTCATAATTCTTTTCTGCTTGTATCATCTTTTAACAATTTATATACCTTCTTTGATAAAGGCCAGGATAAATTTGAAAAATATTTTTGAATTGATACTAACAATAAGAGAAATGACCCGCGGAATAAGGGTTGTCAAGTGTAAAAAAAAAAAAAAAACGCTGTCAAGTAGTTGAAATAAGATTTTTCAAAGAATGTCAGTATTATTTTTCTAACCAAGTTATTAATATTTACGTTATTTAAAGTGATTTTTATGTTTTCCTTTAATCGCGGTTGTTGAAGAAATAAAGTCTCATAATTCTTTTCTGCTTGTATCATCTTTTAACAAATTATATACCTTCTTTGATAAAGGCCAGGATAAATTTGAAAAATATTTTTGAATTGATACTAACAATAAGAGAAATGACCCGCGGAATAAGGGTTGTCAAGTGTAAAAAAAAAAAGAAACGCTGTCAAGTAGCCGAAATAAGATTTTTCACGTGTAAAAATGAAAGCATCGATTAATCTACAAATTACGTGTAAGCTTTAAAAAACGGACGCGTCCTTCCTCTGGAAGGAACATCGCGCATCTACATCTGAAAGTCGTGTGGTTGGTGGAGAAAAAGGAAGGCGAGAAAGAATAACATAGGGGAAAAAGAAAGGGTATATCTTGTATTACGGGTTTGCCGAGCCTGTAATCATCGCGGGACCGCGAAACGCCCATCGACGCCCTCTCATTCCGCCTCTCGCCATTCTATTTTCTTCTCTCCTCGCCCGCTACGTCCGATGCCCGGGCACTACTTTCTGGGGTCCCTCAACTCTCTCGCGCGATCGCGCTTCTTTTCCATACCACGCTTTTTCTTCCCTTCGTCTCCTCTGCCGTGTCGAGGTGCTCCACTCTATAATCATTATCGGCTGTCAGAGCCGGTCCGCGCGCGCGCGCTCCTTTTTTCCTGTTTTCCTCCCTTTAATTACGATCTGTTAGTTCCGTGTATTCGCTTACATGCGTCTCGTCGTCTCGAATTTCATTACGTTCTATTATGAATTAACCGAGTTTACGCATGACACGACGATGCGTGCCAACTTTTCCCTCTTTGCACAGAGACGTTCGCGGCAATTTATTATACTGAAACGCGCGATATTATTAGATTTTGTTGTACGAATTCTCTGACACGCTGGATTTATATACACCTGATTTTTTATAAGCGCTATACATCTGCTCGTATAATTATTTTAAATTGTAAATATAAACATTGTCGTATATTATATATAATCACCGAATAAACTTGCTCTCTCTCTCTCTCTCTCTCTCTCTTTCTGACTTTTTTGTTCTTATGTTTGTTTGCGAGTTCTATTTGTGTCATGTATAACTCATTCACTCCATGTATATTTATTTGTGATAAATATACAACAACACGTCGGTACCTCCGTGCTCGAGAAAAATTTTTCTGGGTGCACTTAATAAATAAATAAATAAATAAATAAATAAATTTCACATAACAATAGCAGTGAGAGATGCGATTATATCGTATGCTCGCGTCTCGACGTTTCGCCGCTTGCTAAATTGATATTTCATTGAAACGCGTCAGGCAGGTGAAAAATCGGCGCGATGCAACGTCGATGAAAGTTACATTTTAATACGTTCGCAATGGTGGAGTGGATATCGAGAGGTGGGCGGTATAGTAGCTGGTAAAGTCGAAATCGATTATCGCGAGCGTTCGCGTGACGATTGATAATAACCCGCGTCGACGCGGGTAATTACGGTTTTGTCACGTTCGTCGGCGCCACAGGGAATATGTGGCTGATCGTTGTTCCAGCCTGTGTACTTGCCGCGTGGTGTCTGTTGTTAAACGAGATTAACGAGATCCACGGAATTAACGGGGGAGGAGACGAGAGGCGAGAAACCCGCTGTGTTCGACTGCTTCTTCTTCGTATCACGTGTGTCGATTTAACGTATATATATATAGTCAAAGCCCCTTATTCGTGGAAGATGGGTTCCTGTAAAATATCGCGAAAATGAAAAACGCGAATAGGATGCACAGAAAAAAAAGAATATTCTTACTTTGACAATATCTTTAGTTTGAAAATGTAAATCTTGAAATGAGATTACATTGCGTTAAACAAAGAAAATTTGCTGGGATGAAGATATTTTGTATAGTTCAACTAAAAAAAGTATATATTCTTGTTATTTAAAAATAATTTTCTTGAATGGAGAGGAAAGAATATTGGATAGAAAATAACACACGTGGTCAAATCGAAGATTATAATTTTCTTAGAGTTGAAATAATTATTTTATTCTTGAAATTACAATCGTAGTATTGAAATAAGATTATAATATTGTTGAAATTTAAGATTTTAAAATTCTTCTAACAAGATTATAAATTGTTGCGTATATATGAAGCAATGAACGCGTTCATATGAGTATATAAATTTTGATTTGACACTTACTTTTTTTTCTGTGTGATCAAATGTATGGAAGGATAGAAAATGCGTTCCAAGAAAATGAAAAATTAAAAAAAATCTTATTGAAAAGATGGCTTATTTATTTTAAATTAACAATCAAACACGTAATTAATACTCAATATAATTACAACATATTTTCTGAGATCCATGCGTTTTTAAAATTGCAACAAATTACTTAAATATTATTGTACGATTGCTCAGAAATGTGGTAATTTTTTTTCTTGTTTTACGGTCCTTTGCAAACTCCTGAATTTAAGCTTATACTCGGCCATTGCTCTTTCTTTTAAAAATCAGACTTCTCTTCATCGAGATATTAATTTTCATAAAGAGTTCACCAATGTAGAAGAGAATTGAAATTTGGACCGCAAATTTTCCGATCGCGAATAAAAAGAGTGGTTACAAGTTTTTATTCCGCGAATATTCTGGAAACGCGAATAGTGAACTGGTGAAAGAGTTTTGACTGTATACGATAATGTATTCGCCAACACACACATTTATCTTTAAGAGATTTTTCTATTATCAAACGTTGTAATTTCAAAGTATTTCGAGATATTTCAAAAATCGACCTTGCGATTTTCATCCTAGACGTTTCTGCGTAGTAATTCGAATGAGTCATTTATCTCTATATTTGGTTTGAGAAGATTTCGTTACCCCTTGCGTTTTACAGAGAAGCTCGATATCGCCGGCCGACAAATATAGCCGGTCACGCACACCACAAGAGGCCACTCACACTCATCATTCTCATCAGTCTCATCACTCACAAAATCACCACGATCATCCGATACACCCGATGAAGAAGATAAAAAAGGAGGATAAGGAGATCGCGGTACATGTAAGTACTTAATAACAAAAAAATTACCTTGCTCATATTTTCATCCTGACAAACCAGACTCCATACAATGGGGTTGATGGTGTTTTCGAGAAATACTTTCAATCTTCATCAGTCCTCGCTGTAAAATGAAAATAGATAATAATTATTTTTTTTTTTTTTTTTTTTTCTTCAATCTCTTTCACTCTACCAGAAAATTTTTGAAATTAAAAAAATTTTTGACATCGATCGAATATTTTTCTACGAGGAATAATTGTGAAAAGTTAAGTGGCGGCTTCTTCGTGAGATCGATATATTACGTTAGGCGACACAGAAAATTATATTGCCTCCGGAGACATAAGACGCGTGATTATCGGTGCTTCCTTCACGCAGAGCGACGGTGAAAAGAGTGACCAGGATCTAATCGTGGATGATGCGAGTGACGGCCCACCGAGCCCTGTGGCAAATGGCACGACATCGCCGCGTGAGAATGGCCTTGACAAGGCATCGGCGATAACGGTCCCGACGATAGGATCTACCGGCGTACAAACGTCGAAGAGGGACGCAGCCCTGGCCCCGCCGCACTCGCCCAGAAGCGGCACTAGTAGCAACGCCAGTACGCCGTCGACCAAGAAGATGGAGACTGATCGCGAGAAACCGACGACACCGATCTCGAAGCCACTGACGCCAACGTCAGGATCGGCGACGGTGATCGGTAGCGGCGGAGTAAAGACGTCGTCCATCTCCAGCAAACTGCTGCAGGTTCCATCGGTACCTGGAGCTGTTCTGCCGCCAACCTCCTCTTACCCAGGTGCGTTGCACTATCCACCTGGTCCGCCTCCGCCCCATAATCTCGTGCCGACGGCGCACGGCCAACATCCGGTCGACGTTCTGGCCTACAACGGTTACGCAACACCTAGACCTTCGACATTACAATTGTACGACCCGCACGCAGCTATAAGGGCTTCAGTGGGACCAATTGTGGGACCCATACCTGGAGGCAAACCGTGAGTATCTCAATCCATTTCGTAGAATTTACATACGATATTCGCTTCTCTCAATGAGAGTGCAATCTATATTTCTGCAGTGACATTGTAGTTTGTGCGAATGGTACAAATAATACAATGAAACCGATTTAAAGATAGATACATATTTTTTCTTATTAAATTATTACATTAAAATTACGCGAGTAAAAAATTAATCGGTCAAACATAAAGCGTCTCTGGTTGTTTGGTTTGGTCTATTTTTTCGGACAATTTGGGCATTGAATGAATATTTGTTACCTAACAGCATTAAGATATCCGGGTTGCAATTTCCGATTACAGTACATCACATTCTCAAATTTTACTTTTTACAAATAATAAATCAATTCCAAATATTTCTTGTACAGCATTAATCTGCTATTTGTAAGTTTGATTCAAGTCAAATGGTTGGTTTCTTAAATTAATGCCCAAAAAGGTGGATCACTTACAAACAAATGGTTAACCTGTCGGAAACTCGTTCTAAATTTAAAATAAACAACTTGCGCCGTAACTGATAATTAACATAGGCGAAGATGGGAGGAGAATCATTGTAATTATTACGAGACGAAATTGTTTCGCAGTGCGTATAGCTACCATGTACTCGACGGTCAGGTGCAACCGTCGCCTTTCCCACCGGACGCTCTCAACAGTCCAGGCATACCGCATCACGCGCGTCAGATTAATACCTTGAATCACGGCGAGGTAGTGTGCGCAGTAACCATCTCGAACCCGACAAAGTATGTTTACACCGGCGGTAAGGGTTGCGTCAAAGTCTGGGACATTGCTCAGACAAATATGAGCAACGTGAAACCAGTCTCGCAGCTTGACTGTTTGCAACGCGACAACTACATCAGGTAAAACTGATAGAGACGAGAGATGAATACGTTTTATTTTTTTCACTCAACACGTGTGACGAATCGACATGGCCGATACTAAAAAAAACCTTCTCGCTGCGCGCTCCTCTAATGCACAGGTCGGTCAAGTTACTCCCGGACGGAAGGACGTTGATAGTTGGCGGTGAAGCGAGTCAACTGAGTATTTGGGACTTGGCCAGTCCAACGCCGAGGATCAAGGCTGAACTAACATCCTCGGCACCGGCATGTTACGCCTTGGCAATCTCGCCAGACTCGAAGGTGTGCTTCAGCTGTTGCAGCGACGGACACATCGCTGTATGGGATCTACATAATCAAGTGCTACTCAGACAATTCCAAGGCCATACCGACGGCGCCTCATGCATAGATATTTCGGCCGACGGTTTGAAACTTTGGACGGGGGGTCTCGACAATACCGTGCGGTCCTGGGACCTCCGCGAAGGCAGGCAACTTCAGCATCACGAATTTGCGTCGCAGATCTTCTCCCTCGGTTATTGCCCAACTGGCGAATGGTTGGCAGTCGGAATGGAGAACTCGCATGTCGAAGTCCTACATGTAACGAAACCGGACAAGTATGAATTGCATCTCCACGAATCCTGCGTACTGTCGTTGAGATTTGCCTCCTGCGGCAAATGGTTTGTGTCTACCGGAAAAGATAACTTATTGAATGCCTGGCGTACTCCTTACGGAGCATCAATATTCCAGGTTGGTACCACCTAGTTTATCTTTTCTTTTTGTTTTTTCTTTTTATATACGTAGGTATATATAATAATCTCAAAAAATGTTAAAAAGATAAAAATAGACGTGTAAAGGAAGAAGAACGTCATTTCAAGTTATATTTAAATTTCGAAATTATCTGTGCGCTCATTACAAGCTCGACGTGCAAATTACATAAATTGCTCTCGCACCTTTCACGCGGGGAATAAGTACGGCGTTACGCGTGAGACAAGACGAGGTGAGACGACGGCGTCGGAGACGATCGTGAAACGGCTCATTAAGAAGCCTACATAATTACGCGATATAAACGAGCTATCGAGTCGTGACTCGATAAGTAAGAGAGAAAAAAAAAAAAAGTGATTTATTATAAAGCTTATGAATAATCGCGCGCGCTACGCAATTTCGTTATCGAGCGGAATTCAAAGCGGCGGAATAATAATAGATATCGATAGTGCTCGTAAATATGTTTACGTTTTTGATGTTTCATAAAACGAGCAAACGAGCCTCGACGCTCTCAAACTTTCACAACGTCCTATCTTCCCTGCTTCTTCTCTCTCCTTCTTGCTCGTTCGTTTTCTTTCTACCTCTGCCTCTATCAACTCGATGTACAACTGTTATCGCGCTCACTCTCGACGACATATTTGTCGATTATATTTACAGTCGAAGGAATCCTCATCGGTGCTCAGTTGCGACGTATCGACGGACGACAAGTACATCGTCACTGGTTCGGGCGACAAGAAGGCCACCGTCTACGAGGTCATATACTGAGGCGTTATCAACTGACTTTCTGGCCCTTGGAAACGAAGCGCTTGTACGAGAGCTCTCACAAAAGTGTGACGGTGTTATTGCTCTTTTCATTATCGTTGTTATTCGCGCGACGAAGGAAAGTGAGATCAAAGCCGCGCCAAACGGAAGATTATTCGATAGATTTTCAGAGATATTTTAAAAATCGCACAATTTTTTGCAGCAAAATGTAAAAATTTTAAAACGTACTTAAAAAAAAAAAAAAAAAAATGTATTTTGACGGATTATGAAAGTGGCAATTATTTGAAGAATTGTTTTTTTTTTTTTTTTTTTTTTTTTTTTTTTTTTTTTGCGATAAATAAATCTTTTTGAATTGCAAAATGCAAAACTTTCGTCTTTTTTTTTTTTTTTTTTTTTTTTTTTTATATATGCTGGAAAATAAAAATATATAATATTAAATGGAATGTTCTCAAAACTTGCAAGATTTGAATGCATTATTCAAATCTCGCGAATTAATGTTTGCCAGCGTTAATTTTATAGATTCTATTGTCGGTTGTTTTACAAATTGACATCTATTTCGTTTGGCGCGTATAATCGCTGTTTGATTGTGATTATTCTTGTCCCTTTTATCTGTACATATTTTGTAAATAACACGTTTTAATTATATCATGATATTTTTCTACTACCCTTATGAGTGAGATGGGATATATGAAGAAAACGACAAAAATTGTAAATATACAATATAAAGACTAATAGGGAATTCGGTTGGACTGCACTAGTGCGCACTGATGCGCAAAAAAATTATCCAACATAAATTTGACATAAGTAATTAAAAAAATAAAATAATCAATATCAAGAGCAATTTTTTTATTATTGTTCGACGATCTCGAATTGAATAATAATAATAATAATTTATATTAATTATTTTAATTATGTCTGTATTGTAAATTTGTGCACGATAACCTTTAATGTTCACCAGGGTACACTAGTGCATCCAATTTAATTTGCTATAAGAAATTCACAGGAAGGAAAAGCACGGAAATCCATCTCAATAAATGACGTACGATGATTAAGTGAAAACAGTTTCTTATTTAATCCTAATAATAACTCCTCCAAATCCTACGATTTTCATATCTTTAGAAAATTATTCTTTCTTATTACTAGCAGTTTCTTTCAAAATACGTCGCGGAATAATTCGATGGATTTCCAGGAAAACGTGAAAATTTAGCAATAAGCGTAGAACAACCGAAACAGCGAAATGGCTTCTGTTCTATCGTTAAAAACAAAATGATTAGTGGTCGGCACGCCGATAAAAATCGGGGCTGCGCACACAGCGGGTAGGTGTCGGTGGAAATAAAAAACAAGGACCACTCGTTACTCTATCCACGTGAACGTTGTTAGCGCAAAAAAGAGACATCAACAATATTTAGTTGTATGCTGGCGCAGCGGGCAGCGGATCGTCATGAAAATTACGACACTATTCCGCCGATAAAAAATAAAAATAAAAAAAAAAAAAAAAAAAGAGCGGTCACCGTTGCTCGCGCGCGGGCGGCGCGCTGACGGTTTCGCGCGATTGTCATGAAAACAAATCGGGGCGGACTCGATCTCCCACGCACGTGCGCATTCAGGTGTATATATACGGGTTGTAGAAAAATAAAAAAAAAAACAGCCGAAAAAAGAAGAGAAATGCGCGTGCCGACGATAGCCGAGCAAAACAATTTTATTAATGCCTTCGCGACGTGAATCCGTGCGAATCTCGCCACCCGGTATATAATTAGCGAGGCCATGCATACGCGCGTTCAATGCAAGGTTCATCGGCGTAATGTTATTATAATAGTGGCACGTTTTGCATATGTGTGACCGGGTGATGGTCGCTGCCAGACGAGGCGAGAGAGAGAGAGAGAGAGAGAGAGAGAGAGAGAGCGGGTTGGTAGGGGCGTTTGAACACGGGGGAGTGGAATAAAGTCGGGAAGGGAGAATCGGCGATGACGCGCGGCGAGAGGGATAGGGGGTGGAAAGGAAGGGAGTGAGAGAGTGGTTTTACGCGGGCTTTACTCGACGTATTTGCATGGTAATCATATGCGGCGCACACGCGAGTACGATGCAGGGATGACGAGGGAGGGGGGGGGAAGGGGTGTGACAACGAGGGAGGAAGAGACGGCGGCGGCAGCGACTATTGGAGCCGCGAGATTTGTATATTGCGGCTAAATGCGTCGGTTATTACGGTTAATTCGACGACGAGCAACGCGACAGGTACGCGCAAAGCATATTATACCACGGTTTATTTGCGCCTGGTTATTCGCGTTGCAAAGATCTATAAAATAATGCCTATAACAAGGTGTATTCTCCCTTGGAAAAGCACGAAGGATCTGGAGTCCTCGGGCAATTTTGTGCCCGAAGAAATGAGGGAAAATTTTTTTTTTTTTAATTCCCTCTTTCATCATTTTCCTCTTACACTGCAAATTATAAGTGTGTATCTATTTTTGTTTTTCAATGTCCTGACATATATTTGAATATTGCACTGTACATATTTCTCATTTTAATTTTTAATGATAAAAAATTGAAACCTGAACGGCTTTATGTTTTTTCTGAATGAAAAGTATTAGAAAATTTGTGTATAAAAAGATGCAGGAAAAAAATGTTGAAAATATTCTCTTTACCTGAAATTTGGAACAAAATATCTGGAAGATGAAGGGATTGATTATCAGGGAATTTTTCTATTTCTATTTCTACATTTTTAATATTTTTTTGATAAGTTTTTCGCTTCGAGAAGGCCGGCCGCGAGAGAGAGAGAGAGAGAGAGATGATTCGCGGGCGTTGAAGATACGCGTAATTATTCGCGTCGTCGTTATTCGTTGTCGTCGACATTCTAGCAGTACGCGATCCAACAGTTGGTGGTGCTCGCTGCACAAAGAGCTAATTTTCCCTCCGTCCGTTTCGCGCGGCACGACGCGACGGGCGCGGCGCGGCGCGCACACAACGCGGCAAATTAACAGGCACGCAAATGAGCGAGTTCACGCGCTCGCTTTCGCGCTACCCCCCCCCCCCCCCCCCACGCGCGGCCTCTCCTCTCCTCGTCACAATTGGACACTAATAAACGCGCCAACGTGTGCACGCTCCTCTTTCTGTTTTTCTCTCCGCTATATTCCATCCCCCGCGCTCTTTATTACCTCCCCTCTCCTTTTCCATTTTCCTCCCTTTTTTTTTTTTCACATCGCGCCTCTTTTCGCGTCTCTCGTCCGCGAATGCAAAAAAAATTATCTCGCCGAATTAAACATGCTATCGCTCGAGCGAGAACGGATGTTTCGTCGATATCGGTGCACTTAAGGGGATACCGACCTAACAAAACAATATATTTACTTAACATAAAAGTTGCAATTTATATAAATAAAATAAAAGTATTCCTTTGAAAAGAAATATTGTGCAGCACTTATTTTCTGTATCCCCTTAAACGGGATGTCTCGCTGTCCCGCTCGCGCGATCGCGTTCACACAATTATCGCATGACTTTAGAATTAGTGCGATAAGAGCGAGCGCGCGGACGACATTGCGGACTACCTGTCGTCGTACCATGCACACCGCTCGGAGGTGGAAACTACGACGAGGAGCGAAAGCGGGGTACGAAGGGGCCGCGGGAGGAAGGGGGCTGGGCGGCGGCGATGGCGGTTATCCAGATAGCAGATAGCTAGGACGGTGGTCTCGTTTGCGGCTTGACCACCCTTGCGGCGCACTGCCCTAACCGCCCCTAACCACCGTACCGCAGCCACATGGTGTGTGCAACCGGCGATAACGTCGCCCTCGCTCGCAAGCCGATGCGTGTCGTTGCACCGGCCACGCTTTCGCGAACGATCCTCCCCCCCCCCTTACCCCTTACCCCGTTCCGTTCGTTCGTCCATTCGTGCGTGTCCCGATGTAGGATACAGGGTGTCCCGGATCTAGCCAGTCGACTCTTTTCTATATGTATATAATTTCTTTAAATGATTTTCCATTACTGAGGAATTTTATATTGTTTTAGAGTTGTAAATCTCTGTCAAAGTAACAATGCGTCGAGTGAGAGAAGTAAGGTTCTGGCTACCTGTTTGCACCTGTCCGTAACTTGGTTCCCAAAAAGCCCTTTATTGCGCATAACTGCAAAGATTATCAACGTGTTACCGACGTTTTTTCTTTCAAAAAGAAAATATAAAATTTGCCCAAAGCTTCTAGACAAATGATATCCAGGTAAATGCAGAAAATACCCTGTATCTTTGAACGTACCACCGGGATGATCCCTAAAAGTCGGATCATCCCGCTGGCTCATAAATCGACAAGCGAGAGGACACACGGAAGGATTATCCTTGCGCGCGCGCTCGACAAAAATATAACGGGACTGTTTAGGCTTTGTAGATATTACGAGTGGTCGATAATACCTCGGCGCCTTTAACAACTTACTCTCATTTCAGGATATAGAGAGAGAGAATCCACCTTTGCATTTTCGACGAGCCAATCGGCCCGGCATAATTGAAATCCTTGGGATTTTTCGACCGATCCCCATCGACCCTTTTCCACCGAACAGAGATCAACTTTCTCGAAAGTTTAGTCGTTAATCGGTCTAATCGTCGGTCATGCGAATGAACACGGACGGTATAGCGGTATTAAATACTTTTACTATTCTTTTACGAGCAAACATCCTTAAGGACATAAAAAATATAATGAGTAAAAACAAACTAGGCTTGTTAATAAATGTAATTATTTAGATTGACTGTGACGGAAATATCGAAAATATCGAAAAGATGGACGTTGACGTTTGATTTGATGAAATAATATGTATTTGCGATATATTCTGACATGTAATACGAAACGGATGATTAAAGAATCGCTTGAGTTGAGCGATTCTCATTTTCTGTGAGTGTAAGATTCCCAGAAAACGGGATGCCAAGGTACATGAGGCTATCAAGCGCACTTGGCCAATTATTATTATTATTATTATTATTATTATTATTATTATGCAGCATTGTACAATGTTTAATTACGTTATAAAACTGTCAATCGTTATATTAGTATTACGATGTTTAATTACGGTGCCAATGTACGTCATCAATCAAAGGCGGGATATTTCAATGATATTTTTGCAGGAGTAAAGTTGCGCATCACTTGGATACTTTCTAATTCAAGCAGGAGACATTCTACCGCGGGATCTCGCGTCTTTATCAATCGTGTTCTATAAATACAATATGTAAAATACATGAAATATCGTGTGTATAAAAGTTGACGGTGCGCTAACACGTGTAGTGTACGATCGGTGCAGCATGTATGCGCATGCATATTATACAACGCGTAACCTTTAGAACGGTAGCGGGACCGTATCTAACAAACCGCAACGATAGCTACCAGTCGTCGTCGCGTCACATCACGCCGCATGCGTGTGTGTACACACATCATCGTTGAATATTTGAGGATGGTCTCTCCTTCGCATTTCTCTCGCCGCACAACGCGAGAGGCGCGACACGTGTTCCCTCTCCCTCTTCCGAGATTCTTCTCCTCTTTGCTATCGCACTTTTTCCTCGAGCGATTAACAGCGTCGTGCAAATCTCCGATCGTCGTCGATGACGATGACGATGATCGAAAAGGAGAAGCACGAGAGAAGAAGAGAGTCGGACAACGACGTCGGGACAGCGTGATCAGGCGCGTATACGAGCGGAAAGAGCGGACGAGGGAGAAAGAGAGAGAGAGAGAGAGAGAGAGAGAGAGAGTGGGACCAGTGAGATAAGCCGTGCGGCCGACACATACGGTAGTCGCAGATCGGCGAGGTAGACAAGGGGCTCGAGCAAGCAAAATGGAGGGCAGGCGAGCGTGGAATATAAAAGGAGGAACGTGAATTCATATCTCGTCCGAGGGATCTCTCTCGTAGCTGCGCTACGCCGCTGAGAGACTGCTTTCGAACCAACGAGCGAGAGACGGAGTAAGTGGGATTGGGGAATCGAGAGGCAAGGAAAGGATAAATCCCCGACCGCGTTGCAGGAGACGAGAAGAGGGATAAGGATCAGGGGAAAAGAGAGTGAGAGAGAGAGAGAGAGAAAAGACGAAAAAAAAGAAAGGACAGAGAGATAGAAGAGACAGCCGTCCGCGGTCTCGGTTATGTGTGTATATATATATATATATATATATATATATATATATGCTCCGAATCCGCGCGGACTCGACTCTACCGCCGCGCTCGGGTCGAGCCGACCAATCGGCGCGCGGCTTCGACCAATCGCGTGGCGCGTCCGCGACGAACACACGTGCGCTCGCGCACCACTACCGACTCACGGCCAAACCGCCAACGCTGGCGCTTCTCCACGCCTGCTCGAAGGCTCGAGGCTCGAGCCAGTCGATGCCGAGCCACGCAAGGATGTAGGATCTCTTTTGTCCCGCCGAGCGAGCCGTGAATACACGTTGCGTACATATACAATGCCCCCGGTCTACTAAGGGTACCGCCGTGTACTCTCGCTTGTAGGCAGGTGAGAAAGCACCGCCGGGAAGATGAAGGAGGAAGAGAACAAAATTCTCGAATGTACCGTCGTTAGCCTGCGGTTTTCGGTTTTTCAGACTCGACCAGCATGGCGAGCCGGAAAAAAATTACGCCCGGCTTCATCGATTGAGAAACGTCGAAGGCGAGGCGAATGAAAACTTGAACGTTGTTAAAAGACGGTTTATGATTTACGACACCGCGTTTATAGACCGCACCGAGATTACAATTTACGCGAAAATTATCAAAATTACTTTTCACCAATATTTTCCCATACACAATTGCGAGAGCAAAAATAAAAAAAAAAAACATTAATTATAATAATAATTTTGCAAGTACGAATTATAAAACGTAATAACAAAAACATAAATAATTATAATAAAACGTTAATATTATCGTGCCGTTTGTTGAAAAAGAAAAGATTGAAATTTTCTATATGTATATACATATATGTATATCCCGATCTGTCGGTATATCGTTGAGCTTGATCGCGCCCCACGGAAAACTAACGCGATTACGCGATAATGTGATTACGATTTACGTAAACTCGCGGCGGATATTGTTCTCCTCCGCGGCGTAATAGCGTTTATTTACTCACAACCGGCTTTCGATTCTCACGCGGCAGCCTGTTCCCGTAAAATCGTACAGACACCAATCAGCTGACGAGACGAGAGATGTACTTAACGAGCGTTTCTAAAAGCCTTCGCGGCCATAAGACATTTTCTGTCCGACGCGTATCCTGCGAATTAACGTACTCAACAAATATACATATAATACAATAACAGATGCGCGAATTTACTGACGATGAGATGGAACAAAAATGTCCACCAAGCTGTATAAACATTTTTATGGTTTTCTAATCGACAATAAAGTTGAATTGACCGACCCTATTAGATGAGGAAAAAATAAAACGGAGAAAGAAATTAATTTTGCTCTCTCGAAATACACACACGATCAAATCGGTTATAAATTATTTAAATTAAAGCGCGCAAGAAAAAAAAAATTTGAGAAACATTCGCATAAAAAATAACATTTTCCTTTTTACACGGATTTGTTAGCCAATCTGTTGGCCAAGATAGATAAATTTATTTTATTTTTTATTTACATTAGTTGGATTCGTTGATATTCGGCTATTAGCGTTCATGAATATCGTTAAGAAAACCGGAGCACTTCGAGGCTGGACAACGAATAGGACGTTGTTTAAAAGCGGAGCCATCCTGCTAAAAGCGGCACGTCTGGTCGCTTTATCGATACATCGTTTATCCGCTACGGCCCGTCGTATATTTCTCGTGGTGCTCCTCTCTTCGTTACTCTTCCATCTGTCGGTTAGTGATTTTGAGCATCAGTGACGAGAGAGAGAGAGAGAGAGAGAGAGAACGATTCGATGGGATAGAACAGGAGAGGAACTGGAGGAAAAAGGAGGAGATAGTTAGAGTTAGATGGAAGGACAGGCGCCGTTCGTCCTTCGAGATACTCCGGCGAGACGATCGTTGCTTTCGGACAAATTATTAATCCCGAAGTCTTGACCTTCCTCGCCTCTTAATCCGGATAAAGAGAGATATCTCGCGCCCGAGGGACAAAAGGAGGAGCACACCGAGAATACCGTCCCGGCAGCAAATCCGGCGAGACCTCCGGAGCTCCTTCTCTCTCTCTCTTGCTCAATCTGCCCCGGCTTGTTCGCCTCCTCGGTTAACTCTATTTTTCTTTATCCATCCCGTGCTCGCGTGCAATTCTCGCCTTTCTTTTTTTCTCATCTCGCGCGAAAACGTCTCGAGATGGTGTATCGCTCTTTATCCGCCGCAATTTATCGCCCCTTCGCGTAAATCTAACATCCGCGAATGCTTCTACGTACACGCGTCTCTTGCGCGCTCTCCGCGTGTATACACGGTGTTTGGAAAGGAAAAAATTTTATAAATCTTTAATGTAATGTTGTCAGTTATCTCAATCTTGTATTGTATGATTTCGCGCGCCGTACAAGTGAGCAAGTGTCTCTAATTAAGATGTTATTTTGTTGGCTTCGCTATCATCAAGTTCGAGAGATGCCACGAGACGCGCCATCGCCATGACTCTCGGCTCCCTTATACGACTTACTACCGTTTCTTGAATCTAATCGCCGGGCGATACATCCACGAGCCACGTGTAGCGGCTTGTTCACGGATTGTTTCGTTCCTTCGTCTCGTTCTCGAGGGAGTGTTGAGGGAGTGCCTCGAGTCGATCGGAGATCACGTGCGTACACGTGCGACGTACCACGTGCGATTAAGATTAGACGTTAGATGATGGAATATGACGCGGATAATTTAAGACATTAAATTAAAAGGTTTATTAATTGGAAATTGTTTAGTAATTCAAGAAAGTTGAGCAAATTATTTTATTAGTCAAAGGTACTTGAAGAAAATTTTTTTTCTTCTAAAAACTCTAAGAAACTGTTATATAAAAATAGATATGCTATTTAATCTTGAAAGTATATTTTTTTCGTTGACGATAATTAATATAAAAAAATAATCTGTCGCGATTGATTTAAAATTTGAAAAGTAAATTAAATTTTGTTAGACCGCTTCAAACGCGTATATCGATTGTAATTATATCTTGCGGCGATAATGTACTTCATTTCCTTAAACACAAACGCATATATAACAAGGTTGCATTAAATCGGCACATTACATCTGAGCTGTTGCAGTCATCCGTTCATTCGCGAATTCGATAGCGAGGCAAACAAGCGGCTGATACGATAATCGACCGATGTCCGCGTTTAACGGTGACTTAACGCCGATCCCAGACTCACGATCCTGCGACACCGCAAACATATGTATATATATATCTTACATCGCGCTAATATGATCGGTTATGGCGAATAGAGCAAGATTGGGCAAGCGAGAGAGTGATTTATTGGCATCCAAGGATAGAGGCGCCTCCAAGAGTGAAAAATTCAATAGATACACATTCTCAGCATCATGAACGAAATGTAATAATAAAAAGAATATAAGTGCAATAATGTCTGATGAAATAAAAAATAATTAAAACTATTCGTTGAGGAAAAATATGGACGCTGCGATCAATGGATGCAACACAATTAAATTATTAAATTATTAAAAACAACAATCTTTCAAGTCTGATTAAGAAATATTTAAATTCAAATGTTCAATATAATTTAAGCAATTTTCTAGCATGTAAGGCGCAAAGCACGTCACAAAGTATATGAACATTTTCATCTCGTGTCAGTTTGGGGAAAGTTGAGTGTACCTAGCATGTGTAAGAGACGACGAGACGGAGGAAGCGCGCAGGATGTGCGGGATCGCGTCAAATGTCGCCGTAGGGACGAGACACAGTTGGCCATTTCGAGTTTAGCGAGACTGTTGCCGGCGGTGGTGAGAGACGACGATGGTGCAAGTAGTAGCGGCGGCGTTGGCGGCAGCAACGGCAATGGATAGTACCCGTGTAACTGGCGGCATTGCTGAGAGGGGACTGCAGTGGCGGCGGTAGCAGCAGCCACTACTGGGACGATTCGACGGTCAACCGGTCAGCCAACTTTGCTGGCGGACGCTAATAACCGCCAGCTTCGCGGCTGCGGCTGCGGCTGCGGCCGCTGCTGCGGCTGCGTCCACCATTGCGAGATTCCCGGCGCATATACATGTAGCCAGGGCCGTCGGTAACGATGGGCGCGACGCGCGGGAGGTGTAAAGGACCAACCATTTGCCGCGAAATAGAATTTCCAGGTCCGGGGGGAGAGGGGGGGGGGAGAGGGGATGGAAAAAGTAAGGGAAAATATATGGCGCGACGTGGGAATTTCGACTCTGAAAATTTGCTGCTTGTCAAATACAAATGTCTCGTATATATTTCTTGTAGGAGTAAAATTTATCAAGAGATTAACGAATTATGATGTCTTACTGTGATGATGGGAGAGTAATCTCTGATGTCGTAGCTAGAAACTGTGTGTTTGGTATTATAATGGCGCACTATTTTTTACGGCATGCACCGAAGTTTCCTACGTCACTTGGGGGTTTGCTTGTCGCGAGACACACGCTCGTCGCACATGTGGAACAATACGATCTATATCGCCTCTATACCGTTTGCAATTTCCTCCGTGCAAACGCTCGGAATGGAAAGATGGAATCAGGGCCGCGCACAAAAAAGTTGGCTGCTTGTCTTCAAATATGAAATTGACGCATTCGGACTCATGTCATATACCGTGCACGTAGAAAGTATCGATGGGATTTTTTTTAAACCCCCATCATCATTTAACGGATTAATATCGCGATAAGGTATTAAATCCTTCGCGACATTAAGACATCAAGGTATCAATCTCTTTAATTCTTTAAAACATCGAAGATTAACATATTCGATATAGATTTGGATCTTTTCATATAATCACAAATTAATTGTCAAGTCGCTTTAGATTAAAAAAAAAAAAAAAAAAGAAAGAAAAATCAAAACCCATCTTTGCAAGTTCACCGCAAGTCGCTACAGCCCTGAATATAAGCCATTACCGCGATGCACACGAACATTCTCGTCCTTCTCCTCTGGCGTTGCTGCTCTCTCTCTCTCCCTCTCTCTCTCTTCCTGTTTCTCTCCCTGGCACTCGTCAGGCGGGGTGGCAGATAACATTGCTGCATGACACCGTTGCTCTTGGTACAACTACTCGAGTACCGGGGAGAGCGGTAGATACCTACCTACACCCTATCTACCTACCTACCTACGGGCCATACAGCCAAAGCGACTTAGTGCGCTTTCCTCGCGTATACCTATGTATATAGGTATATGTGTGCACGCGCACACGGACGTACCGCCGGCACACCGCTAACAGACCGTCCATAACTGCAACGGAGCGGCGTCGCACCGCACGTCGCACCTCTCGCCTCTACCGAGAGAGCTGTGCGCGCAGTGCATTAGGACTGGGTTACGACAGTAAATTTTCACTACCGTGCGGAGTTCTAATGGCCGGGTATGCAGCTGGTTTCAGTGGCCTCGAGTCGTTCTCTCCCTCTTCTCTGTCTTCCCTCTCTCCCTTTGGTCTTTCACTATCTATCCATCTTTCTCCCACCGTTTCTGTCCGTCTTTCTCTCTCTTACCATCGTCTCGCTCGACGGCGTGCGGAAAAGCAGGAAAGGAAACCAAGGAGGAGCAAGGAAGAAAGTAACCAGGAGACAGAGAGAGAAACAAGTTGTTCGCGGTTCTTCGCGGTGCGGGAAACGTTCGACCTCGTCGAGATCCCTTTAATATCGTCGATGCAACGAAGTGTGCCAGAGCGACGAGTCCCAAGGAGACACACAAGCGATCGCGATCGTTTCGCCACCGCGTTTTACTCCTTTTACTCGATCGCTTTCTAGCGGACCGATGTTAATTATTAGCCGCCGCTTCGGGTCCAAATAATCAGTCGAATCGAGCGCGCCCGTGATTACAACGATCCGGGAAAAATTGCGAAACGAAAGATGTCGGGGGCGGGCGGCCCAGCCGCTGCTAACGTGATAGCGCGCGATAATGAGTAAAATATTGCGCCGCATTATATTGCAAAAGAAAAAAAAAAAAAAAAAAAAAAAAAAAACAGAGAGAGAGAGAGGAGGAAAAAAAACACATTTTTACAACAAGCCAGCGCGAACATGAACGACCATGATATATCTGCCATTTGAGCCGATAACGATAGAGTCGACGCATCGATTCGCGTCGCGTCGGGTTCGTTTCAACGGCGTTTCTTCGCTGTTAAAAACCGAATCCGATGTTCTTGAAATAGTTAGCGAGACGGCTCCATCGGAGGTGGGCCCATAAGGCGAGACGATTTACCAGAGCGTTACCAGAACTCGGCTTATTGTCGTTACCGCCGCCAATTGTTTCGTAACGACGACGATGAGTTTTCAGAATGCCGGACTAATGTGCGACTAATAGCGGAATCGTCTCGAGGTGCGGGGAAAATGGGAAATAATTGTGGTGGTCGAGTCCTCGGGTCGTCGTCGTTGATGATTAATAGCTGCGTTAAGTCAGCCGAGTACAAAGTCGAGTCTTTATACTCGCCATAACGTTTTCGGTAATTATCAGATCCTTCTACCGGTCGATTAGATAAAAAAAAAAAAAAAAAAAAAAAAAGAAAAGAGAGAGAGAGATTCGATCACAAACATCGCGATTGAGAGAGAGAGAGAGAGAGAGAGAGAGAGAGAGAGAGAGTACAGAGAGCTGACGAAATCCAAATTTGTCCGAGGTTGTGGTTCGTAAACACGCTCGCGTTGTTAAAAAGCGTCTTGCAAGTGATAGAACAGGATATCCCAGCGCGACGCCGTCACCGATATCGTCACAGCCAAGTTGTAAAAGAGAAAGAGAAAGAAGGACAGCGAACGCGAGAAAACGAGAGAGCCACCCGGACTTTGTTAGGCCATAATAGCGCAGCCCGCAGGGAGGACAGAAGTCTGGAAAGACTCTCCTCCGTCTGGTCCATTCGCCCCCGTCGCGAGCGAGCGAAAAAAGCTCAGCCGAGGAGAGCCTCGACGAGTAGACATACCCCTACGTACTCTCCTTTCTCTCCTCTCGAGTTTTGTTTTTCCGGTCCCTCGAGAGATACCGGACACACACACAGGCTAGGCTAAAAGAGAGAAAGAGAGAGAGAGAGAGAGAGAACGAGGGAGATGGAGGAAGAACGAAGCTTGGCGTGGGTGGTCAATAGTTTTGCTCCCTCGATTCGAGTCCGCGTGGACTAGACGGGCGGCTGTCACGCGCGGTCGCGCAACGTGACAGCGCTCGAAGCGGTTTCGTGCGGCGCGCCGATTGGTCGAGGTCGCGGCCCCATTGGCTGTTTTTAACAGCGGCGGCGCGCCGCACGGAAAGAGGGGCTCGTTGCTTAAGAACCCGAACTGTCGATTGGACAAGTCGGGCGAGCGGCGCGGTCGATTGGCCGTACAAGTCCGCGCGGACTTTCCACCGAGAAACTAAGCGCGCCAAGAGAGGGGGTCACGCTCGGGCCACCCCGACGGTAAGGTCGTCGGGGTGGAAAACGCTCAAATAGGGTGGTTTAACGCGAAGCTCGGTGCCAGAAGGACCTACCACTGTGAGGGTCTCTACGCTTCTCCCCGCTTGTCCTGCGTTTCCCCTTCCCCCTCCCCTTCTGCCTGCTCACCCTGCGCCGCCCTTCTTTCCCTTCCGGACTCGTGGGGCTCCGGGCTCGTCGAAACAACGTAACGACCAGCGAAATTAGGTAATTCGGCCTCGTAATAATGCGTCGCCGCGCCACCATCCTTACCCCCTATCCTCTTTTCTCCTCCTCGCGCGCACCCGGTAATGAATCGGGCACGATGGAAATTAGGGGCTCGCCGGACGCCTCTCTCTCTCTCTCTCTCTCTCTCTCTCTCTCTCTCTCTCTCTCGCCCTCCGACCCGTCTCCCTTCCTTGCCCTTCTCTTCCCGTCCCTCCTTCCCGTCACTACTGACTTTCTTGGATGTTTGTTAAATGCGTCGAGGCCGCGGGAGGTGTGTAATCTGCACCACGAATTCAGACGAGTTTCCAACTTTCGAACCGGAATCTTATCTCTCCTCGCGATCGCGCGACTGTTTATTACGAGCGCTCGCTCGTTCGCTCACCCGGCCGTGCCGTCAATTACTCGAAGCGTAAAGCGAGCGAGCGCGCGCGCGCGCGCGCGCTCGCGCATCTGCGATCGATGATTCGGTGTAAGGACCTCTCGCTCACCGGTCGGTCGAACTCACCGCAAAACGAACGTTATCGGAACAAGATCTGTCCCCGCCTACCTACCTACCTACCTACCTACCTACCTACCTACCTACCTACAGGCCGAGTTTCTCGTCCGTCTCGCACCGACGGAGAGACTCTGGAGAAAAAGGGAGATTGAGAGAAAAATAAGAGAGAGAGAGAGAGAGAGAGAGAAAGAGTGAAGGATACGCTCGGTAGAAGAGGATTGCTCGCGACACGGATAGGTGGTGTCGCTTTTGTTTCTTCCTATCTATTTTTTTTTTCGCTTTTTATCCTTTATCTGGAAGAAGGCGATAAGAAAGATGATGCGACGACGAAATTCGATACCGAATTCGCTCTCGCACCTGCTGCTGCTGATCTGTGAGCGTTCGGATCATACACGCGCGATGCGTGTAATAATGAGTTCACCATTACACGCAATATGATATGTCTCGTTATATTAGAGATTTTTGTTGTCTCTTATCTTTCTCCCTTTATTTCACCGTCGTGTCTTGGCCTTTGATTTCCCGGAAGCGATGTTTTTTTTTTTTTTTTTTTACGCAAGAATGTCAACATTCGGGTGGGAAATGATTGGCGCTTGTCTGCGAAATCACGCGGTCGAATAATTGCTTATCGAGCAGAGAGCTGAAACAGTGTCGCATAATTGAGTTAAAACAAACCGAGTTGCTTTGCGGCTGAGTTTGCAACCGTACGCCACGATTGGCTCCGACCAAACGTCTAGACGTTTTCTTTGTTCCGATACCTCGAAAATCGTCACGACATTTATTTATTAATCAAATCAATCAAATTATTACAGGTATATCATATAGATGCTCAATGTTTTATAACGATAATATAATTATATATTTATTTCAATCCCTAATATCATAGACGTACATTGTTTAGGATACACGCCAAAGTCAATTATATATTTCTATACATCCGACTAATCTTTCACCCAGGAATTAATCGCTCGTTTTTCTTACCGTATACACACACATATACCGTCTCCTCTCAATTTCCAGTCGATACCATACACCCCGCGCAAAAGAGAGCCCTCCCTCTTTCATTTACCCTCAGTTTCGCACAGCGGAATATCGCGGTGCCTCCTCTCCTCTCGTCTCGTCCTCTTTCGCGAGCGTGTCCAAAGTTTTTCGCCGTCTCGCTCGCACCGGAGGCCCACGGTGCGCGGTGAGTGCGGAGAGCAGAGTCGGCCCGAAAAAAGTTTATCGCAAAATGGCTGCCCGTATTTACGTGATTCGGGGGCGGAGGCTTTTTCCGAGCTTCCTCCACCTACTGTATACCCGTCGCCGCCGCCGCCGCCGCCGCCACCACCGCCTCCGCGACTCGATGGGTAGGTAGGTAGTGCAACGGTGCGGAGCTGGAACGACCCAACTGCCGAGAAAGCTTTTGCATAATAAAACAGCCTGTACTTTCTCCTACTCCCGACTCTTCTCCGCTTGCCCTCTATCCCCATCCCGGCTACGCAACCATAGCTACCAATCTCTCTCTCTCTCTCTCTCTCTCTCTCTCTCTCTCTCTCTCTCTCTATTTCCCTATTTTCCCTTATCCACCCTCTCCCTTCGATCTACGAGAAGAAAAAGTATTGGTACGGTGTACACCTGTGTGCCTGCCGCTCTGGTCAGATCGTAAAAAAGGGGGAGAAACGTCGATTTCGAACGCGAGAAGGGAATAGCGGCGGGGAAAATGGGCGTTAGCTTCCTACGCGTTTTCCGAAAGGAACAAACCGCTACGGAAAAGACTGTGCGGCGTCGTGAGCGGTGGCGACGACGAGAGCAGATCGTTTCGACGTTATAATATCCGGTGAGATTAACGTTATCCCGCCGCCGCGCCGCGTTCCTCGCATTCGAGCTTTTTAACGCTCGTAAATATTCCGTTTTAAAAAGCACCACCGTGATTTTTCGCGCGCGCGCGGTTCCCGAGCTACGCGCCTAATATAGAAGTTTTATTCAGCGACAGAGTTAAAGAAAGACAGACAGACAGAGAGAGAGAGAGAGAGAGAGTCGTTTGTACATGTTACGGTATAAATCTAAAGGTACACGCGACGGACTGCAAATTACGTAGCGACGACTGTCCGTTTTTATTCCGCTTAATTCGTTCGAAATTGCGCGCGGGAGCCGCATAATCGCGACGCGCAACGTCTGGATAATACAGAAACGACAGCGCGCGCGGCCGACACGAGAGAAAGAGAGAGAGAGAGAGAGAGAGAGAATATTACGGTATTATAGCGTTAATTTGAGCGCCGCTAAGAGGAATCGCGGGAGACAAAATTACCGGCCATGTACTAAGCGGCTCGGGCTAATGCAACAAACAGTTGCACGGTGAAATGCGCATAAAATGAAGATGCAACGCGTACACTGCGAGTGTGACAGAAATTATTATCATTAATATTATTCAACGTTCTGGGATAGGTCTTTTTGGAAGAAAAAAAAAAAAAAAAAAAAAAAAAAAAATCTAACATTATGGAGAACAATGTAAGAAACAATTCTACAAATCGTGAATTTCATGTTAGCATAACATATATAAACAGCCGTATAAAAGAGTAGTTGTAAATATTAATATGCACAGGCACTTGTGTGTAGATGTAATATATTAGTTGATAAAACCTCGAGATAAATTAAATATGCAATCTAAATATTTTTTTGTAATTTAACCTATTGTATAATCAATCATTCACAATCTAATTGCATTGTCTGCCATTTTGTAGAATACGTTCCGGACAATCTTACGGATTTAAGACTTTCGAGATTGTAAGAATCTTTATTCGGAGAGAGAGAGAGAGAGAGAGAGAGAGAGAAAGAGAGCGAGAGAGATTAATTATGGACCATAATATATGTATATATATATATATATATATATATATATATATATATGTATACGTATGCAAAGCACAGCGCTAACTCATCGTTATCACGAAACAGTTAGCCATTATTTTGTCCGATGATGCCCGGCTACTCTCTCTCTCGGTCCTTGTAATATCTTCGTCCGTGCGCGTATGTGTGCGCGTGTGCGTGCTCTGGGATCCGGCGGAAAACGCGTGCGCGTGTGTACACCACGGTGGTTAATTTCCAGTCAAATTTCATTACTTGACCGCGGCAGGCGGGTAGATGGCCCGTGTGCGAGCTCTCGTCCCCGCCTCTGCAAGCAGCCGGGATTGGCGGCCAACATTATTGTTGCACAGTTGTCCACTGTCAGGGCCGTAAAATGGAGACGCGAGACCGTGTTGCTATTATTAATGATCGCGCCCCGTTTCCCTAAACACTCGCGTCTTTGCGTTCCCCTTTTTATCGTCCTTCTTTTATTCCGCTTAAATAGACAGGTCGCGCATGTTAAATCGATGACGTGCGGTTAATGAGAAAAATTAGTCGGCATGAAAATTACGTGAAAAAATTAGAAAACAAATTGTCTTTCACACATTTCGCGTCTAGTCTATAATAACCGTACAGTAAATTAATATACTGTATTGGGACGTTTAAAAAATTGCATTCCAATGCTGGAATAACCGTTTTATTCGTCCGACCAACAGATCCGCGACGTTGTCTGTAATTTGATTATTATTATATACAACGCGATTAAGCGTATTTCTGCGACACCCGTGTATTATAGAATGATAACAAAGATAGCAGCGGCGGTCTCGTCGCGTTGTGATTGTCGGGCGGGTCGTATAAAAGCCGAGCGCACGGCTGGCAGGCCACGAAATGCCGGTCGCCCGGTAATAATTTAACTGGGAGTCGAATTAGAACTGGGATAACAACGGTTTCCGGACGAGCCCGTCCACAAATATGCCATATACAGCCACATACGTGCGCTTGGCTCGTCGGATCTTTCGAAACATTTATGTGCCGCTGTATACGTTCATTACGATTGTAATCGATCGAGTGAGACCGCCGCTCTTCCTCCTCTCTCGTTCTTTCTCTCTCTCTCTCTCTCTCTCTCTCTCTCTCTCTCTGCTTCTCGTATTCTCCCGCGTGTCCCGTGATGCCATTTAATAAATATCAATTTAGTTCCGAAGGCGATTTTCATACTATATTGACAATAATTATCGACAATGTCAGTCGAACCGATGTTCCCTCTCGAGTAAAATCGTTTCCATGCAATATTTAACGTTATTTTAATGTGTAATTCAAATGTTCTTGAATACTTTTACAATACCTTTACTTATGTCTCGTCATCATGGAACAATAATTAATAACACGCTTCTAATCGCTCGATAAAATATTACGCTTCTAATTATTTATCCATATTAGACACACACACTCTCTCTCTCTCTCTCTCTTTATCTCTCTTTACTTTCTGCGTAATTCATTTTCGACCAGGGAAATTCTCTGTGTGTCGAAAATCGGCAGCTTAGTCACGATATTTTCGAAGCGCAGGGGACGCAAAGTGAATAGACCCCGATCCTACATATAAGCAGCGAGGATATATACCATGAGGCGCATAAATCATTTCGCCACTCGTTCGGGGTAATTGGCGCGTGCTACGATAATGGTATCCAAAGAGAATTCGTTATGATACACCCAACGTTCTACAGGTCTCCTCCCTCTCTCGAAACACTCCTCGCTCCGCTATACATTTATATATCTCGATACAATTTCTCGCTCTTTTTTTTTTTTTTTTTTTTTTTCTCTCTCTCTTTCCCTCTCTCTCTCTCTCTCTCTCTCTCTCTCTCTCTCTCTCTCTCTCTCTGTGTGTGTCACGATTAGCGACAAACTCGGACGATACAATTTTACTCGCGCGAAATCGCGTGTCTTACGAAATGGCGAAATTAATAACGAGTTTGCCTTTGAAAATGAATGTCCAGGAATAAAATGCCGCCAAGAGGTAGACACGATAGATCTTGGGCGAATTCGAGGCGTTCCTTTTTCGCTTACACATTGCTTCTTCCTCGGTCCTTTCGCTCTTACCGCTCACTTCCTTCCTTCTCTTACCCCAGAGTTCCTCTCGGCTATTTCACAAACCTCGTGCACTCCTCTCGAATTAAGTGAAATCGGCCCGAAGGAAGAACGCCCGTGCCCGAGCTCCTCTAAGCCGAAGAGGAGAGAAGAGAGAGAGAGAGAGAGAGAGAGAGAGAAAAGAAAAGGGAGAGAAGCTGAAAGGATGAGGAAAGTAATCTTTCGGCCCCGGCGTTTCCAATCGACTTCATTCTCCTCCACTCGTCGTTTCGCCGCTCCTACGGCCCTCCTGTGGCCCCGAGCATTTTCTCACGCGAAAACATTTCTACCGTCGTATTTCTAGAAAGGGAAGCGTGTAAATAGCGAGGATGACGCGGCACTCTTCTACTTAGCGATCGAAGTCACGGTAATTTACCGTCGAATACCGGTCCTTTTCCCGTAATTCCTCAGTAAGCGCTCGCGGAGCATAGTAATTTCCGTAACTTGACGATAAATCATCGAAATAGAGAGAAACAATAAGATGGCGCTTATTTTTTTGGCAGCGTGTTATTTTTTTATCGCGGTCGAAAATAAAGGAATAGACATTTCTTTTTTTTTATATAATTTGTTAATGAATGTAAAATAAATGTTGTCAATATACGTATAAACTAGTGATGGGCGATTTTTTAATCAATCTTGAATCAAAGTAGCTGAAATCGATTTACTAAAAAAATCGGATCAAAAGAATCCATCTAAAAAATCAAATCTACATAACAAAAAAGGTCATAATTTTGTAAGATGTATTATATTTGCATAATTATAGTAAATTATGCTTTACTTTAAAATTATTTGACATTAGTTTCGGAGACACTCAAAAATATTTAAAAAAAAGAATAAAAATATTTTTTTTTAATATATTTATTCAATTTTCCACTCGTGCGCAGATGGGGAATTTAAAAATAATAATAATTTGTTTCTTTTCTCAGTAATAATATTCCCAGTCTTAGAGAACAAACGTTCAGCTGGAACGTAGCCACGATTGATAAATATTTCCTTGCAATAAGATGAAGAGATGGATACAGTGTGTTACTGTGAAGCCAATAACCAATTGCATCCTCATGTAACTCAATAATTGGCTGATTAAGATAACGAATGTCAAATATCAACAGATCGAAATTCGATTTTCTATAAAAAGAATCGATTCGTATAAAAATCAAACGGAAGAGGAGAATTGATCTTTTTTTTTAGGAGAAAGATGGATTTTCTGAAAAGATCGAATCGAGATCGCCCATCACTAATAATGCGAGTATAAACTCGCGCAAAAGTAACGTAGAATTTTCTCCAACAGTCTCATCATCAATAATAGTTACACGTTTGAGAATGTAGCTCGTGCGTAATACAATCTCGAACTTTACCTTAAATTCAAAGATTTAGGGACAGGGGTATCGCGTGCGTCGGATTCAAATGTACCTACATACATACACGAGAAGCAAAGCGCTGTTATCGCGAGTTTATTACGCCTCCCGGCTTCGTGGAAGCCGCGAGCAGTCGAAATTTCGAATTAATTAGACGGCGTTACATAATTCATGAGATACGACCGGCCGGGCCGGCTGACTGGCTTTTTACATAATGCGTGCGTCGATCTTTTCTCGGAGGTGTCCGGCCGGCAACCGAGCGGAAGATTGTTTTTCGCACGCACGAGTTGCCTCGACACACGCGAAACCCGCCTGCCGTCTTCTCCCTCTTTCACTCTACCTCTCCTTATCACCAAGATCGTATATCGAATCGATACCGCGCATCGTGACGATGAAAAAAAAAAAAAAGAAAGATAGACAAATAGAAAGAGAAAGAAAAAGAAAAGAGAGAGAGAGAGAGAGAGAGGGCGAGACTCGAAACGCAAATATTTGACGACAATCTTTCAACCGTAAATCTGTCTATCTTCCGAGATCCGTGTTTTGGTTTCGGGACGTACGGGATGCAAACGCGCCTCGTCGAGTCGGTACAACACGAGAGCGGTAGCGACAGCGGCGGCGTATTGTGTGTCACCCTCTGTGTAGCCGAGATAATCGATGAATGATTATCCAATCGTGGCTAATGCGGAAACTATCCGTTTAATTACGTTTAGTGCCTCGGACCGACGTCGCAATCCGCTGGCTTCGAGCTATACGCGCTCTAGCTCGTCAACGTAGGCCGAACGTAAGGGCGGAGGGGTGGGGGTGGGTATGGGGGGGGGTGAAGGGTGGCATCCCCCTTTCGCGTATGCGGCGGTCCACGATAGTGGTAGGTACACGCTTGTACGCTTGTACGGTGTCTGTCGGAAGCGGAAGGCGGACGAACGGGGGGTTTGAGGACGACGAGATGGGCGCGACGCGGGAAACGAGGAGGACGAGGAGGGCGCACATTGGCTTCGCCACCGCGCTACGAGGGAGGCGGCACGGATAGCATTGGAAAGGGGTTGGCTACCTCATAGCCAGAATTGAGCCGCGACCGCCTAACTGACGTAATCAAGTGTTCGCCAGTGGTACTCAAACACATGTTTGAACGCGCCTTTTCGCGACCATCATCTGTAGATGTCAAAATTTTACTTTATTGCTCCGGAAAATATACATTATGTACAATGTGACAGCCGTCGATCGAGCTTTAATACTGAAAGAGCTTTAATACTAAAAGAGAAATCTTACTCGTATAAACTGGCCGTAAGACTGTTGTACAATAAAAAAAAAAAATCCTTATTCGCGAAGGAGATAGATTGTGTTAAAATGTCGCGAGTATAGGATAGTAAAATGTATGTACAAGAAATGATGTGTTCTAAGAAAATGGAAAATTAAGAAAAATATTATTAAGAAGATAGTTTTAAATTAACAATCAAACACATGTAATAATAATATAAAATATGACTACACATAATGTTTTTTGTGATCCATACGTTATTAAAGATTGCAACAAATAATTTAAATATCATTGGATGCTTGATCAGAAATTTGGTAGTTTTTGTTTTCCGGCACTTTGCAATTTTCTAAATTCAAGCTTACATTTGCGACCGTTGCTTCTTTTACCTTTCTTTGAAAAATCAGACCTCTCTTTATCGAAGGATCAATTTTCATGAATTCACAAATTCACATTGAATTGAAATTTTAACCAGGAATACGGAACTTTCCGGTCGCGAATAAAAAGAGAGACGGTTACAAATTTTTATTCGACGAATAGCGAAAACTTGAATATAGTAAACTCGCGAATAAGGTGCTTTGTGCTAGTGATGGGCGATCTCGATTCGATTTTCAGAAAATCTTTTTGTAGAAAATCGAATTTCGATCTGTTGATATTTGATATTCGTTTGATAATCGATACCGATACTACTGATGATATGCCAACTAATTTAAAACATTATTTTAATCAGCCAATTATTGGGTTACACGAGGATCCAATTGGTTATTGGCTTCACAGTAACACACTGTATCCATCTCTTCATCTCATTGCAAAAAAATATTTATCAATCGTGACTACGTCCGTTCCAGCTGAACGTTTGTTCTCTAAGATTGGGAATATTATTACTGAGAAAAGAAATAAATTATCTCCTCAACATTTACAACGTATATTATTTTTAAATTCCCCCAATATTTTAAAATATATTTTTATGCTTTTCATAAATATTTTTGAGTGTCTCCGAAACTAATGTGAAATAATTTTATAAATCAAATTATTTTAAAGTAAAACATAATTTACTATAATTATGCAAATATAATCCATTTTACAAAATTATGACTTTTTACTTTTTTCTTATGTGGTTTTGATTTTTTAGATCGATTTTTAGGAAATCGATCTCAGTTACTTGGATAATCGATTCTTTTTGAAAAATCGCCCATCACTACTTTGTGCAAGTAGTATTGTAATGCGCACGATTTTTCTCGTCAACGCGAGGCGACTAGTTTTCCGCGCGGTTATTATAGTTCAGCTTAATTGTTTCCGTTGGACAGACTTGTCGGTCGTGTGTTTACAGGGTGTACGCGCGCGTGGCTCGCAACGTGCCGAGAAACACGCGCGTCCGCGGGACAGGCTAACTAAGCGGCGCGAGACACGCGCGACATGTGGGCAACACGATCGTCCCGAATATACGTTGTATGGATAAATGCGACGCGTATCTATCGACACTCGTGCGCGCTATACGCACGCTGGCGTGGGCTGGATGGATTCGATGCTCGTGTATCGCATCGAGCCGCGTCGCGTCGCGTCGCGACGCTGTAACGTGTTCATTTCGTTGTCCGGCCGTTGTTGACCGCCCCGATAACGCCGATCGACTTTTTGCCATCGTCGCCATGGTACATGAATGTTTTAGTAAAGCTTGAATCGCGTGAATCTTGAGATGCCAAGTCTATTCGTCTCGTCGACATTTTCTTCGTAATCTACTCTACCTTCTCCCAACATGACATATATGTGTATATCCATCTCTTTGATTTCAATTGCAAGAAATTATTTGAAAAAACGTCAAAATCATAAAAGGAATATATAAAATTAAAGTTTGATTGTAAAAGGAAGAGTTTTTCACCGTGTTTAGAGCGATAAAAAATAAAAAATTATAACGCGTAAGTGACGTGTGTCCATCAATTTTCCCAAGTTTAATTTATTCTATAGGCTATTGCTATATTATTTTATATTTGCATTACAAAAATACTAACTGCAATAATAATAAACTGCTGCCTGACCGAAACTAATCCGTCTCGAGAACCATATTATCTTGTTCGTGGAGAGAGAAAAAAAAATAAAAAAAATAAAAAAAAAAGAGGACATCGTGACATTACAAGCGCGAGATCATCGTCGATAGCTATCGTTGGGCATCCTCGAGGAAACGCACGAGGCTGAATATACATATCGAAGCCGATATAAATAGCCGCGTGTGTGCATTGCGTGTGTCGCCATGTGTCTCCCCGCGTCGCGCAACCCCGAGTAAATGAACCTCCCGCGGAGCTCCCGTCGGTCACGGGCATTGAAATAAACAAACAAGCATTGGGAGCAATATCCCGCTTCGTCAATATTTGCCCGACGGTTAGTCGACTCGAGAAGGAGAGAGCGAGAGTCAGAGCGAAAGCGAGAGAAAGAGAGAGAGAGAGAGAGAGTTGCCTCTGCGTCGCCGACATCTCCGTCGCCTCCACCCCCGCCTCCGCTTTTCTTCTTCCTTCTGCCGCGTCTCTCAATGTGTACCGGCACCTTCGTCTCGAGCAACACATTTGCTTCCACTATCCGTAGACGCCCGAGGGTTCCGGGGCCTCGGCGGTGGTGGCGGCGCTGAGGGACCGAGAGGGTAAAGTAAACGGCAATGTAAACGCCGCGTTTACATTTACGTGTTTGCCAAGTAACTCAAATATTTCGTGCAGCCTGAGTGTCCGTTTCTTCGTGTGTGAAAGTCTACGATGCACGATGGTTTCGCGGCACGCAACGTTTACCAAAGAAAGAGAGAGAGAGAGAGAGGGAGAGAGAAAGAGTATCCTTTTCTTCCCGCTCTTGCCTGCTTATTTATCTTCCGCCAAATAATGGATCTTTTTCCCTTCCTTTTTTCGCTTTAGCGAGAGGAAATCGGCTTTATATCGATGACGCGAGACTCTGTGGAATCTCTCTTTCTCATCGAAAGGGGTGGACGAAAAAAAAGAAAAAAAAAAAAAAAATAAATGGCAGAAAGCGCGCCGATCGAATAAGCGGCACGGATTGAGGGCTTTAAATCCTTCATGGAAAATTCAAAGTTTTTCATTAACGTCTCTCCGCCGCTCCCGGCGGAAAGTTTCGGGCAGAGAGTGCCCGACGATGCGACGCATATTTCATATATTATTTTGCGCGACAAGAAGGTTGATGGCCTCTCCTGGCACAGGAGTGTAGTAGATACGTACGATACATATACTCTCTCTCTGCCACGATGTCTCAAACGAGCGAGCGAGCGAGCGAGCGAACATCACCGCTAGCGGGTGTTTGCGCAACCCTCTTTTATGCTACACCCTGCGGCCCTCCATCGCCGCTCGAACAAAGAACACTGTGCTCTACCTCGCCGCACCGAGCGCCTCCGGCGTTAATATTTTAAGCACACTTTTCTTCCACCGTACTCGTCCTCCCTCCCCTCCCCCCAACTACCACCCCGCTTTTACCCCTTCGCCACCTGCCCTTCTAGTCTTTTCGCTTTTCTCGCTCGTCGTTCTCCTTCTTCTCCGCCGAGAAGCCGCTATACGGAAGGGAAACAGGCGGTGAATTCGTTCGGTCGTTCGCTCGCTCACTTCCCCGACCTGAAAGCGTCGTCGCGATGCAGAGACGGCAGGGAGAAACGGGGGATGAAAAGAGCCCGGAGAAATAGAACGGTCGGACGGCGGGAAGGAGGGAGGGGGGGGGGAGAGAAGGGAGAAAAAGAGGAACTGAATTTTGCAAGGCAAATTAAGTGTGCGGTTTTACGACAGCGGCTTTCACACCGTCACCCCTTGCGTTGCTTCGTCTCGCCCTGCACCTGTGAACCCGAGGGGGATGTTTAAAGAGAACCCCCGTTTACCCGTCTCTCTGCTTACTCGCAGACAACATTTTTGCGTCCCGAGTGCACCAAAGATGTTCCCGATTAATCGGGAAAGACGGAGGCGGGGGGGGGGGGTGGGAAGGGAAGAAGATAGAGGGCACGTTGTCCCTCGCGCATTATTACTCCGAAAGATCCTACAGATTGTGTCGGGGAAATACAATCCCTTTAAAAAGAAATTTTATTCGTCCTTGATTTATATTTCGGCGTGGAAGCAAAAATGACTCATTACGCTATAAGTTATTGCGACAATCTTTACTCTTATCCGTACTATTATTTTTGCTACCCTCAAACCATGCAGGTGGGTCCATGCGTTTGATGCGTTTATCAATGAACAAAAATGTTTTAAAAAATTTGAAAAAATTTATATACCATCTAAATAAAGACAAGAATAATAAATTTGAAAAATAATTACCTATAGTTATATATATATATATATATATATATATAAATATATTGTTTAAAATTTGTATTAACTGTATATTGTAAATTTAAAAATTGAAATTTCTATTAAATATATAAATATAAATATTTAGAAATTTGTATTGAATATATTGTATTAAATTACCCGCGCGAGTTCCTTAACTTATTTGTAAATATATATTGTTTTACGACCATTTGTTTTCGAGTAATTGATACTGTTGCAAATTACGCTGACAAAAATAACCCATTAGGATTTTTGGTTCGCCAGTCGATTCGATCGGAGAAGAAAACCGATCGATAGAACCGCGTTTACCGCCATTGGATATAGCTCGCTAGCACGAAGCGGGCAAAGAGTTCTCTTTGGTAGTTACGGGTGTACCGTGTTGCGGTCAAACGTATGAATAAATCGCGAGCGCGGTTAAGAAGTCATGCGAGGAGGGAGAAAGAAGAGTCGCTTTTCGTTCAAAGTTTTACGACCCCTCCGCACGACAGCTCCTCTTCCGCGCCACGTCACTATCTTTCGCCGCAAATGTCGGGGGTTCTCTCTCTCTCGCGCTCGCGAGCGCGTCCGGCGATATTCGCGAATCTTTAAGCGACGTGGAAAATTTCTCAACGTACTTTCCGACGTCGGGGTAAACAACGTACGTGTGTGCGAGGAGAAAAGGCCGAGAGGGAAAATTCAACCTTATCGTATTCCGCTCTTCGCGGCCGGGTTTACTGCCGCATGCGAATCGCCGATTTTCGCGGTAGCAGGCGCGCTTTCTCGCGTTACACGCGAGAAAAAGCGCAATATCGTAATGCAGTGATAATGCTGCCGCGGCGGCGACGGCGGGGGCAGCATTATATCGCGTTACCCTCGTTCGGGGATTAGACTTAACGGCCGCCGGGTATATATATGTACGTACGTATTCGAGACTCGAGGGGTGAGTTGAATCGCGAGGTCGCAGGTGCGCGTATCTCAAAGGCTGCGTGTTCGTAAATTCTCTATCGTTTCCACCATCATTCGCCTTCTCGCGGATATAGTTGCTACCAGGAATAGTATATAGTTTCCGGGGTCGTCGAACCCGCGCAATCCCGAACGGCGACGAGCGGGTCGCTTTCGATTCTCGCGAGCTATCTGTTGGCCATCGCTCGCGCGAGGGACGCTCGCGAGGATAGCACGCGCGATCGTTCAAAACTCCAGACCGACGTCGCTCATTAAATTATCACAAGTTCCGAGTCTGAAAGCACAGCTGCGGTTGTGTAACTCGTCGCTCCTCTGCTACGGCCGTGACATTTTATCATTAAAAAAAGATCTCTTAAAGGTGACGTGCCGCCGCGAAATAAAGCCGATTTTTTTTTTTATTCTCCAATATCTCGATAGCGTGTTATTAAATTCTAAATTAAGATTCCAGACAGACCTCTCGAGAAATGATCCTTTTCTTTTTTTTTTTTTCCAAGCAGATTTTAAATTAAACGACAACTTTGTTACTCCAAAATGAAGAATTGCAATTTTGGAACATCGGTTGACTAACAATACAACGGATATATATATATATATATATATATATATATATATATGTGTATATATACCGTTCGATCGATATGTTTAACGTGTGTCATCTCACGCAACCGGACAATTTTCGCATATTTGTTCGACATGCCGATCCGTTCGCGATTCTGACGCGTTTTTGCCAAGCGCCGTGCGGTTTCACTGCCTGACAATCTCCAACGCGGATGCGCTGCGACGTATTTCACAAATCCGCCGATATATCTACCACGTGTCTCCTCTTTGATCCCATGAGAGGACGGTGCAACCTTCCGTTTCATGCGACGTTCTCGTGAATACCGCGTGTTGCATCGCGTCGCGTCGCGTCGCGTCGCGTCGCGTCGACGAAACGACAGAAGCCGCGTTCGCACACGCTATGTCGTAATCTGTTCACGGTGGCTCGTATCGCGGCGGAAAGCGCGTTGAAGCTCTGGGGCGTGTGATATCCGGTCGCTTCGCGCTTTGATGCGCTCGTTCCATTCGTTGCAGCTTTATATGTCCGCGTTGCAAATATGTTATGGGACGATTAAAAAGAAAAAAAAAAAAAATTTTTTTTTTTTTTTCCCTTTTTTAAGCATCGCGGTATTCGGGCGTTCGGGGACTGGATTTTATCATAAACTGCGAAAAAATTTTTTTCCACCATTCCCGCCGCGTTTGCAAAAGCAATGTAAAATGACCGGCATGAAAAACGCTGTGCGCGCGTGTGCAAAACAGAAAAACGACATTTAAAGTTAAAAATAAAATTCACGTAGCTGTGACAGAGAGAATCTAGTTAAACGCGAAAATACTCGAAATACATGACGGAATTTCGCGTTTCGACTCATTTAATGCGGGAACACTGCCGATTCCAATGGAAATCCAGGACAATCCTGTACATACATTGACGTGCGGCGATCCTAGACGCAACAGAGGAGCTTTCAATCGACGAAAGGCAGACGGACAGGGTCGAAATCAATAGGTATATATACGCGTCGCTCGGATAAAAATGTCAATATCTGTGCGCAACTAGTTTGCTTTACACCGGCCCGACAGTGTTCGTTTCGTTGATTGTGCAAAGTAATTTGGTTGATTTAACTGACGCGTGAATCAACAGCTTTTTTCCCCTTTGAACGGACAATCGGTCGACGAGCCGCTAGCATCAGATTGTTCATGTCACGATTCACTACCGGTGTGTCCGGTTGTCCCGTAATTAATTGCTCGCGATCAATAGTGCTTTAATATTAAGAGTCACGCAATTCCAGTTACCGATGTACATGGATATTCGCGATAAACGAGAGAAGCACTGTATGATCGGATCTGTTTTCAAATCATTTCGCACAGAAAAAAAAAAAAAAAAAAAAAAAAAAATATTTACAAGTTTCGCGAACGTATCATCGCGGTTTTACAAAATCAGTAAGAACTGGTTAAAAAAATTTTAACACATATATTTTAATCAACGTAATTTTTCGAAACGTACGAAACAATGTTGAGAGTCACTGTTGTGGAAGGGGTGCAAAATATTTAGATTCGATCATAAGTGCCCGCGCTTTCGCCTAGAGGCCGTTCTTAACAACCCTTGTTTACGTTTACGGCTTTGGGTTTGACGATCGCGTGCTACATGCCCCGCTCGTTCGCGTATGCGCATGCACTTACACATGCACGCGCACGCGCTGCACACACGACCTCGAAGATAGAGAAGGGGCAAGCATCAGTGAGGGAAAGAGAGAGAGAGAGACGGATTTTGCCACCGGTGGTAGGTGCGTGTAGATACCAATCTCGGTAGCAGGGGTTGAAATCGGCCGCGGTAACCTAGCCCCATAAACTCTCTACGAGCTGCTGCCCCTCTCTCGGAACTTAATTCGTCGAGGGGTTGGCGAAGAGCCGGGTGAGAAATCGAGGGGTAGAGAGAGAGAGAGAGAGAAAGAGAGAGAGAAGTGGAACAAAGGGGCGACGAGGGTAGTAGAGAAGAAGAGGGTGCGAGAGAGGGTCGCGCGTTTATGGGGTGAGTTTCACGCGATGGCCATCGCCATTTATTGCCAATTTGCTAAATGAAACGTGCCGCGCGTACATCGTACGATTATTAGTACCCTCTGTCGCGCAGTTCACCCCAACTCGAGTCGACTCGAAACGGTCTATCGATTCTGCCGATCGTTAGAGATAAAACCAAAGTGGATATATGCTTTACTATCGTCCATAACTATTTTATCATAGCACGTCACGCGGTATTCAGCGATTGAAAAACCGTTATAATCTCGATCAATTCAAGTGAGAAATGATCCCTCGGTTTTTTTATCAGCGACCATTAGTGTAAGTTACATTCGCTCGTATTTTTATAAAATATCGCGACAATCGAACTCGTCGAAATTATATGAGGCTTTTAATTTCCACTAAAATTTGATGACTACTAAGCGCGAAGATAACACTCGTGCGGAGAGAGCAGAAACAAAAGGAGAAGTACGTGCGAGCGTGCCTCAGGCAAAAGGCGATGGTTTGGGTTTAGACGGAACAGACACGGGAACGAGTCATAATAAAAAGATTTATTCGGCTTTTATCCCGGAGTTATTCAGCTCTTTCCGCCCGGGCCGTGAGCTCGCGTTTCTCTCTTTGCCCCTCTCTCTCTCTCTCTCTCTCTCTCTCTCTCTCTCTATCTTTCTCCTCCTCCCTCTTTTACTTTCCTTTCTCTTTTATAAGTCTCTTCGGGCGGAGCAGCCCGAGCGGGAAGAGGCCCGAGAAGATGAGACGTAGATAAAGGAAAAAGAGGGGTAGAAAGAGAGAGAGAGAGAGAGAGAGAGAGAGAGAGAGAGAGAGCCAGAGGGTTCTGATTAAAATATACGAGCCGCAGCCTCACGGATTTCTTCTTATAACTCCGGCTCCTTATATATTCTCTCCCCTCTCCCCTCTCCCCTCCCCCCCCCCGCCCCGGCCACACCTCTTCTTCGTTTGCGCGCCCCGGCGCGGCGAGAGGATACCGGGCGCGCATTCAGGGAATTCGAAATGAACCCGCCATGGCGAATTCACGCCCCGCGTTCCATGCGAGCGCGGAATTGGACCGAACGTATATTTTACGTGCCGGATTGGAGGGCTGGATGCTGGATATATTGGGATTATACCGCTTTATACGCCGTCAAGACGGGACCGAGCCGCGTAAACACGGTTTACAATGAAAATCCGCGTCGAGGGCGAGAGCGGAATCCGCTATAAACGTTTTGGCCGGGCGTTTGTCGCGCACGGTTGGCGTACTACTAACCGAGAGAAAGATTAACGAATGAATGTATATATATATATATATACAGGGTGTCCGGTAATAATCGCGAAACCTTTCATGGACAGATAGAGCAAGTCAAACCGAATAGAAAAGTCCTTTACCATTTTGCGATCCTTATAATAATTACCGAGAAATTAATTAACAAAGATTGACGAATCCATTGCCAGTCGCTCCTTCTATCATTCAATGAGAAGCTTAGTAACGCGTAGCAGTAGGATGGGCCTTCTCGCCGCGCGCTTGTATTCGCGTGGATTTGTCAATCTTGGTTAATTAATTTCTCGGTAATTATTACAAAGATTGGAAAATGGTAGAGGACTTTTCTACTCGGTTCGACCTGCTCTATCTGCCCATGAAAGGTTGGACGATTATTACCGGACACCCTGTATATACGCGTGGAGTAGCTACGTGCGGGAGATTTATGGGGAGAGGAGGATAGGGAAAATTGATCGGACGCGAGTTGTCGTTTAATTTACACGGCGATAAATCGCAATTAGCATCATTCACTTATTATTCGCTAATTCACAGCGCGATTTATCCGCCGATGTCTCTGCCGACGTTGGCGTTGTTTCCGGCACGCGCGAGTCAATCTGTATCCAAGCGTAATCGAGTACGCGCATTTTCCGCCCAATTGTTCGCGCACGCGTTTCTCGATTCTGTCGACGCCAGGGTGTCCGGACGGGGTATCAACAATCGTCACGTCGTTCTCGCTCGGGCCGCCGTATAATTTCACTGCCGATCGGCAAACACCGATGGGGCCGAGTTTTACGACCGAGTAAGAAAGGAACGATCGCACAGCGGCACGGAAATCACTCTCGCGTACGAGCGAGGGCTGTAAAGCTGTCGTCATCGTTGGCGCGCGCACCCCCCTTGTCAACTCGGATTTTACGTATCGCTTAACCTAGACTAGACTCTGCTCCATGTACCATATACGCATGTAACGCCGTGTGTAACATGTACGACGATATCTATTATATTGGCAATTTCGAAAATTATCGCGACGTCTTTGTATCTCGGAAATGTATTAAAATATCGTACGCGTGATAGGTGCGTGACACGCGTCTCATGTACATACACAGAGTGGCGATGGATTCATGGAAACCATATACAGCCGACAATCATGCGTGTATCGGTGTTTACGGCGATAATTCTCCGGTTCGCGCGCGATAACGATCCGCGATATACCCCTAAACGTGGCGGTTTTGTGTTTCGTAAAACATTATCGCTCGTGTTACCGATGCTAATCAATTGCAGTTTGACCAATGCACGCCGCCGCGAACCTACAGATACACGCGTTATTTGCGTTCACTCATTTATCCCAGATCGCCCAACTCGGTCATGTCTGCGCCTCACGGGCCTGTGTATCAGTGTATACGACACATTGAATAAGATCTTATTCAAGCGATATAAATATTCGCGTTTGATTATATATTTTCAATTGCAATTTTAATCCTTACTCCCTATCGGCTCATGTTTGTCCGTGTAATTTCTAAAGTATCAATTATACGAAAACGCATAATGTATTTAAGCAAATGATTTTTTTTTTTTTTTTCAAATTTATTACTCCAATTTTTATTTAGAAGAATCAACAAAGATGCAATAAATAAATAAAAATTTTATCAGATTTTTAACACTTTTAAAATCAAGATGCGGTTTGAGTGTGGCAAAAGAACTATAATTCAGAAAGGTTAACGACAAATTTAAAAAATTTAAACAAACGTGTAATAAAATGTGAAATTCTTTGGCAAGGTTCTCAAAAAGAGAAGAACAAGAAAATAGCATAATGTTGTGAAATCGAATTGTGATGTCGAAAGCGGAAGCGTCAGAGTTGGAAACTAACAAAGTTAAGAGCCGCGCGTTATCACCGTTCATTCTCTCTCTCTCTCTCTCTCTCTCTCTCTCTCTCAATGTGCGCGGAATATCCATTATTAGATCGCGGAAGATTCAAAGGTCTGCGCACCGACCTAGGGGTCTCGGAGTATACTACATCCGCAGACTGTGTCGCTAGCTGCGAGTCTTGTTTATCATCGCAGTCATATCGAGGGAAGAGGGGCGCGTCGGAGATTCAAAAGAGACTTCTACCGTTCCTCTTCCACGGCACGGAGGTCGCGCAACCGTAACGTAATTACGGGCGCGCTTAATTTGTTTGAAGTACATTGCGAAGTACGACGCGACGCGGCAGAGGTGTTAATGGCAACGCGAGACCCCCCATCCACCTTGCACCGCACAAGCTTGTCTCTCTAGCTCCGAGTCTTTCTGCCACTTGCAGGATGCTGCGACGCGACTACGAGCTGCCTTTCGCAAATTACGAAAGGGAGAAAACTCGACGAGAAAACGGGGCAGACGTTGTCTAAGACGATGAAACGACGCGTCGGATCCATATATATACATATATATACAGGGCGTTATATTGCATAGAAATTCCCGGCTCAACGTATACATCTAATTGTAAAAAAAAAACATTGAAAGATAAAATTTTATAAAAAAAAAAAAAAAGACAAACCAAGATTTCTATCTTTGTATAGAAAATAAATAATAGTTATTGAAAATTATACTCAAGACTCCCTCTTAACCCTTTGAGTCACAGCGGGTCACCCAGAGACCCACCTTTTTTTATTGTTTTCACTACTTTTTTTTATCAACAAATACCGGATTATTTGTTTCTACAGAGTCTCTAGAACATTAATAAGTGTAAAAAAATATGAACAGTCATTAATTGTTAATTGCAAAAATACCATATATAAACAAACAGTCAAAATTTGTACTTTTTTACGAAAAAATGTATTTTCTATTAATCTATTATGACAATAAATACGGCAATTTTTTTATAATCTTAGTACACTCTAAAGTATTTTCCAGAATTTTTTTAGAATTTTCCACCGTATTTTTTTTTTTCGTTAAATCTTTTTTTTTGATAATATAAGGTATATAGGTTTAGATAGGTTTTTTTAGATCGCAGAATCTGAATGTGAAGGAAAAAAAATTTAATTTCCAAAATTTAATATAGGGATCCAATATGGCGAAAGTAAAATCTCGTCTGTCATATTTGACCCGTCATCTTGAATTTTGAAAATCTGACAACGGATTCGTAACCAGCGACCCCAAAAACCCTTATATACCAAATTTGATAAAATACTGACAATTAGAAAAATTCGTGACTCAAAGGGTTAAAAGCCCCGATGAAGACCTCGAGATAGAATCGCGTTCTCATTTTCGGCAAACAAATCTGTTAATTTGGCATTATGCAGATGCAGCGCGTTAATATTTATCGAATCAATAAGGAGCGTGTAAAATACGATCGGCATTTGCCCACCTACCAACAATCCGTTAAATAATGTGCAAACGGATACGTGGCGTACGTGTTCATTGTTATTTAACATCGGTCGCTAGCAATAACACCGATGGACGTAATGCCGGCCGGCTTGCGCGCTGCTGGCACAAAATTGTCCAATATGTGAAATATAATATTCCCGATAGAAATAATGGAGAATCGCGGGTGAATCGTTAATACAAATAAAGTAATCGCTTATATAAATCAATGGTCTTTCCGCTCCTCTCCCTCCTCCTCGACGATTTTACCCGTAAATCTCAAATTGTCGCAAATTCACGGGCTATGTGTCAATCTCTCTCTCTCTTTCTCTCTCCCTCCCTCCCTCTCTCTCTCTCGATGCAGTATACAATGGAAAAAGATAATGGAAACAACGTGTATATATATAGATAAATCCGCGTCGCCTTGTATTCACAATAATTAGTTAATCGTATTCGCTACCGTAATGCCCACTCGCGTTACTGCACACTCGAAAATAATCTCCACTTCGGTCTCGCCCTGAAACTTGAGCGTTACTTCCGCCGCGGAAACTCTGATACATCTCGTATCTCGGATGCGCGCAACATTGCTTTCGGATTACGAGTACTAGGAGTGTAGTACTCGCGCGGAGTACTGAGAGAGAGTTAGAGGAATCAAAGGCAGAGAAGGAGAAGGAAGGGGGCAAGAGGAGGAAATGGAGGATGAAGTGGATGAGGACCGTAGTAGATATACACTTACATAACATCACACATACACGGATATATCACAGCGAAGCAGGTCGGTTGCCTTCAGCCATATCGCCAGCAAGTTTGGCCAGTCAGCGAGTTGATCTTGTTGGTGTGTTGGAGCGCGTTGACGTGGATGTGCATCGTTACAGCGAATGAGAAAGAGAGAGAGAGAGAGAGAGAGAGAGAGAGAGAGAGAGAGAGAGAGACAGACGGAGAAAGAAAAACAGAGATAGAACAGAGAGAGAAAGAGAGAGAGTGAGAGAGTGAGCGAAAAGAGCGAGCGTGTAGGCAAAGCACTGGAGTTTCGAAAGGGTGGGAAGGGAAGAAGGGTTCGTAGCCAGAGGGGCCGCTCGAGCGAGTCTGTTAATTGGACCAATTACAGTAATTACTGAAAGTTTCGGCGCCGAGCTACACGAGGGAGCGAGACGGGGAGATGGGGCCGTAATATGGCACCACGACGGCACACGTTGGCTGCTGCCGCCGCCGCCGCTGCCGCCGCCGCCGTCGTCGACGTCGCCGTCGCCGACGCCGACGCCGACGCCGACGCTCTCTCGCACTCTCTCATTTCCCTCCGTTAACGCCACACACACACACACACATGGACGTTACACATCGACGCACACAACCCCCACCGGCCGCGACATGACACAGAGCCGGGTATTAGCGATGACGCGTACTGGAGGGTACTTGCGGCTGGATACGCTTGTTTTCGTATTTAACCCCTCAATGTTCCCGCGCACACTTTGACCCTCTCGGTCGTCGCTTCGTTCCCCGTCTGCGTTATCAACTTCCATTAAGAGTAGTTGTACGCAAAAGTGGCTCTGATCGAATTAGCGATCATTATTCGGTATCTATATGTGAGACTCGTCGAATGAGAATTTCAGAGTTGAAATTCTTATTTGTTAAAAAAAGAAAAAACGGATCGGTCGTAAAAGTATATTGGGGAAAATAAAAAAGTTATATGGGCGCGAAAAAAATCGCGAGAGCAAATGTTACCGAAGACGATGAAGGACAGAAAGGTGTTGCTAAAAAGAAAAAGAAAAAGAAAGGGAGAAGGTTGAATCATGGGCAAAAGTGTCGGGTTGCAGAGAGCCGCTGCTGCCGGAATCGCCATAGTAATAAAAAGTAAATGAGGAACAAAGCTCCCGCGTCTTTAGTGATCGGGAGAAAATATAGCCGCGGGAGAAACGAGGGGACGACTGGAGACGTGCTGAGAATAATGGTGGCGGAATTACGCGCTTGGCAACGGCTCGAGAGGGGAAAAGACGGATCGAGATGGTGATCGCCGCGGCGGGAATATAGGAGTGGGAAAAGGGTCGGCAAGAAAATCGAGAGAAATTAATTTATAGGGCCTACACAGGTAATTAAGTTTTCAGAAGGCCCTGACTTATCTCGAACCCCTCCGCTAAAGTCGTCGGAATCCCGCACACTCTTTGCTCAGCCGGCGGAATCATTTTCGCCTCTTCCTCTTCTAAGAACGTTCGTTCCGTCACCGCCTGCTCGACAATGGGATTCGAGACTATGCCTCCTTTCCTTCCTTTCGCTCGCGGTAAATCACGTTCCGTTCGGATCGCGAAACTCGTTGATTTTTATTATCGTCGAGCCGCGATTTATTTTACTTCGTTACGTTGGTATCGAAAATTGCGTTCGGAAAATGTTTGCGTGCGCACGCGTGTACTAGTGATGGGCGATTTTTTAGAAAGAATCGAAGTAGCTGAAATCGATTTACTAAAAAAATCGGATCAAAAGAATCCATCTAAAAAATCAAATCTACATAACAAAAAAGGTCATAATTTTGTAAGATGAATTATATTTGCATAATTATAGTAAATTATGTTTTACTTTAAAATTATTTGACATTAGTTTCGGAGACACTCAAAAATATTTAAAAAAAAGAATAAAAATATTTTTTTTTAATATATTTATTCAATTTTCCATTCGTGCGCAGATAGGGAATTTAAAAAAATAATAATAATTTGTTTCTTTTCTCAGTAATAATATTCCCAGTCTTAGGGAACAAACGTTCAGCTGGAACGGACGTAGCCACGATTGATAAATATTTCCTCGCAATAAGATGAAGAGATGGATACAGTGAATCGATCGAAATTCGATTTTCTACAAAAAGAATCGATTCGTATAAAAATTGAACAGAAAAGAATCGATTTTTTGAGGAGAAAGATGGGTTTTCTGAAAATCGAATCGAGATCGCCCATCACTAGCGTGTACGCGCTTACGCTCGGCGAATAGGAGTGTAAAAACCTCTTATACTCCGTCGCCCACGCGAAAATTCTTCACAATGATAATCTGGGAAAACGACGTTGCCGCCTGCGTCGTTATGAGAGGGTTGCGCGAGAGGATAACTTATCCTTATCTCGCCCTTCGGCGATTCCGTTTCGCCCACGACGACGAGGGAGCGATGGACTCGTATCGCGACGCCCTTTGCCGATAACGCTCCCCCGGGTCACGCGTCGATGATGTTTCATTTCCGTGTTGCGTGATGCCACGTGTTCGCGTGTCAAAAGCCGCCACGTTTGAACGCTAACAACAGGGATTTTTCAATCCTTTGGATTAAATGATGTCAAGGTTTTTCTTCTGTAATAACTTTCAAAATTGTTTATATATTTCATTAGAATATAAATAAGTATTTTAATAATATGTTTAAACTACTCGTATATATATATATATATATATATATATATATATATATATATATAAGAATAGAAAATTAAATTTGATGAACAAATTTTAGGCAACTTTAGGTTCTGAAACTTTCCGTAGCGAGCGAACATTCTCTGTCAATCATGCGTATACACGCGCGTACGCATATACGCATACGCATACGAGTTATACCAATTTGCCCAATAATTGTTGCAGCTATGTTAATTCTCAATCAGCGACGCCGTTCGCGCTTCGCCTCCCGTGTCCCCGTGTGCGTCATGCAAATTCGGTGTACGCAACGCGACGGGGCAACGCACGACGGAGCCACGACGGAGAGACGCACGGGTGGTCCACAATACGGAAGCACAACAGATACGAGCGCGCGAATTGGCAGAGCGTGACAGCAAGCGCGGTGTCGCGCCTGGGCCACGATAATTGCTTCGCCGAGATTTATTTCGCTCGAATAACGCACCACTACCCGGCGCGTTTATCGAAAGATAGACTACGTTTTCGAAACCTAGATCTAGAATAAATATGATAAAATATAAATTTCTTTCCTTCTTCTTCACAAGGTGTTGCAAAATCTGCGAATATCATTCTTTTAAAGATGAATTCTTTCATCAATTTGATTTTTCTTCGGTGAAAATATTGTGAGACATTAATAATTTTTGAGTCACAAGAGATGGAGAAAGAAGGATTTTTCGTAAACTAAACTTGTGGAGTTTGGTTTAATAAAATTTCAATTTAAGATTTATTATTAATTATAACGATGTACACTCAACATTTTCGCTGAGAAAAAAATCGTTTTCAAAATGGGAAACGAATCCGCTCTTAAAAGGATAATCGGAGGTTTTACGATACCCTGTATAATCTTTTACCGCTGAAAGAATAATCTAAAACATTTTAAATTCTATTTTCGTGTCGTTTTGTCTTTGCGATGAAGTCGAGCAATCCTTTGCGATTCATTGCCTCTCTTTCCCTCTCTTTCTTTTTCTTCTCTCTTATCGACATCCGCTCGCGAACCGAGCGAGCACGAATATCCAGGTTTACACTCCAGTAAAAGTTTCATAGCCATATTCCACGTCCACACGTCGTTAATTTTAGCGCGAGCGAGCGAGCGATTCATTTTATTTTTATCGACTGACCTCAACACGATCGTTAAACCGCGGCGGATGTTTTCCCAGTCTGTCGGATTCTCTTTCGAGCGAGATTGCGAAAATATACGCCCTCTTTTTGATGAAACGCGACTCGCGATCGAAGATGATAATGCGGCGTCGTGTCGAGATGAGTTTGGTGGGGAAAAATTTAAATTACACGTCGTAACCGACGTATTTGTAGGTGTATATTCCTTTTTTTTTTTTTTCCATAAACATAATAGTTGGAATAAAATGGTGGAAAAAAAGCGTCACGTGTATGCGCAGCTAAAGCCAATGCAGAATACAGTAGGGTAGTCGACCCAGAGAATGGATGATCGCGAGATTCGGTCGATTGACACGGAGGTCGATACCGGGCGTGTCGCCAGGGATGGCAACGTGTCAATTTCGAGGAAACAGGTGCTCAACGCCTCTGTGACAGCATGTTGGAGTTCTATCGGGTGCGCTGCGACCAACGGAGATCGCGAGGCGGTGAGAGCGGGATAGGTGATGCAAGGGGTGGAGGGAGAAGGAGAGAGAGAGAGAGAGAGATGCCGGCCCGCTGGATGGTCGGGTAGTAGGGGGCTAACACGGAGATCGCGTGTTGAACATACACACAGTTAGCACCGCGCTCGAGGGGGTTAGTCGGGAGTAATGTCGGCTTGCCGGATGTTGGCAAGGGTTGTTAATAGGCCACCATGGTCCCTGTCCCTTTCCCCACCCCGATCCCGCTCGCCTCTACTCTCGGCTCCGCCGCTCACTTACTCTTCCTCGTCGGATCCCGTCGCTTGCTGCTCGGAACCCCACACCGTTGCACCCTCGTGATTGTATCAACAGCCTCATCAGGCTCATCCCCCTAAACCTACTCTGCGCGACCGTCGCGCCCCTCGATTGCCACCTACCGAGTCCTCGACTGTGGAATTTAACGTATACATACATATACGTAGCTGTCTGTATACCTGTATATCTAAGAGCGAATCAACGTTGATCTTCGCAGAGATGCACTCTATTCATGAAGCGAAAGGTTCCGTTTCGATAAGGGGATGGATTTGAAATAGGCCGGCGCATCCCCTCGTGATGACGTCGTTGAAGAATTAAGAAAACACGGTCGGACCCGCATATGCGATTTAACGCGACTGCCAGACGTGCCGGAAAGCACCCTGGCGAACAAAGCACGAGGGTATGTGTACCGATGATGAGAAAGGGGAGCAACCACATGTTCGTGGATGCAATCTACCTACCGGGATACCAAGGAGGTAATGGATATGAGAACTCGTCACGCTTGATTTTCGAGGGGAAGAATCCCCCTCGGAGAATCAGGACGAAAGGGTGAGAGGATTCACTTTCTATTTTGTATACTTTGCCACTCTCGCAACAGAACGTCCCCCTATACGTCCCTATCCACATTGCACACTCGTTACTGCCCCCTCGGAAAGCGTCCTCGAGATTCCCTTCGTGAGAGAAATTTCAGAAAAGCAATTTCGAAATGGACATCGTAAGAGCGCAATCACGTTCGAGACTTCGATTCTATAAATTGCTCCAACCTCATTAACGGAAGTGGGCGGTTGCACATGTTCGCTCCGACATAATATTAGCGCGTAATATTAATAAAACCCATTCGAAAGTATGTAGCGCGCGTATGTGTATCGCGGCATGTGTAGAAGTCGTGTGTCCGGTTACGTTTGTATTCATTAAAATAATTAATTAAAATAATGTAACGAACGCCACGGTCCGCAAACATCAACGAGATTAATATCAAATATAAACATCGATAATATCTCGATAACGTGCGCGCGTTCGATCACGTACGTACCCTCTGCAATTGTGAATTTTATTGCGCCTACTCTACTGCCGCCACTGCCCCCATCAATCGTCCTTTTGCCTGACCGCAGATATGTATCCAACCAATCGAGGGCAGGCTCATGTACGGTGGCCCTTCGATAGGCCGGAAATGGTTGCCACGCGACAAATTGGCCGACGATTGGCATCCAAAGGGGGAAATGCGCGACAGGCAAGAAAGAAGCTTTAGCTTTAGCCCATCTGCTTTGTCCCGTCCTCTCATTCATTTTATTTCTCTCTATTAATTACAGTCGTCTGTCGATGCAACTGCTCCAGTGAAATAATAATCAAGACAATAACGTAAGATGTTCTCGATCGTCTCTCCACCAATACCTTGAGCACGCTTTGTTTCGAAATGCGACGCGTGTACTCGCGTGTATATCATGTGTATAGAAATATCGGTGCGTGTTTTCATGCCCGCAGTGTTGGAATTTTTTTTTTTCTTTTTTCTTTTTTTTTTTTTTTTTTTTTTTTTTTTTTTTTTTTTTTTTATGCGGCTCTCGACATTTATCGCTCGCGTATACTGGCGGCAGGTATTTTTGTGTTTGTCGTTCTCGACATATATACGCACGTATCGACTGATTGCGGCGATTTAAAATCATACTCGTTTAAATATTGCATATAACACGCGTTCCGCTAAATTCCGAAATTCCGCTTCATACTCGCCGAGAGTTATTTTTCGAGAGAGATTTGTACTAATAACGTACAGTAGTAGCGGAGACTCTCCAAATTGCGAGATAAAAAAAAATTCCTTGTAAAATGAGAAAATTCCTTTTTCCGTTTTTGCGAATTTGTCTTTTTTTTTTTTTTTATTTTTTTTTTTAGTCCCACTTGTACTCCAGTTTGCAATTCTTGACACGTGATTTATTTTCTTCGCGGACTGTACTCCAGCCACCCCTGGTTTCTTCCCCGAAAACCCGTACATCGGCACTATGGTGCACGAGGTAATGAAGTGGCAACACGGCGTTTCCAGGGGTCGTGAATGGGGGTGAGATTGATACCTCCAGTCACGTCGGACGGTACGGAGGGATGAGGTGTCGAGAAACCGGATCGTGACGATGTAGGGGAGTAAGTAGAGGATAAGAGAAAAGGGGAGAGAAAGAAAGAGAGAGAGAGAGAGAGAGAGAGAGAGAGAGAGAGGAAAGGGATTGCGAGAAAAAGAGGTTAAATTCGCTTCTCGAAAGTTAGATGGATAGAATGAGAGAGTTAGAGAAGTTTCCGTTGGTTAAATATTCCCCAACGACTTCCGCGTGTTAATTCAAGAAATTAGGAAGAGCCAGGATCGGTTTTCTGCATTATCACGATTATAATTAAAACGCGAATCTAAACGAGACAAAGTACATATACAAGCGCACACTGCAGTTATTTATTTATTCAGCCCAAAGTCTGACAATGTTTATACAAAAGTATACATATAATCAAAGAGAAATTACTATTGTCTAAATGATAATGTCTGCAATATTCGATCGACATATTCGATATTTCTCTATCTACGAAAATTCTGATGCGCGCCAACGAACGATACACTTTGAAACAATGAAGAGATCGCCCTCCGGTGACACTTGCATTGTACGTATCCTTCAGTCTCGACCCCGTCGGAATCGACGTATTCGAGACCCGAGGAGTCGAGAGGAGCCTCGTAGACGAGGGGAAAGAGAGAGAGAGCCGCAAATGAATTTTTCCCAAGCGGGCGAACATATGAGCGCTCTCGACTCGGTCGAGTCGGCTGGCTATCTACTAGTACGGCACGACGTGCAGAGTGGCCTTTCGTCCTCGAAAAGATGTTAAGAGCCCCTCACAAAAGTGACAATGCCATCGCGCGGTTGGCGCCGGGCGCGACGACGACGGGGCGCGATAAGCAGAGTTTGAGAGAAGAGGGATCGAGGTCTTGGTGTGTGTAACGGTCCACTCGACATCTCCGGCCAATATACCTATCGAGCGCCGCCAACGACGACGATTCTCTCTCTCTCTCTCTCTCTCTCTCATCTCTCTGTGTCACGGCGAATTAGACGGGAACCAGGGGTGGAACCAATGATTGTGGGTAATTGCTTTTCCGCCGTTGCGTATCTTTCCTATATTTTGCGCAACGGCCGCAACGTTATGTTTTCACGTCGATTGTATTTGTTATTGAAACGTATCCCGTATAAAACGCGAACAAAATTCAATTTTTTTCACGGAAATATATACGTTCGATTTGTTTCCGCGCTTTCTCTCTTCTCTCTCTCCCTTCTATTCTCTTTCGTTCTCCACGGGCTCTCCTCCCTTCGCTCCTCCTCTATGCATTCGACGCGATTAGCCCGGGGAGTTATTAAATTGCGCGCGACTCGATACGATGTGACACAAGCGGCAAACGCTTTGGAGTATTCATTAAATTTTGTCGCGTGCAAAACGTATTTGCGAGGCAAATTAAAAACAAACAATCCCCCTCGCAGTGTACTTGAGTATTGCGATCGAACGCAGAAACGAATGTTTCTCTCTTTTTCTCTCTCTCTCTCTCTCTCTCTCTCTCTCTCTCTCTCTCTCTCTCTCTCTCTCTTTGTTAATAAATATCCGACATTCCACATACAACTCTAGTTTCTCTAGTTAATAGGCACTTTACGAAAAAAAAAAAAAAAAAATCAAAACGCTTTGATTACTTCATAATTATTCGTCTCTGCGTGAATAGTTAAATGTTATGTATATTATAAAATCTGCAATATAATTGCAAGGAAAATAACATCTGTAACGTATAACATCATATTTGATATTATTCATTATTATTATAATTAAGAGTAAAACTATTGATATTACGTTATATATTTCTGCGTTTCGGCCCTTCGCTAAAAATAAAAAAAAAATGTAAAATTTATCTATCTGGATTTAGCCTTCTTTTCGAAGGCTCCCCCTTACGTTCCATGTTCCTTCATCCCCCGTCCTGCGTTCTTATCCACCTTGATCCGGATTAACCCCCGATGCGAATCCGGCACAGTGATGAAAAGATTTCCCGAGCTCGTAATGCATTGCCCGTAAGCACGGACGAATGCCATAACGGTACGGCGATAATGACTCATTAATGCACGAGATATTTATGCGCCGAGCCTGCTGAGGGAGAAGGGAAGAGGATTAGCAGGGAAAAGGGATAGGCTAGAGTTCAGACACTTGGGGATTGATTATCTCGTGCTACGTTACACAGTCACCTGCAGGCGCGTAGACGATGTTTATAACTACCACGTGTATGCGTGCGTAAATACAAAGAAACGCGGGGGTCCGGCAACCGAAGGCGGGAATAAAGTATTATCAACGACAAATATTTATGTCACGCCAGGACTTTGAATCACACGTTTCCCCTCTTCTCGCGCGTCATCGGAAACGGACGCTTATTTATTCGCTAGATTAGGACATGGTGTGCGAGAAATGTTGGTCACGTGTCGTTAGACACGCCGGTGTACTAATAAGCGTTTCACTCGCGCATCGATATAACGTAGCGATGGGCGATTTTTTAGAAAGAATCGATTTTTTAATCCATCTTGAATCAAAGTAACTGAAATCGATTTACTAAAAAAATCGGACCAAAAGAATCAATTTCCTAAAAAATCAAAACTACATAACAAAAACTAAAAAGCCAATAATTTTGTAAGATGGATTATATTTGCATAACTATAGTAAATTATGTTTTACTTGAAAATAATTTGACTTATAAAATTATTGGACATTAATTTCCGAGATACTCAAAATATTTAAAAAAAGAATAAAAATATTTTAAAATATTTTTTTTTTTAAATATATTTACTCAATTTTCCATTCGTGCGCAGATAGGGAATTTAAAACTAATAATAATTTGTTTCTTTTCTCAGTAATAATATTCCCAATCTTAGAGAACAAACGTTCAGCTGGAACGGATCTAGTCTCATGTAATCCAATAATTGGCTGATTAAGATAATGTTTTAAATTAGTTGGCATATCATCAGTAGTATCGGTATCGAATAACAAATATCAAATATCAACAGATCGAAATTCGATTTTCTACAAAAAGAATCGATTCGTATAAGAATCGAACAGAAAAGAATCGATTTAAAAAAGGAGAAAGATGGATTTTCTGAAAATCGAATCGAGATCGCCCATGACTAATATAACGTTCTATAAGCCGTTGAGAAATCTAAAACGATCGACGATCGCGTTATTTACCCTTGTCGTCCGGTCGCCGGGTGGGAAAATTGGAAAAAGAGAGTGCGAAATACTTCTTTTTTTTTTTCGCGCGACAATCAGAGAGACTATCGAATGAAACAATATATCGACATACACATCGGTCAATGTATTAGCAACAACATTGCAACCTTGGTCTGTGTACACACACACACACACACACACACACACACACACACACACACACACACACGCACACACACACGCACACGCACACGCACACGCACACGCACACGCACACGCACACGCACACGCACACGCACACGCACACGCACACGCACACGCACACGCACACGCACACGCACACGCACACGCACACGCACACGCACACGCACACGCACACGCACACGCACACGCACACGCACACGCACACGCACACGCACACGCACACGCACACGCACACGCACACGCACACGCACACGCACACGCACACGCACACGCACACGCACACGCACACGCACACGCACACGCACACGCACACGCACACGCACACGCACACGCACACGCACACGCACACACACACACACACACACACACACACACGAAGCAGCGGAATGCATGTTTTACGATGTTTAGATTGTTTATTACATATATGCAATAAAGATTTGCCATGTTTGGCGTAACGGTTATTTACCGTCGACGGAAACACTCGACACAATGCGTTATCGCGCGCCGGTTGACGCTTTAGAAATTAATACACCGATATCATATATTAATTCAACGCGATCGATAATACATGCGGCGAAACGATAAACGACCCGGTCGGACAAGTCCGTTACGCGACGGCCGTATGTATTTTTAAAGACCCCACTCGAGCGGAACGGACTTGAACGATGCCTAATAAAGGTCTGCCATTACCGGTCAATTGCTCAGTCATCGTTAAGGTTAAAAGTCTACGAGAGCGGTTTCGGTGCTCGAGGGGCGATAATTCGCAAACGGCTCGTTACGGTGAAACATCATCGTTGAACCGGAACGTTTGTGCGCTACTTTAAAACCGCGCGTACAGTTTCTTCGAAAAATCAACGACACATTATCTCGTATACAAAATCTAACTTAAAAAAAAAAAAAAAAATATAACAAGTACGTGTACGAACAGGGCGTCTGCTCCCTGGAAAAACTAGGAAAAATCTGGAACCTCGGGGATTTTTTCAAAATCAGCAAATTCTCATGAAAGGCTTTTTTCGCCCCTTTTGGGACATTCGAATTTTGAATTGAATTTCATGTCAAATGATTAGTATTGATGGAGACATGAATGGAGACTTGAATTTTTGACAGCAGATTCGTAATCAGCGACCCAAAAATATTTTTGACATAAATATCAGTTGAATTGTATCCTACTATCTAATGGAAAACTCACCACTTTGACCTTCCATATCTCCAATCATATGCTCATCTTAAAAAATTCTCCCTGGATTATTGTCTCATCAATACTAATCATTTAGCATGAAATTCAATTCAAAATGCGAGTGTCCCAAAAGGGGCGATTTTTGGGATGGGTCTTTTATTAGAACTTGCAATCTTTTTTTTTTAAATTCTCTCTTTGATAATTTTATTTGTTTATTTAGAGAAACTGGGGAAAACTTTCCTTTAGTATAAAAAAATACAATTAATAAGAAAAAAAAACACCATTAGTAAAAACGTATAGAATAAAATATATTATTAAAATGAAAAATTAACAATCAATGACATTAATAAAATAAAAAGTTTCGACGAAAAATAAATGTAAAAGATAATACGATTAATGTCTAATATGTAATGTGCAAAAGATTAAGAATAATTTTGCTCTTATATTGTAAGCAATCGGCAAGCCAAGTGAGTTATGTGTGTATGTTCAAAATATATTATAAAAATGTATATCTGTCTTTATTTTTATATATTCAATACTTGACAAAATATTGAATATGCAGCGTATATATTTTTTTATTGTTATTTTTATTGATAACAAAAATGAAAATGTTATGCGAGTGAAAAGTGTTATTTTACAAAATGTTTATTTTACTAAAATTTTTCAATTTTTTTTCAGTACATTTACAAATCTCGCACTTGAAACTTGAAAGGTTCTGTGTTTTTTCTTTGTATAAATGAAAAATATTAGAACATTTATGCAATAAAAAAATTTATTTTAAAAAATTGCATTAAAAGATGTTGAAGATATTATTTTTACCTGAAATTTTGAATAAAAATGTCTAGAAAATCAGGGAAAGTCAGGGAATTTTTAGGAAATTTTTTTACAAGATTTGAGTAGATATCCTGATAAATCAGACGTCTCTTTAAAACTTTCATAAGTGCGAGACGCGACGTGACGCGAGCTCACTTCATTTAATAAATTATCCAAAGAAAGAGCGAGAAAGATTATCCAAGGCTGACGTTAGAGAATCCACAGAGACGCTCACAATAGAGACACCTGCTTGATCCTGCTTAAGCCAACGAGAAAGAGACGCGCCACGTAAGGCGAGAACAGGTAAGGGGCACGCACTCGTTGGCTTATATCTACCCGCACGCATTGCGCACCTTAAAAGGTAAGGAATTATTTTCACGAGTTCCTGGCAGACAGAAACCTTGTCTCCCCCTTGTGAGTCTCCCTCTCTCTCTCGTTGCTGCAGGCAGGTGCTCGATCGTCGCGACCGTGCTTGAATTCCCTCTTACGACCCCGGCCTGCCTTTCATTACGGAAAAACGTCTCCATTCACCGCTACGCGTTTTAATCCGCATCGTGCCCGGTCCTGCCGATCGTACCCTTTATCGTACGTCCGGAAACTCCCGACGACGATTGCCTTGTTCGATCCACGAACCGGTTATCGATCGCGAACTAGTGATGGGCGATCTCGATTCGATTTTCAGAAAATCCATCTTTCTTCTCAAAAAATTCATCCTTTTCTGTTCAATTTTTATACGAATCGATTCTTTTTGTAGAAAATCAAATTTCAATCTGTTGATATTTGATATTCGTTAATCGATACCGATACTACTGATGATATGCCAACTGATTTAAAACATTATCTTAATCAGCCAATAATTGGGTTACACGAGGATCCAATTGGTTATTGGCTTCACAGTAACACAATGTATCCATCTCTTCATCTTATTGCAAAGAAATATTTATCAATCGTGGCTACGTCCGTTCCAGCTGAACGTTTGTTCTCTAAGACTGGGAATATTATTACTGAGAAAAGAAACAAATTATTATTATTTTTAAATTCCCTATCTGCGCACAAATGGAAAATTGAATAAATATATTAAAAAAAAAAAAATGTTTTAAAATATTTTTATTCTTTTTTTTAAATATTTTTGAGTGTCTCCGAAACTAATGTCAAATAATTTTATAAATCAAATTATTTTAAAGTAAAACGTAATTTACTATAATTATGCAAATATAATCCATCTTACAAAATTATGACTTTTTAGTTTTTGTTATGTAGTTTTGATTTTTCAGATCGATTTTTAGAAAATCGATTCTTTTGGTCCGATTATTTTAGTAAATCAATCTCAATTACTTCGATTCAAGATGGATTAAAAAATCGATTCTTTCTAAAAAATCGCCCATCACTATCGCGAATCATGACAAGCATCCGCGGCTTATCGTCTTCTTGTTATGCGCTATAAAATATCGTTGCGCGAGATAAAGACGCGATTAAGTCTCCCTCTTTCTTTTTTTTTCTTTTTGTTTCCTTCTAATCTATTTGCTTTTTTTCTCTTTTATCGGATATAAGTCAGAAATTCGCACATACAATTATATTGCTATTAAAAATTTTATCTCACACTCTGCTGCAGCGGTCGAAATCACGCTTTCCGCGCAGCATTAATGCAACGGGGATCATTAACCTCGGGTACCGTGCTAATGGCGTCGTCGATTATAAAATTATTTTAATTCGTGTAATATCATCGGTGTCTGTGTGTAGTGGCTAATTAAAAAAAGTTACGATACAGCGCGCTTGCACATCACGCGAGCGTGCGCGCGCGTTCAAGAACTCGCGCGGAAACATTAATAATCATTAATTAAATAGCGTATAAACTTTTCAAGAATGTTTCTACGGAAGGGTATAGGTATAAAAACTGGTTGGTCGGCTCTTTTGCGGCCATATGTACACGACCACAATCCACTTTTCTCGCCTAGCATTGCTTTGCCTTTCTCGCGTCCCTCAGCTTTTTCCCCCTCTTCTTGTTCCGTACCGATCCTCCATCTACCTACCTACCTACCTACCTACCTACCTATTCTACCCTTTACGAGATAGAAAACGGGGCTAAACAGTCCTGTGTTTGTGGTAGAGCGGTCGGGCAATAAATCGCTCGACAAGCTGGTGGAAGCCGATCTCGACCCGACGGAAGGAAAGAGAGCACACGGTTCGAAAGGAAGCGGGCAAAAGGGAACAAAGCAAAAAAAAAGATAAAAAAAAAAAAAGCGCGCACGAGTTCACGCGAGACGGAGAGAAGGAGAAAGAATGATCAGGAGCAGGTTACGAATGGAGGGATTCGGAGTACTTGTATCCTGTTACCTTGTTTGTTACAGAGAGGACTCGAGAGGGTAAACGGAGATCGGTTTTGGAGACAATGGTTTTCTCGACAATGAGAGGGCGAACGAGAGGAGAAGCGAAGAAAGGAGAATTTAGGCCGCTCACGCGGTTACCAGGCCACTAAGGTTCGAATTTACAGAGAGAAACATTTACAGAGAAGCACATTCGTCGTAAAGTCTCGCGCTTACGGCGTCAACATCGCGTATGATATATGTTTCACAGACAGATAAAAATAAAAGCCATCTCTATTCGTAAACAAAATCTATGTAGAATGATTTCAGATTAAATAAATATCCTTCAGTCGAGCCATGCAGTAGAAAAATTTCGCATTCTGTTATCGTATTTACATTATCACTGCACGTCCATACCATATCTTCTTCTTATCTGCCACGAGAGTGGCTGTACTCAAGTTGGACGCAAATACACGATTCAATAAATAGATTAACGTTCGATATTTTTTACGTATCTCATCATTCGGTCGATAAATATCGAGCAGTATAATAATCAACGTATTCTTTCCGATATGACGAAATTTGTTTTAAAAATGACTTATCTCGCTAAGTATATTGATACATGTCGATCTTATAAAACGATATATCGAGACTTCTTTCCAATTTTTTTAAATATCATATTAAATATTTTGTGTATTTCGAGACGTGGAATTCGAATCTGCTGGAAAAAATGTCGCTTCCGTTTTCTATTAATGGAACGAAATATTATCTTTTCTGCGTATTAAAATACTAAAATATGTAAGGTTTTAAAACACGTTTCAATTAAAAAAAAAAAAATTATGAAAAGATTCTTGTGTAAAGTATTCAGTATTTTATATTAATATGTTTAAAACGAGCTTTGAGTTACTACACGGAATTTATTTAACAAAATTGTACATTCCCATTATTAAAACGATATTTTATATAACACTTATATCTTTCATGTAATACAAAAGAATCGGTCAATGTTTTTCTCAGCATTTTTAATACCACGTGCTTACTTGCTGTCATCATTTATTCTCGGAAATTTAATTACTATTTATTTGATTGACGATTCAATCCATGCTATCGTGTTTATTTAACGAAAGTGTCTCACATACTCATTATCAACAGGATATATTGTATTTATGATGCATAATACGACACTCGATATTTTTCAAATATCAAATAATTTTTGTCACTATCACAGTTATTAATAAATGTGCAGTATCTATTATTGATTTGTGAGAATCTCTGTAGTATCGCAAGTATCAAGAAAAATATCGGACAACTTTCATATTATGCGCAAATTCATGAACTTTGTACAACTCTAGCTTCAGGAATTATTAAAGTAAGTATTAATAAAATTGCCAAGGAATTGTTAACTCATATATAACCCGAAATTAAATGTGATAATTTCGTCAAGTGAACTCTGCATTAGCTACAAGCACGGTTAAATGGATAAATGTTCAATATATATATATTACCTTTTTTTGACAAACAAAAATTGCTTTATTATTTATAATGCTTTGTTATTTATAATACTTAAATTACATTCTGTTTTAAAATTTAAAGCAATATGTTACGTATATATTACATATACATATAATCATTACGTTAATTACGATTATACAAAAAAAAACGTGTGATTATTTTTCTGAAAAGATTCAATTTTCGCATCTCAAAAATACATAAAATATATGAGTTTGAATAAGAATTCTTGAGATCGTATCTATATATACTGAACATTTATCCACAAAGCAAATCAACAGCATAGATATTGCTTTTGAATGTCTGGTAATTATGAAGCTTATGAAATCTATTTATGCTTATTCACAATTATGATTATAAACGCAAATTTTTCACTAGTGAATCTTAAAATCGCTCTGCAATGGAGTAAAAATAATAGGTTTTTTCATATATACATACATATAATAAGTAGATACATGAGTTTTTCCTAAATATATATAATATATATTTTTACATAAATTCAATCTCGACATTAAAATAAGAAAATTATTTTATTCACCGATACGATATGTATTAGTAAAGTTATACATAATTACACAATACAAAAATATACTTTAAAATGTAAAAAAATATACATAAATTAAAATAGCTTTCAAAATAATTAATACTGCAAAAAATAACATTATGCATCTATATTTTTAATTTGTTCTTAAAACAGATATTTTATGAAAAATTTACAAAAAAAAGATATTTTTTTTATATATTAATTATATGTTCCAATTGTAACATATATAATATATATATATATATATATATATATATATATATATATATATAATAATTAATTAAACATTTAATGTTTATATAAATGTAAAATAATTATAAATCTCTTAAACGTAAAATTGAGATATTTTATATATATGTATGTGAAACGTTAATTATTGTAAATATTTCATATATTAAATATTTTAAATGTTTTTAGAAAAGAGATAAAAAATTTTAAACATTTTTATATGTATTATATTGTGTAATAATGTAACGTGGATCGTTATCACACAAATAAAAAAATGAGGAATAAAATAAACATTTCATAAATAATAAATATAATAAATTCAATAAGTTATAAATTACTCACAGTTACTATCCATCGTTGCCAGATGCGGGCCTTCTCCTCTCTTGTCCATCCTTGTTACTTCTTCATGACACATGATTTACTTCTAAAAATACAATTAATTACGATCAGCATACTAATCAGCGAAATATGACGATTGCAAGAACCGTGCACATTAACTTTTATATAATATTTACAATAATTAATATTTTATGTATATTGTAAAATATTTCAACTTTGTATGTTTAAGATACGATTATTTAGAATATTTATAAATATTCTAAAATTTTATCTATATATTATCACAAATGTTAATTTCTGAAAAATTCCTTATTCGTAAATTATGGATTTTTAAAAAATATATTTAAAAAATCAATATATATATATATATATATATATATATATATATAACTTAAAAATTTTTCTCTTAATTGTATCCAATAATTATTTTTTAAAATATTAATTATTTTAGACAGACACACATACTGTTTTTTTATGATTTGCATATTTGCATTTTACAGATGAACGTTTGTATAATACGATCCACCTTTGCATATCGTATTGGGGTGAGTGTTAAATTATTTTTTATTTTATATTTTCAGAGGTATAATAAATTTGTGAAAATTATATCAGATGTATATACATTTACACAAAATACAGTTCATTTTATTGCATTATATCTGTTTTATTGCAAATCCAAATTTGTATATACTGACAATTATCAGAAAAAGATTATAATTTTCTCCTATTACATTTATTCTTACAAATTTTGTTTAAATATTTAAAAACTTTGATTAAAAATTGTTCCATTATTCTTACAATTTCATTGTCTACAAAGTCATTATTTTTCTTTTTATAGTTGTATTTGTAAAAAATTGAACATTCTTTTATAATATTATAATAGAATTATAATATTAACCATTTCCGTCGAGCTGCTTAATGTTATCAACTTTAAAATTTACCAAGCGCTTCTATGACAAACGTCAACCAAGTATTCTCAATCGAAATCGTAAATAGTTTAAATAGTTTCATAATAGATATCCTCTAGCGTGTTTGCTCGGAGACTAAACAATTTACACATTGTCTCATGTATACACATATTAATCTATCGCAATATGACCGATGGATGTACGGCCAATAGCAATACAGCCAATTTCGCCATTGCTTTCAGAGAGAGAGAGAGATAGGAAAAAATAACGAGGGCATTAAATTGCACAATTTCGTGGAATTATTGTGCAACGATACGTGTAACAACCATTTTTTTCTACGAAATACCAACCAATATCGCCATGTCGGACGCGCCGTAATATCTACCACCAAACATATTTAGAATCGACGATTTACAATAGCGAAGTGGCGGATGAGGGTGTTTTTTTTTTTTTCCGACACGGGAACGCAGAGGGCATCTTTTCTCGACTATAATCGGAATAAGTCTGAGAGGGGAGAGGGGGATTACGAATAAAAGACGCCACCGTTGGCAATAAAGAAGTAGCTGTATAATCTCGCCCGGGCCGAGGGCGAAGGTATAATGTACTTACAATTAGGTATCCCTTCACGTTGTATTTGCTCTCATTATTCTCTTTTTCTCCCTTTCTCCCTCTCACTCTCACTCCCCTTTCTCCAAACAAATTTCTCTCTCTCTCTCTCTCTCTCTCTCTCTCTCTCTCTCTCTCTCTCTCTTACGCTCGGCAATCTCCCCATATATATCCCTCTACCATTTATGCTTTAATCAGCAACGCAGTCGAGGTTAAGGGAACTTCCCTGACGCGATGACCCCCCAAGGAACTTCCATCGTCTCCGCTTCCCTTCTGTATATGTACATATATACATACATACGAACTGACGGAAAATACGACAGAGACGGGTCAGATTCCGGTCCTGGGGTAGAAATTTCCTTGCTCTCGTTAGAACAACTCGGGGGAGAGAAAAATACTTTGTCCCTTCTTATTCTCTAGAATAAATAAACGAAACGGCGAGATGTGAGAGAGAGAGAGAGAGAGAGAGAGAGACGGGTGAAGAAGTTGTTGGTTGGAAAAGAAGCGGCGCGCGCGTCTGGGAAATCAGTTATTATAATTAAACCGTCCCGATTATTATCCCGGTTGCGTTTATCGTCGGAGCAAGTCGATCAGGAGATTGGCGCATTCGACACGCCCATTAATTCGCTCTCGAGCTCGTAAGTGGATCTTTAGCTCCTCGAGCTGAACACGATATCGGCATGATGACGAGCAGCATCATTCGGATCGGCGGCGATGAAACATTAGCGAGTCTTCGCGAAGGAAGAGGTCATCTGCGTCAGTTTGGTTTATCCAGGATCGCGATATTAGCGACTTACACACGATTTACATGGACGCGCGACAGCACCGTCTCACGTAATTACTCCGTTTTCCACGCTCGAACGAGCGCGTTCTTTCTTATTCGACTCTGGGATGCCCCTGAAGAAACATTCCTACGTCTTGGAGAGATGACAACGATTCATCCAACCGGTGTCCGTAATACACCGTTCGTCATGGGTCACGCTCCGCTCGTTTCAGCTGTTTCGCCACGCTCGATGGCGCAATAAATCATTTTGCGGAACCGTTCGACCGGAAACCGATTTCGTACGCTGCGCATACTCATCATCGTCGGTCCTGACGGTCGTCGTCGATGACGACGATGACGATGTGGAGTCGCCGAAGGCGAGATATTTAATGTTTCTACCGAGTGAGAAATAATATATAATTCTTCTCTCCACGGCGTAACCACGAAACAAATTTCTTGGCCGCCAGCCAAAGATCATCGAGAAACAGCGATTTACTTTCCTTCTGCCTCCTTTATTCCACGAGTATCTCGTCGAAAATAATATCCGTCGCATGACATACACGAAAATCTTTAGAGTCGATTGCTTCCTCTTTGTCTTATAAATCAAAGTTAATAAAAATGTTTCACTCTATATTTCAATAGCCTGATATTGCCAAATTCAACAATTTTTTTTTAACTTGAATTGTTAAATTAATAAAATATTCCTTTATGATTTTTTTTCGTTAAAAAGATTTGCTTAATATAAAGTTTAACAAAGTTTTATTGTTAGATTTTTTTTTTTTATATATTGTAAATATCGTTAAAATATTCGTCCAACTTTAATATTTTAATAATATTTACAATATATACAAAAATATAAAAAATCTGAGGATTCGTCAAACTTTATTTATACTTATTAAGCAAATCTTTTCAGCGAAAAAAAATTATAAAGAAATATTTTAGTAATTTAACAATTCCAGGTTGAAATATTGTTGAATGTTTGACTTAATAAATGCGGTAGAAAAATTCTGAAACATCTATTAGATCGTAATATTTGCAAACAATACTATATCTAGCTCTTCGCCATTGTAGCTATTCAATAATCATCTACATATTTGTTCGCTATATCTCGCTCGATAAACCTTTCCATCTCTGATAATAAATTCTGACATACACAAGCACATACACAAGCGCGCGCGCGCGCGCGCACACACACACACACACACACACACACACACACATGCACATATATGGAAGGGTTTATGGCTTTCTATACATATGTGCGAGGACTAAAAAGAAGTGCCAGAGCACCTTTTTGTTGGCGAAGGGTTCGACGGGAAGTGGACCAAGGCAAGTGCCGAAAGTGGCGGAGAAGCGGCGAGAGGAAGAAACTCGGTGCATTCGATCGTAAAAACTTCTCGACGCCGCTTTGATTTCCTCTTTCGTAGAACGCGGCACATTTTCCGGAGCGATTGAACCGTCTTGATATCGGCGGGAGCTTACGCACGTCTGAATATTTAATAAAGGAATTTGGCGAAGGCGCTGCGCCTTTCGAAATCGGTTGCCGGAAATTGCAGCAGCCGTGCATCATTACTTTAAGTATTATATTTACACACATTCGCGACGCCTGTGTAAGAGGAGAAAGAGAGAGAGAGAGAGAGAGAGAGAGAGAGAGAGAGAGAGAGAAAGAGAGAGAGAGAGAGAGAGAAAGGCAAAGATGTATCGAACGAGATCGTCAAGCGAGAGCGATAGCTGTCTTTAACGACCTACACCAGCGTCGGTTTAGTTTTACAAATATAACACGGATCGCGCGAGAAGAAGTGCATCGCGAGGAAGGAGGCTGAGACGAAGGCAACGAATGAACAACACGGTCCTCGTCTCGTTATCGGCGATGGCAAACGACGCGACGCGACGCGACGCGACGCGGCGACCGATCCGGTCAGAGCGAAACCGGACGAGCGAACGATTAAAACGCCGCGTCTCGTCTCGTCTCGTTTCGCCTCGTCTCGCCTTGCCGGCAGATAGCGGAGGTCCGAAAGCTTTCCGAGGGTTAATTAAAACCTCTCTAATTATTTATAAACAGTCATTTCTTTTTGCCGCCTGATAATAAACGCGTAATGCCCGCATCGCCAGGGGATTGGCTGACGCGCGCGAATGGAGTGGCGCGATTGGCGGAGGCGCTCGACGATCGTTCGAGTCCGCGCGGACTCGGACCCTCGGCCATCCTTGTCGCTCCCACGTTTCTTCGCGCCATTCCGGCCATCCCTCTCTCGCTCTCGCTCACACTCACGTCCGCCGTCGCCGCGCTCGTTCGAGCGGGCTTGAACGGGCTCGGTCTACCGGCGCGTAATCTGTAAATCCTCGAGTGTGCAGAGAGAGAGAGAGAGAGAAAGAGAACGTACAAGTCCGGTAAGTTGCTCGAACGGAATCCTCGTTCTCTTACTTCTCTCTTCACCTCCTCCTTCTGCCGCCTCTTACTTCCTTCCTTCGCGGCGTGCAGCTCCGTTTTCGTGCCCCGCTTCCCGCTGTGCGGCGGCGGCGGCGGCGCATCCTTCCGTCCTTCCGTCGCGCTTCGCGACCGACCCTCTTCACTTCATCCGCCGCGAGCATGACTCTCTCTCTCTCTCTCTCTCTGCCCCCTATCCCGCTCCCTGCACCCTTCGCCCTATCTCTCGACTCTCTGAGAATCGGTGGTGGTGCCCACTCCAAGTAGGAGAGAGGAAGTAGGGGATTTCTTTCAGCGCCGACAAAAAACCTCGCCTCGCTGCCCAATATTGATTCGCGCTCTAATCTCTTGAGAAGAGGAGAGAGTGAGAGACTTGTATTTCTCTCCCCTTTCGACTCCTTGAGTTTCCCTCTCTTTCTTCCGTTCTCTCCTCCTTCGTCGTTTTCCATCGTCATCTCTGTTACTCACCGTCGTCATTGCCCTCTTCTTACGTCGTCGACAAAATAAACCGTCGCCGATGGCCTGCGGTATAAGTAATAACATCGCTGGAAAGATGGAGAGAAAGAGAGAGAGAGAGAGAGAGAGAGAGAGAGAGAGAGAGAGAGCGGAAGAGAGAAAGAGATGATATCGGGAGAACGGCATCTGGCAAAAGGACGTATGCAATGACGAGGGGTCGTCTCCCAGGGAGGAAATACAACGCCGTAATTTAGTAGTTATGGATACGGTCCGATATCCAAACTCGACGACCTTAATTCGATAGGATCGCGGAGGCCGGACTTTTTCAATTAGTACCATATCCCTTTGTTCCGCCCGAATATATTTATTTCGTTTTTATTTCCATTCACTTCCTCACGATATATTCCTTTTCATGTTATTCGTTAGCCGAGGAAAAATAATGAATTTTCATCCCGCACTTGAGACTTTATGTGAAATCTAGATAAACCTTTCATCACATTGTAGTTTGTATACAAGATGAATTTTTCCAACATTATCAAATGAAAAATGTATATGTACATTTTAATGTACTCGCGTATTTTTTTTTTTTTTCTTATCAAATTGTCGTTATCTTCCATATTTCACAAAGACTATATATCGAAATACGACCTGCAAGTATACTCGTACGTATTTTTTGACGTACTTATTGTGTCGGTATAATGCTCGGCAACGATTGCGTTGGCCTAGAAAAGCGAGACGATACAAATTGCACGGTCCAATTGAATAATCCACGAGGATCGCATCCCTCTTCCGTGGCAGCTTCGTTCGTCGTAACTCGGGGCTGGTAATACAAATTTAAGGAAACACTCGCGGCGTCTCATCGTTGAGAGACGAAGAAGAGACGAAACGGAGGCGGAGAGGTAAGAAAAAAAAAGAAAGGAATAAAGAGGAAATGGAAAAGGATCGTGTGCGCGCTAGCAATGAAAAATAATAGCGGGGCACCGCCCTCGTTTCCCTCTTACACTCGGACGAGGAAAAAAACCGAGGGTGCGGGAGGGACAGAGAGTGGAAGAAAAGCTCGGCGCCGCGCCCTTTAATCTTCGCCTTTAAGTCACGAACCGTTTCGCGACTTTAGCGCGAAATGAAAAATTCATTTCCACTGAGACGATGACACGAGATACGCCACCTCTCTTTCTCTCTCTCTCTTTTTCTTATTCTTCCTCGTAGCTTCGTTTTTCCAGTCACTTCTTAATGTTCCGCCCATCACTATCGTGGAATTCATTACGGCAGAGTCGCGAGGGCGCGAACGTTCATCTCGAAACCGTTCGATTCGCGCAATTCACACAAGTTTTATTCCGTGCAAGAGAGACCTTTTCACTCTTCATCTCTCGAGATAAGCGATAATCGGTTCACATTCGTCGTGAAAAATTGTCGCCGAAAAAATAAGCTGCAGCGAGGGTAGAAGAGAGTGTGACTCGAGGTTGGAAAAAATTTAGACATTTAGCAAATAGAGATTGAAAGGGTCAAGTTCCACCTTTTCTTTCCGCGGCCGACCGCCTTACGTAAGAGAGTTTGACATTAATTATTTCCCGCGAAAGCGATTACGTGCTGCCTCGTGCCTTGTGCGATTTTATCAGGTAGCTGCATGGGCTGCCCGGATCGCTATATTTTTCTCGACGCGACCCACTCTTTCATCGTGCACACACGTCGCCATTTGCATGCGACCGACGGCGTTATGCGCCAGATAACGAGCGCATTGCACCCAGCGGTGCATACGCGAGCATTAATATACGCGCGGCCGGCCGATACGCGGCGTGCATAGAGGTCGATTCGTGCTGATTTTTGCGCGGAGAAAAATTTAACACGTAGAGAGAGAGAGAGAGAGAGAGAAAGGGAGTATTTATATGTACGCGTGACATGGTTACTTTGATCGAATCACGCTTGCTTATCGCGAAATCTCGTTAATAACCTTCTCTTCTATTGTCGAGGCATGAGACGATGAGAAAAAAATAGAGAAAGAATAGAGTGAAATAAAATAGCAATGGAAAGTGAGAAACGAGAGTCTTAATAATCTCTCTTTAATGTATAAAAGAAGGAAAAGATTTAGATGAATTATATTTTCACACCGGATTTACTGTTAAACGAATATACATAAAAGTGTATTCAAGGATGAGTGATAAAGCGCAGGTAAATGCAGTAATAATAACGTAGACGATACAGCATTATTTATGCTAATAAGTAAATTAATTACAAGAAGAGAAAATGTGAAAAAAGAAAGAAAGAGAGAGAGAGAGAGAGAGAGAGAGATGTAATGTCGAGAGGAACGACTAACAATCGTGTCAGAGAGGCAAAATAATTAGTACCGGTCGGAACTCCCTCTCCCCCTTCTCCTCCGTCTCGATCGTTGCACGCTCGCACGGTGTTGTCTTATGCAGATGCAGATCCAGGCGGAACGTATTAACGTCAGGTACCTACAAACTTGCCCTCGCCACCGCGCGCGTACCTTCGCGCGTGCATATGGCTTTAATGGATGTAATACATAACCGCGCGCTCTCGGTGAGAGAGTATCGATACATATATATGTATGCATAGACACACATAGACGCACATGTTTGTACAGGTGTATATATGTACATCTTTGACGTTTCTCTAATAACTTTGCGAGCGAGAAGGGAGAGGGTATATCGAGTCTCAGTCTCGTGTAAAACGATTGGCTTGGTCGGGCATCGCCGGCCGGCGGGAATCGAACGGACCGACCGACGGACCGTTTAATTTCCAGGTTACGAGCCACAGTGCTGTACTTAGTAAATTTCACGCATCATTAGTAGCCGAGTTATAATTAGGAGGTGATTCTCGACGAACGCATGTTATTATTAGCTGGCCGATATAGGTACACACGTGCGTTCGCGTTCGTGCCGCGCGTACGTGATTTCATCGCGTAAACTCGATATACCCGGGATTGTCTTGAGATGTGTCTCGGAAAGCGGCGCGAATTAAAGGAAGAGAGTATATACCTCCGGCTATAAGATGATAGTTATTACGTGCAAGAGAGTCTTGGTCTCCTCTCCCTTGCGCGTTTCCATTGCGCGAGCTATCCTCTCTTTGCTTGCGGTTAACCCGGATCTCTCGCGCCTCTCTCACGCCATCGTTTCTGAAAACTGTTTCTAAACGCGGGGGTGTACAAGCCCGGTATCGAATTTCGATTCTGATGCTCGATTGCCTGTACGCTCCCTAACTTGGCGGCTAGAGTTTCTCCAAGATCTCTCGTTATTTACTGTCATCCGCTCCGGCTACTTCTCCCTCTGTCTCTGTCTCTGTCTCTTACGCACGTGACGGGTCGATCGGACAACAGATACCTAGCGAGAGAAACCGAGAATGACCCTTGAGAAATAAAAGACTCGGTCGAAAGCTGTTCTCACTCTTGTGCAGATGTCAAATTATCCTTAACCTAAATAGAACACTTTTCGAAGACCTATGGACTATGGAACATAATAATTTTATAAAAGATTTACATTTGTGTAATACCAGGGTATCTACTCTAATTTTGTAAAAAAATTCCTTGAAAATTCCCTGATTTTTCAGGTATTTTTGTTTAAAATTCCAAGTAAAAAGAATATTTTTTAATACCATTTTTTATTCGTATGAATGAAAAGCTAGATTTGTAAATGTACTTAAAAAATTGGCAATAACTTTTTATAAGATAAGCATTTACTTGCATAAAATCTTCTTCTTCTTCTTTATCAAAAATTACAAAGAAAATATATAAAAATTAAACAGAATATATATTTTATATTCAATATTATATTAAGACATTGAATATATATAAACAAAATATACATATATATTTATAATTTGTTTGGCAAACTGACTGGTGCGTGTGAAACTGGCAGTTGAGAGTTCTGGCTTTATTTTTAAGTAATTCTAGATCTCTTCACAAATAAACAAATAATTCTGGCCATTAAATAAAAGAAATTGATTTTTTCCAGAGTCATTCTTTTAATGTCAGGCACTATTTGTTTAATCTTTATCGGGAATTGTAGAATTATTAAAAAATTGTCGGCAGATAAAGTGTGAGACGCAGCGTGAACCTGGCATCTCGCTTTGTCCCGATTTTTTCCCGAGTCATTTTTTTAATGGCCACGTTGGATGAATGGTTTACGAATATTGCAATTATTCAAATAATATTTTAATGCACAAACAAATACATAATCAACAATAATAAACAATAAAATGTATAAACAATTTATCTTCTTTGTATTAGTACATACAGAAAGAATCATTAATGCCTATACATGAATTTATACAGATATCGGAACATATACATTTTCCACATATATACATATATACAGAATATTGTATATAAATGTATTGATACGTGCACAAATTTATTTGTAAAGGCATTAACAATGTTTTCTGCACATATATACAATTAATTTATTATAGACGAACGAAGATATGAGCGTCTCAGTTCAGTATTTACATATTCGGCATCTCGGACGATTTAATTTATTTTTGATTAATATTCTAATAATTTTTATGAAGAGTACTTTTTATAGACTATTTGAGTAGAATTTTCAGGTGCTTAAAATCTAGTAAGATATGCTTAAAAAATCGTCAACGGACAAGAATAGGTGATCTTGGTGTCTCAGTTTATTTCGAATTTTTTTCCTTAACAGCCAGAATTATTTGTTCTATCAAAAACTCTAGAATTATTAAAAATAAAGTCAGAACTTTTAACAATTAATGAATTTGCACAAAGTGAGACGCCAGTTTCACACATACGGCTAACTGTTTATAATAATGAAAACAAAATTATCAAAAATAATTTTCGAAAAAATTCCGAGATTTTTCTAGATACAAAAGAAATCCCTGATAATTCCAAGTTTTCCATGTTTTTTCCAAAGAGTAGACACCCTGAATGTCATGTATAATGATCGATTATAAAACGAAAAAACCGTTTATAGAAGCGAACAATGTACCTTCCGAATTGCTTATATGCCGTACTTTATAAGCAACGAGGAAAATCTCACGGTTAACAGCATTCCTGCAGAAATCGTTTAGAGTATCACATCTAAGCTCTTCGGCAATGCGTTTTAACGGCAATTTATCGGCTCCCACATCGAACCGCGTTATGCATCAACCAAGACTCTCTTCTCTCCTCCCGGTTGATCGAAGATAAACGACGCATTGTCTCGGTACACTCGGGCTGGAACGCCAGCCGCGTCGCTGCTTGAAGGAGGTAACGACGATGGTTCTTACGGGGCGCACCCCCGTATGCAGATGGGCCGAAGCGTGCAAGTGTGCGCCGGATAGGCCATTATGCTCGCTCGAAGGACTTGCCGGTTCGTAGTCTATGCCTACTCCGCCAGCTCCGTATTATTATTCCGAGTGACAAGCCATTGTCGCGACGAGAGCGGACGTTTTCCGATCGTTATCGCGGAGCGAAAGTGCCAGCCACCGACGAGCAAGCAGTCGTTGTCTTGCGTAGAAAGTCAGCAGCGCGTTAAACAGTCCTCGTCATCCCATAAGGACAACATACCTATATATTTATTAGCGCAACTTTTAACAAATTTATCATTTGCAAATAATTCTTTCTTTTCTTTTTTTTTTTTTTTTTTTTTTTTTTTTTTTACGATATACTTAATATCCGTGAGAGTTGCTGGATGTTCGGGTTGATGTACTATTTGTCCGATGACAAAAAAATCCCTTACTGCGAAATGGCCCTTCTTGCGGTTGAACAGGTGAGCCCGACCATGTGACGCAACACTTGTTTCAACTTGGTGAGAGTCTGTCGAGCGAATGCCTTTGAGGAACCTAACCGCGTGTCGTGTAAAAGAGAAGCAAATTGTGTATTGTGGAAAAAAGATGAATAATCCGTTAAAAGATGGTCGACAAAAGAGATAGAGAGAGAGAGAGAGAGAGGGAAAAAAAAGAACAGATGGGGAAGGACTTGAGGAAAAAAAAAGCGGTAAATTAGTAGGCTTATACGTTAGTAGGCAGCGTCGTCTATTACGCTAACGTAGAGGGTTGTTATTAAGTCACCGACCGTCGATGCGATGGTTACGAACGACCACCGGCGCTCTTGTGGATAATAATGACGCCACGACGTGAATCGGGATAATAATAACGCGATAGACGGTACGATGGTTGAGCGGGGAAAAAAGAGGGGGCGGAAAATCATCGGGGGGGGGGGGGGAAAGTAAGAGCTGGAAGAAGGGAGGGGGCGAGCTGGAATCGCGTTGCTAACGAAACGTCGGACCGCATAGAGTGAAGTCGATAGTTCGAGAGAGGATGAAGGGGACGACCGATGCTCGATGACGCGGCATTCACGGTCCCCCCCCCCCTCCCCTCCCTTTCCCCCGATCGGGGCGATTTGTTTACTCCGTAAATACGAGACCGTTCGAAGAGGGTCCGCTGGCTGTCGCGTACAGAGACGCTCGTTTGCGATTTTACAAGTGCTAATTGCCAACGCCGGTTGCTAAACTTTACGAGAGGGCAGAGAATAATTCCTACTGTAAAAAGAAAAAAAAAATCCACACATATACACACACAACAATATAATATCCACGCGCATTCTCTCCAGTCTTAAATAACTTTTATTAACGAAAAAAATTGACTTTACATCGAAAGGTGTGTCGTTAAATACGGGATTATCTTGTATAACGAATATCTATATATTTGGTTGTTTGGCTGCGAATATCAATTAAAGAATCCGCGTAAAGCACAAACACGATTTTATGACCACTCTCGTTCACTTTAATCAATATGTAACCGATATCAAACGTCATTCGAACTTTTAATTATGCACACGCACGCTTATATGTATATGGTATGTTGCAGCAGCGTGTATGTCGTACAACATCGCGCTATAACATCACTGAATACAGACTGTTTAATGGGAAATAATCATCGATAAACGAGCGTCGTCGTCATCGTATGAGATTTCAATGTCGTAACAGCGGATACAAGCGGTTAACACCGACAGACTAGCCCCGAACCATGCAGCTTTCCAACGAATAATTATTCGTCACGCATGCCCGATTACATTAATCGTCTTGTGCCTCACGCTTCATGGCTTTTGACCGGCTTACGACCTCGTATACACGGATCGAAGAAGTATATCTCCCGACTGCCGAGTTCGAATCGCGAAAGCGGATTACGTGCTCCCAGGACTGTACATAATTCGTACTCTCGGCTAAGCCATATTATATTCGCATATCTTGTTCAAAGAGATAACTTTTGGTGTTTTTGGCATCGCTGCGTAATGCGAGCTCTCTCGCTCTCTCTTTCTCTCTTTCTTTCGTCGTCGTAAGCACAAGCTGTAACATACGCGGGATAAACTGCAAGTCTCCGCATACCAACGGCGAGTCGCCTATTCGCCACCGCCGTCGCCGCTTCAATTGCGTCTAATTAGCCGCTTGGCCGCGCGCGGAATTGAATTTCAATCGTTGTAATTCGCCGATTCGCTCCGTGCGTGCGTGCGTGCGTGCGTGCAACGCGCGCCACACAAAAGTACCGCGCGCGGAGCAAGAGATAAGGAAGGAAGGATGAAGGAAGGACGGAGAAGAAGCGATGATTCTCGTCATCGTTGCCTCGCCGGCCTTTTACGGTTCCCCCTTCGGCATGGTGGGTCGTTAGAGTCGCGATTGCGATTGCGCCGCGGGACAGCAAGCAGAGGCTTGCGAGCGAGCGCGCCCCGGCCCGGCCCGTAATCGCGAGCTTCGCTTAATTAAACGTCGACGAGCGATTGTTAACGATCCGCCGCGCCTCGTCGTTAAAAGATCGCGCTGCAATCCTTTGGTAGCGTGTCACGGCTGCCACGCCGTCGCGACGTCCGACCCACACGTTTTCAAGCACCCTCGTAACCGCGTGCGCCATATATTATATTATGCGCTAAACGCGCCAAAATTGCAATGTGATATTAATTCGATGCGGATATGACCTTGTTGTATGTCACGAGATTTCGAAATTGATAAAAAAAAAGCAGCTTGAGGGGGATGCTGGAGAACACAGGTCGCCGGACCGGACGACGCGCGTGGAACGCAAACCTAATCTCGGTAACAACAGTAACAGAGACAACAAAGGGCAACGCAGAGGCCAGGGATAGATGGTCCCGGCGACGCAACGAGTTCGTGGATGGATTTATTTAAGGGCGTGTATTCAGCGGAAGATACAATAGCGAAACGACACGACATTGTATGTAGAGGGAAAGGCCAAAGGGATGATGAGATAGAGAGAGAGAGAGAGAGGTAGGGGAGGGGGTAGGAAACTACGTGTACAAGGGGACGGTGGAGCATTGGATCGTGTCCGTGCGTGAAGGTTTATAGCCGACATCTGCGGCCAGTTTTGACCCCCCGTTGGCGTGACGAAACGCCGAACGGCACAGAGTAAGGGCGATTTAAGGGCACTAACTGGCTGTGGGGTGAGCGTCGCGCTGTCGCCGTCGCCCTTAGCTGCTGCTGAAGAGTTGGAGAGGATACAGCAGTGGCGTGGCGACCCACACGGGAGAGCTACGCGGCAAATCGACCGTTAAAAACCTTCCATCTCCGAGTATAATTCTGTTAGTCGTTCAACTCCCTTCTCCCTGCTTCGTTCAGCCGCAGCGCGACGACCGTGACGATCGTGACTGCCGTGACGAAATCGCCCTCTTCGCCGTCACCACGTCGTCGTTCTCGTCGTCGTCGTCGTCGTCGTCGTCGTCGTCGTCGTCGTCGTCGTCGTCGTCGTCGTCGTCGTGCTCGCTTGTTTCTTTCGACTCGAGTGTGTATATAAACGACCCGACTGCCCATTTGTTTTCCGCGCGAAACCAGACTTCCTCTCTGGTAACATAACTAACTTAGCTTTCAGTGTACATTGAAATTTTGAGGATATACGCAAAGTTCTCTAGTTGACAAGTTTTCTAAGGATGTCTACTCAATCTCATGTAAAAAAATTCCTCCAAAGTTCTCTAATCTGCCAGATATTTTTGTACAAAATTCCAGGTAGAAAGAATATTTCTCTAAAATAAATATTTTTAAATTGTACGCATTTTTTTATGTTTTTTATTCATACGAAAAAAAATCAGAACCTGTTAAATATTGAAAAACTGAATAATAATAATATCTTTCATAAGATAAGTATTTTTCACTTGAATAAAATTTGCATTTTTTTATCATTAAAAATTACAAAGAATATGCACCTACTGTATATTCAATATTTTTTTAAGACATTAAATATATTATAAATATATATATATATATATATATTTATAATATATTTTAAACGCATAATTTGCTTGGCTTATTTATTGATTGTTTACAATAATATGAGATACAAAATTATTAAAGAGAGAATTTTTTTAAATCCCCTGAATCTCAATAAATTTTAATGACACTTTCTTGATATTTCCAGGTGCAAAAGAAATCCCTAAGAATATCAAGTTTTCGAAAACAACGATTTGTTTGAATAATTTGTTTGGATTTATTTATTTCATTCAAACAACATTATGTCATATGAAACATTATTTTTATTAACTGAAAAAAAGTATTATTTCGTCGAATTAAGCAATATTATATGATACACGTTATTTTAAAAATCCAATAATCTTATTAGTTTCTTGAAATAAATAGCTCTTTTCGACTATTTCAAGCATAAATTTTATTAAATCTAACGAAATTTTTCTCTCTGTGTGCTTGTGTAAAAATATCTTAAATTCAATGAATCCATAAATATAAGTTGATTTGTCAGAAATAGCTCGATATCCCTGAAGCTATCAATAATCATATTTGATACAATAAGAGCGTTGCAACATTGACATTAATGTTAGAAACTGATTGTGAGACACTATTCGCGGAAAAATCGATTGCTACTGTTTAACAATGTACAGTAAACTCGATATAGCAGCTTATGTATCTTAGCGGAGAATCTTAAATTATCTCTCGGCACTAATATCTCGTTAGTTAATTTAACCTCTCGCAACTGACCTAAAATCGAATTTCAAGCCAAGCCGCGACGTCCATTTTAATTAATTAAGTTTCGCTCCAATTTAAACGAGTTCTATTACGTGTTTAGCCACGGACGCCTCAGTCGCGGCTATAATGATGCTTTTTTCGCGCTGACATTAATATCGCGCTCTGTAATTTCTTCTTCCTGCCGCTATTAAAGTTAAAATGACGACGAAATTTTTATTTTTCTGCTCCTTTTCCTTTTGCTTTCTCCCTCTCTTTTTTATACGGTTACCGAGGACACACTTTGTTCCTCTAGAAAAGGTTTCAATTAAAGAAGTTACTCGGCGCGGTGAAAAATGTCTAGTCGCGGTTGCGCGTGCAGCTTTACAAATGTGCATTACGCGTGGTACGCGGCTGCACTCCGCGAGTGCATGGCAAATGCACACCGGCGATGCACACTGAGACCACTATATTCGAGCACGCGTTACACGCTGCGAGTACACGTGTATCACGTCCTGTACGCGGTGGGATGTGGGCCAATGGCGTCGGGCACAAGGGCGATGTTATTTGATTATCGCGCCCTCGGCGTTGCCCGCTCCGCGCCATACTCGGCGCTAAACAAAGGACACGAGGAGAACGACGAGAAATCATTACCGAGAACAAACTCATGTCCAAGGTAGCCGTCCTTGTAACGCCGAAGTAAAATGCATTCCCGGCGCGTCGCGCGCGCGCGTTGCAAAGTGCACGACGTTTGCATCGGCAAGCAACCTTCCGTCCGCGTATTGAATTTCTCACCGCGAAGAAGAGGAAATAAAAACGCGATCGATAGCTCATTGGATCATATTAGACGTCCCAAGTTCTATTACGTGAACCTATTATGGCCTCGATCAAGAATGAAAATTAATGGGCCAAGTTTGCTCGGCAAATTTCGCCGCTTCTTGAGGTAATCGAGCAAAGAAGAGACATTCCCACGCCAGTGCGCCGAGCGCTGTAAAGCAGGTAATAATGCCTGGCTTGTCCAGTCTCATTAATTAATCCTCCACCATGGAGGAGGAAAAAGAAACATCGACGAGAGGCGAGGCGAACAGACGGAGGGAAAAGAGCGAGAAAAAGAGAGAGAGAGAACGATCTGCCTGCTTCCTCGGGATATCTGGTCGGGCCTGATCCATAAATACACTTCGCCGTGTTAATTCCGTGTGCCGACCAAGGGGCCGAGCAACTACCGGTATTAACCGAGTCCACGACACGCGGTTACCCCACGAAGAGTAGTTGGAAGATGCGCGGTGGCGGCCGGGGGGAAACAGCGGTGAGAGAGGGGGAGGGGGGGATAATCTCGAGCTCGGTCGTCCCACGTTGGCTGCAATTTGTCTTCGGGCGTTGGATAAAACGTCAACGGCGGTGTGTTATTTGTAATTTGGATAACGGTACACCGCGCTGCCAGAATCGCGGAAGGCATTTGTCAGCCGCAGCTAGAGTCGCAGCTTCGAGGCGAGACACACACACACACACATACACACACACACACACACACACACACACACATACATACATACACGCACGAAATCTAATATTTCGCCAAAAACGCCGCCGCTGTCGACTCGTCCCTTCCACTTTTTTGCCATCCGTGAGGTATTAATCAAAGGTTGCTCGCTTCTGCTTCTATATCGACCGTGTTAACGCCACTTGATGGAGTTGGCGAGAGTCGCTTAACAATTCGATTAAGGAATATAATAACGTAGCTTTTCACTATCTTGTGCGAGAAACGACAAGGCGGGAGGGAGGAGGGGAGGGGAGGGGGGAGGAAATATTATATATTTGAGTCGTGACATTGAGGGGGAACTATCTCGCCATCTCGAGAGAAAATGATTGCAGCAGAGACACGCGTGACAAATTTTTTTTACATTTCAACATAGCATATTGATAATTTCGGTAATCAATTAAGTATACAGTAATGATTCATTGGTTTTTATGTAAATTTTTTTTTTTTTTTTTTTAATATCAACATATACGATCTGTTAATTATTCCGTTGCAACGATAATTAAAATTGATTCTTGGATGTGTATCGCGGAGAGAAGTAGTTGTTTGGTACATTTGAATAATGGAAAAGTGTCCGAGCAATAAAATTCCACATTCCATTTAAGCTTCGTATGCGTGAGCGCGGTTAGTAGCGATGGTGATTCGGCATTTAGTTATTTTCAATCTGGCCGTGTGTGCGCGCGCGCGCGCGTGCGTGCTCGCCGACGTCCAAGAGTAAAAATATTAACGAGAGTGCTCTCACACAGAACGCCCCGTCATCCTTGCAAATCTCTACGTTGGCAAGACTCGTAAGTCTCGTTCTCGCGCACAAGTCGTCTCGCGGGCTTTCTTTCAGTCTCTTTATCCTCCCTCTCTCTCTCTCTCTCTCTCTTCCGGGACGAATAAAACAGACGCTGATCGCGAAGAGGCTCTCGGCCGATAACGATTAATTAAAGTAACATCCGTGCGGCGCGTATAATGGTAAGTGATGATGCTTGCTTGGTGGAGATGGCTATGTTGGCGCGAATTATCTCTGGCCCGATGTGCGAGAGAAGAAACTCGAGCGGAGAAATGATCTGGTTTTTATCCTGGCGGATTCGACAGATTTTCGCGCAGATGTAAAGCGAAAGGTTGGGAAGGAGGGAATTCTCGTGATGAGCGTAATTTGGCGAATCTATCGGGCCGTTTTGAAAAGGGATATACAGGAAGCCGGTATAGCTAGCTGCTGTGGCTCTGTGACCGTCGCGGTCGCCGCGGGTTGAGAGCACCGGCGCGGTTAACCGCGGCAACCGCAGCGACCGGTTCGGAGCCGCCTGCCGGCGCAGCGCGGCGCGGCGCGGCGCGGCACGACGTGGCGTCTCGCTCGTCGGCGCTTTTCGCGGTATATCTGCCTCTCCCTCTCGCGCCGCTCGCATTCCTACGTCTCTGTCGCTCTCTCGCTCGCGTATAAAGCGTAGCTCTATGCTCTCTCATCGCGTTTCCTTCCTTCCAATTCTCTCGCCGGGGCCGTTCGGTGAGCACCGAAGCCGAGCCGGGCCGGGGCCGGGGCCGGGGCCGGGGCCGGGGCCGGAGCCGGGGCCGGGGCAAAGCGGCGTCGAGGACACGTACAAGTATCCACGTTGCGAGCGAACACGCAAACCGCCGGACTGGCGAAGCGAGACGAGGGGAGACAAGGAGGCGGGCGGGGGGAGGGGGAGGGGGAGGCGAGGCAGGTTCGCGTAAACCGCAACCGACCAAGCGCGACCGACAGCTTCGCCAACACTCCGCGGCACTGCCTTATATTCCTTCTCGCCCCGTGAAAACAAGATAAAGAGCTGGCCGGCGAGCTGACGGTATACGAAAGAGCGCGCGATCGTAGAGAAGCGAGGGGAGATTTACAGAGTCGCCCCGCGCGTACCCGTGTACTCGCCCCGCGTGTACCGCGTTGAATCGCGCAAAAAGCGTACGGTCAACGCTTGCGATAAAACGGAACCCGCGATCGTGACGTACGTGCGCGTGCGCGCGCTTCATCGGGTATTTATTATATTTCATTAGGGGAATCTATCTCTCTTTCCCCCTCTCTCTCTCTCTCTCTCTCTCTCTCTCTCTCTCTCTCTCTCTCTCTCTGGCCCTTTCTCGTACGCGCCAGAGGCAACGGAGGGATGGAACGTCGCGCATACGCGTACGTGTATTATCCATCCCGCGTCCCGCGAAGCATGACAATGGGCTTTTCTAATCCTCCTTTGGATTAAGGGTCGAAAGTGGGTTGCGTTGCACGGTTGTGGGAGAGACGAGGGAGACGAGAAAGAAAGACAGATAGACAGGCAGGCAGGCAGGCAGGCAGAAAAGAGAGGGAGAGAACTCCAGATAATGGGATCGACGTTTCGTTATGTTACTTTTCCATTCTCATCCTCGGCCTCTATACTCTAGTCCTCCCGGCCTCCTTTCCCGACTCATCCCACGCAACCCCGACTGCACCCAGCCTTCGGTGTCTCGGTTCGTAGGATCCATCCTACAGCGCCCTCAACCTCTTCCTCCTTCCTCCTTCCTCCTTCCTCCTTCCTCTTTCCTCCTTCCTCCCTCGGGTCCGTGTTTTTCCTCGTGTGGCCCCCTATTTTTCATGTTTCGCTGCGGCTTCGCGTAGCACCTTTATTCAGTATAGGTACGTTCTCGTGAGGCTCGGGGACGAGCGACGAGCGACGAGCGACGAGCGACGAGCGAGCGAGCGACTCCGCGCGGACTCGACGCGCGCCCGTCATCTGAAAAAGTCACCGCGCCATTGGCCGAGGTCGCGCTTTCATTCGACTCTTTGCCGTCGCCGAGTCGATCGGGCGCGCCAGACGCGCCGCGATTGGCCAAGTGTCGGCTGGCGCGACGCGGATTGGTCGAGGCGCGCGGCGCGGTCCGCGTGGAGTAAGCGCCTTTACGAGGCGAGCGGACGATAGCGGCAATCAAGTAGGAAACTGCTTGGGACTGTGTGCCGCGCGATATTCACATAGGGGCACCCCCTTAGCACACACAATCGCGCGTACAGGATGGTACTCGCTATACACTTGCATACACAAGCGCACGCACGGATATGTATCTCGCCTGTATACATGTACACATGTATACATGTATGTATATGTCGTACGTGTGCGCAAGCACGTACGTATGTAGGTGTTGGTGTATATCCTCCCCCTCTCTCGCTCGCTCTGTCGCTTTATGCAGCTACGTTGTATAGGGGTTGGGAAAACGGGTGGAGGCGCCATATTTGTGGTAGTGTGGGAAGTGAGGGAAATCACGAGTGGCGAGAGAGGCAGTCGGTCGACAAGCGGGGAAACGAGGCACGGGGAAAAGCGAGGCGTGGGGAGGGGGAGGGGAGGGCGAGGGCGAGGGGGAGTTTACGCGGACATCCGTGTCAGCCCGGTGACGGCCATTTTGCGAAAAACTTTCGATTTGTTTGCACACGCCGTAGCGAACCCGGAGGAACGACTAATACCGACGCGTATGCCCGGCATGCCTCATCTTCCTCTCTCTCTTTCTCTCCTCTCGCGGAAGTCCATCCTCGTTCGTTTTCTACCGTCCGTCGTATTCGTCAACGAGCGAAAACTTTTCGGTATCCGATGGACCGGAGCGTTTCTCCGACTCTCGAGACTCGCAAAAATTTCAACCCGAGTTGGAACACGACGAAAGTACTCGTATACCAGCGCGAATAATGACGCGGCGAGCTGTAAGTTTTTAGAGTTACCGTCTCTCTTTTTCTCTCTCTCTCTCTTTCTCTCTCTCTCTCTCTCTCTCTCTGCCTTGAGATTGATACGCGAAATTGTTCAAATTCCAAAGAGGATCGAGCGCAAATATTATTTGCACGCAATTTTGTTGTTTGACGCTGTTTGTCACTGTCGGTATCGAGGCGATAATGCCTTCGGCGTAATGGAAAAAAACGGACGGTAATCAACGTCGATAAACTGCTGATGAGCGAGAGAGAAAGAATGTCGAGTCACTTTTTTTACGTATATACTTATATTACTCGCGCAAAGGACAAATCGGGAGCACGACGTTGCGTTTCGTAACGTAACGTCGTTGTAAAGTCAAAGTGCCGTCGCGCGAAATGTCGGTCAGCGAGACGATAAAATCGAGACGCCCGGCCGCTTAATGACGATATAATTTCCATTTTGTCGGAATTGCCATTCATCGCGGGTGAGCCAGCGACGCGTAAAGTCGATCGTAAAGACGTGCGTAGACGATCGAAAATCATGACGGACATATCTCGTTGCGAGTTGCGAGGCTCGATAAAACGCATCGAGCGTACGTAACAATAGTGGTAGACGAGTGAAAGAGAAAGAGAGATAGAGCGAGAGAGAGAGAGAGAGAGAGAGAGAGAGAGAGAGAGAGAGAGAGAGAGAGAGGTGGATTTGGTAAGAGGAACACGTAGAGCAACGTTTTAACGAGCCGTGATTTTCGTGCTCGCCTTTTCAAGATCCTTACGTAACGCGACTTAATTGCGAAGGAGCTATCGCGCCGGTTAATACGAGCGTGGAGGAGACGAGAGACATTCGAGGGGGATGCTTGGCGGCTTTAAACGCAGAGTAGCGGGTAGCGGGGCCGCGAGCGACGAGGGGAACGATGACGAGAGAGAGGTAGAGGGGCGAGAGGGGGGAAGCAGTATTGGAGAAGGGACCGGCGCAGCGCGGCGCGCGGCGGCAAGGGGGCGCAGAGAGAGGGGATCCCGCGATCTCTCCCCTCCAACAGTTTATCCGTCCGCCGTCCGTCGTTCGCCAGTCGCTTCGTAGCCGCTGTCGCGGCTGGTTCGTATGTCCGTTTGCCGTCTGCGCGTGCGTTTCGCGACGCTCGTCAAATTTCTCGCGTTACCGTTCGCAAAACTCTCCGTCTAGTGAAATCGACCTGCCGCCGTAGTTTTCGTTCGAGGTATAAAAAGGACCGTATTTATTAAACGCACGCGAGCGTCCGTCTCGAGCATTTTCGGAGCGACTTGGAAACCATCTGCGCGCGCGCGCGCGCGCGCCGTCTCGCGTTTTGAGTAAACAACGAAGAGTGTGTACAGTGTGCCAGTGTGACGTATCCCCCCCCCCCCCCAATCTGCCCCAGTGTGTTCGCGACACCACCGAGAGGAAGCTACGAGTTTGAAGTAAATATAGATCGTAATAAAGCGGAGGAACGTGTGTGCTCGCGCCGGCGGAGAAGTGGGTAGAAAATAATCTCGGCCGGTGATTTTCCGGCACGAGAAGAGCTATCTACGAGTATATATCTCTACGTGAACGCGGCGACGGTGGCGGTCGCAATTTTTCCTGCCTTACCGACCGAAAAAAAAGGGCACGCCGGCGTCGCTCTCACGGACACAAAGAGACGCGACGAAGGCCGAAGGCCGTCGACAAGATCGTTGCTCCTCGTCGCGTCCCGTCGCGTCCCGTCGCTCATCGTGCGCGTCGTGCGTGACTACCCGAATGAGCGCCGTAACGGCCACCCGCGTCTAACCCGACGACCCGGGAGATCATCCTCGATTATCCGCGCGTGAGGATAGCTGCGCACGTTCGAGAGAGCGACCGATGGGACGGTAGTGACGAATGGATTGGATACCGCCGATGGATTTTCGGCGAAGAGGAAACCGGGTGTTGCCGATCACGTTCACGATCGCGTCGCGCCGGAACGCACGTCGCGGCACGACACGTCATCGCCGGTCGGCCTCGTAGCGGCCACAATCCCCCGGCTGTAATCCGACAGTTTTTCCCGTCATCGTCATTTTTTTCTGTTACCGGTTGTTACTGTTGTGTTGTTTGTTATTGTTGTTGTTGTTGAGAGAGAGAGAGAGAGAGGCGTATCACGCACTCGTCGCGACATAGGAAATAGTGTATCGCGTGACATGACGCGTCTTCGCGCGTTTTGAAAAGTGGGCGCACATCGCCCCGCAGTGTGTGTGATATATATATATATATATATATACATATTTATTACATAGAGATATATACATATAAAAAGTTGTTTCCGTGAAAAAGCGGGAAATCACGCAGGAAGGATGTATCCTAGCGCCGGAATCAACGCAGCCGCCGTGGCCGCCGCTGCTGCCAGGCATCCGGTGAGTAGTGATTGCTCAATTATCAATAACAATAATAATAGCCTGTTTATTTATTCCCCGGTATCAACAATGGCATTCGGCGGATAAACTGCGTAACCGCAGTTGTGTGTGTGCGTAACCATTAAACAGCTATATCGAATTTAATCGACGTGAATTTTCAGATGCAATAAATAATATTACATCGCGTCGCGTCCCTCTCCGTCGAATGTGACTGATAACGTGTGTCGATGACGAGGCGGATATTTCGCGGAGCGATTGGCGATCGTATCTTGCACGCCAGCGACGCGCTCGCCTCGATTTTGACCAGAGTTGTAAAGTTTACGCGACGTCGAGATATCGCGGACGTTGATGTATACCTAGTGGCTCAAACTCGTCCAACGCTTTTGTTCGCTCCGCGAAATGGCCGCTTCGATCACGCGGCATTCTTCCTCTTTTTCTTTCTTTTTTTTTCTATTTTTCTTCTTTTTTTTCAAGACCTACGAACCTCCGGTCTATTTTACAGCACGTTGCATACTTAATGTACCGCTGCGTCGCGACGCGCCTGCGCGTCAGAGCCGCGCGCGCGACGATCTGATTTACGTTCGTAATTTACATCGTTGTTAACCCTGTTTAACCTCGTCCTTGATCGCGCGCCGCGTTTCCGATGTAGGCCCTGCCGGTCGTGTGAATCGTTATTTTTTTTTTTTTTTTTTTTTTACTTTTTCAAGACAAAAAATAATTACGTTTGTAACGATGACGTGCTTGCGCTTAAGCAAGGATGCTTTTTCCCCGCAAACTCGGGAGAGCGGACGAGTTTTTTCGACGCGCTGTCTCGCGCTTCATTGCTCTCCCGTTACTCGCAACCAAGGCGATTTGCACCTCGTAACACGATCCGTCGTCGACTCTTCGGTCGAAACTTCTCGAGTTTCCGTTTGTCGAGGACGCGTTAATATGCGATTCCGATCAGCAGAAACGCTCGCCTGTATCGGATTTCGCGCGCTAAAATTTCATCGATGCATCGTGCGAAGAAAATTGTCACGTCGCATCTGCGGTAATACGGCCACGTGCATCGCGGTCGCACGTGTTTACCAGACGCTTTTGCGACATTGAGCTATCAATAAGTAAAAGTACCGTAAAAGTATCGGGTTGGCCAAAAAGTAATGTCGGATTTCTACAGTAGACGTTTTGTGTTTTTAAATCAGGATGTTTATTCCCTGGAAAAGCATTGAAAACTTGGAATTTCTCCCAGGGATTTCTTTTGTACTTGGAAAAATAAAAAAAAAAGGATCCTTATGGAATTTTAATGGGATTCGAGGAATTTTTTTTAAATTTTATATTTTTCGAATGTGCAATGTATACATAGATACATACATTGTACATGTTCAAGCACGCATACTAATTTTAGAGACGATTTTAACGAACGTGAGTTCAAGTTGTCAGGATGGCCGAGCGGTCTAAGGCGCCAGACTCAAGGTTCACACCTTCTCGGTCAAGACCGAGTTTTTACGGGCTTTCTGGTCCTCTCTGAGGGCGTGGGTTCGAATCCCACTTCTGACAAATTTTTTTGCACGTACCAATATTACAAATAAATCAGTGTTAATAATTTTTGATCATTTTGCTCGTTTATTGTAAACAATTAGCAAGCCAAGCAAATTGTGCGTTTAAAATATAAATATGTATCTATTTTTGTTTATAGATTCAATGTTTTAATAAAATATTGAATATATGCAGTGCACATTCTTTGTAATTTTTAATGATAAAAATATGAAAATTTTTATGCAATTGAAAAATGCTTATTTTATGAAAGTTATTCAGTTTTTTTCCAGAATATTTATAAGTCTTGCACTTGAAACTCGAGAGGCTTAGAATTTTTCTTTCATCTAACAATAAGTGAAAAACATTTAGAAAACACACGTAATAAAGAAATTTGTTTTAGAGAGACAAAGTTGTATCAAAAAATCTTGAAAAGATTTTTTTGAAAAATGTTCTCCTTATCTGGAATTTTGAAGAAAAATACCTAGAAGATTAGAAAATTTTCGAGAAATTTTTTACAAGATTGAAATAGATACTCAATACAAGGCGTATTATTTCCGTAAACTATTATAGAATATATTTTGAAAGAGAGAGAAAGCCACTATATGCGTGTTTAAAAAAAAAAAAAAAAATAATTACGTTTAGTTAAAATTTCTTGAATTGACCTTGTTTTAAAAATGAATAACGAGAAGGTGTACTTTCGAGCAATTATGCTTTTTTTATTTCCGCAAAGAAAAAAACGTACTACAAACAATGAAAAATATTTTCTACCGCGATTTATATTGTGTTTTTTTTCTTTGCAGAAACAAAAGAGCATAATTGCTCGAAAGTACACCATTTCATTACTCATTTCCAGAGTTATGCTCAATGCAAGAAAATTTAATGAACCGTAATAATTTTGTTTAAACCACGCATTGAAATCAGTCAACTTTCAGAATATGTATCTATTTTATAGTTTAGGAACGATGCTCTCTTTGGTGTTGAAAACCGTGAAAACATCATCTATTGCAGAAATTCGATACTCTTTTTTTGGTCAAGCCAATATTTTGCATTTGCACATTAAACGTAATGAATAACGCGCTTCGCGTGGCTTCGCGAAAATCCACGAAAATCCACGAAAAATTCGAAATTTGGCCATACGACGGCGCGGAACAATCGCATTTGCCATCGTCCGACATTAGCTTTGCGGCCGTGCGAGAAGGCATTTCGCCACGGTATGTCGGAGTCGTTGATCCATGAATCGAGCGAGAGCAAAGCTGTCCGGACTTGGCGTTCGCGTCTGCATTTAATGGCCTGGTCGAGATAATGGCGACTTAGTCGTCGGTCGCGCACGACTCATCATCCACCGCGAGACTCTGTCGGCAATCGTTGCGTAGTCCCGTCACGTTCGCCGTTTCTCGGTTCTCTTTCTCACTCTCTCCACTCTGTCGAATAACGTTTCGCCGACCATTACACAAGATATTAACGCCTTTTTTTTTCCATCCCGCGACGCGATTCTCTCGTGCTGAAAACTCGTAACGACGCCCGGCACAGAGAATGCCACGGACAAACAATTTTTTCGCCACTCGCGCGCTAATCGAGCCGAGTTACGAACGCTCGCGAAACGTGGCTCGTAGAAAAAGAAACGTCGTATTTATCGGTCATTGTAAGCGATAATCGCGCTGTGACGTGCGACAGCAAAAGTCAAACGTCGTCTTATTCGGTGTCGTTAGACCAACAACAAGCTCAACTCTGGCAAAATATAAGAGCTCCAAAGAAAGAACTCAACGCTGAACCCCCTAATAATAATAATATTAATAATCGTTTCCCCCGGATGTGGTCAGGTAGCTTGGTAGCACGTGAAAGAAAGACCCAAAAATGGAAAAGCCTCTGAAAAGATCGCCTACAGTCTGTCATGCTTATGCGGAGTGTCCTGTAATTATATTTAACACGTACGGTACATATTGACATTTTTCTTTAGATTAATTTCTCCATGTATACATTTTAAATTGATAAACTTTGACACTGACGTCGATTATGCTTCTCGCGTATATTCAAATCACGCGTATTTAATTTTATGTATTTTACTAAACATTTATACTCACATTGTAATTTTCACAAGTTTTTCTTTTTTTCTATTCCACATTTTGGAAATTTGGATCTATTTTTAAGATAATTCGCGCAATGTAGGGTGTACTTTCTAGAAAAACACGATGAAAAACTTGAAATTATTAAGCAATTACTTTGAAATTTTATTTTTAGACGCAGGGAAAAATTTTTTTGATAATTTTGCTCTTATATATATATATATCTTTATTTATATATTCAATGTCTTGACAAAATATTGAATATGCAATACATATTCTTTATTTTAATTTTTAGCGATAAAAAATAAAAATTGCAGGAAAAATTAAAAGTTGAAAATTTGTATCTTAATTATTTATTCAATTTTTTAAATACACTTGTAAATCTAGCACTTGAAACTTAAGTGACTTTGTGTTTTTCCTTCGTATGAGTGAAAAGTACTAGAAAATGTGTACGATAAAAAATTGATTTTCGAAAATTGAGTAAAAATAGTTGGAAGGTGAGGGAATTTTGCAGGAAATTTTTTTTACAGGATAGGAGTAGACACCCTGTAATCTGCAATATTATAAGGGTTAAGAGTAAGTAGGTATAGGAACGATGGGGCGATACGTAACTAGCGGGAAAGGACGGACGGTGCGAAGCGCTGACGTTAGTTAGTAGGGTACACGTTGCGAATGTCAACGGGCGGGTGAACGGCGCGGCGTTACACGCGTACACACGCGCGCATTAGACCGAACCTCGTCGTCCGTCGGGTTTACTACCTCCTGTAAACTGCACGGCGCACGTTTGCGCAGGACCCCCGATTCGGTAAATATTGATACTTTTAATCGGTCTGTTTGCTCCGACACGCTGTTCAAATGCGTCTGAATGTGCGCAGCTGAAAAAACTCGCCTGTGCGCTCGCGTCAGCCCGTAAACCGGTCGTAGACTCGCTCCTTCTTTGCATCTTCCTCATTTTTTTTTTTTTTTTTTTTTTTTTTAATTTATTCTCTCGTACGACGTGACGCGCCGATATATACTGCTTAATTAGTGATATGTTAATCTTGGATTGTGCACAGGCTGGCGGTGCTTCTATCTCACGGCACGTATGAAGAGAAGACGTGTGTAATACAGGAAGCTCTAGTATTCCTCGTCTAACGATCGTGCTACTCGTGTTGGCCAGATGCTCGAAAAATTCCCAAAGTGCTAAGAGTCACGCGCGCAATTTTAAATACCATCTCTCGTGAAAAATTCAGATTCTTCCTCGCTGTACCGTGACGGAGTTAATTGAATTGGAATCCCGGCGTATATCGGCGATATCCGGTGATATATGCAATGTTGAAATTCGACTCGGCGAAATTACAGGCCGAAACCGCGCGCGATAAATGCACGGATGCGATACGAATATTCGATGGGACGGGACGGGACGGGGGATCTCGGGGGCGATCCGGTCCATCCTGTATACACCGTCCCGTCTCGGTAATTGCCCGTATTAAAATCCGAGATCTAAACTGACGCGGACGCATATATACATATATATATATATATATATACACACGCGGTGCTAGATGGTCGCGTTACGCTTCGGTGCGTCAAACGCGCGCGCTCGCTCGCTCGCGGAGCGCTCGGAAATATGGAATCACGGTGATATCTTGAGCGTCACGTCGTCCATTATGCCGATGCGGCCAGTAAATTTCACGCATTATACTCCCATTATACGTTTCCTGGCCGAGCCGGATCGCGATCTCGTGCTCTCGCCCGACGTAATTACACGGTGCCGCGCCGCCGAATGGATGGAGAGGAACTCTGCGGCGGGATGTACGTACGTGCGCGTTCCTATGTCCCCTTACGTCAGTGTACGTGTGTGTGTGTGTGTGTGTGTGTGTGTAGGTGTGTAATGGTATGTGTAAGTGGTGCGGTGAGCAGCGACGGTTTTAATTTCCACTTTCCTTACCCTGCGCGCTTTCTCTTTTCCCGCTGTGGCGGTCTTATCGCGCAATAGCGGCGCATCTGCCGATGCTAACGCGTAACGCGCGTTACGAGGCGTTTACCGATTTTATCGCCTTTACCGATTTTATCGCGCGTCTGTATTTACCTTTAGATACAATTACACGTTAATGTGCGGTGACCGCGTAGGAAGCGGTTTCGCGTGATACACGCAATCGATGATAGGCCGGGCGTGATGCCTGCCTTTCTCCCTCCCCCTCCTTTCTTTCTCTCTCTCTCGCCGCGATCAACACGCTCGATACGACGAACGAATTATCCCATGTCGCACCGTCTCTTTGCTCAACGACACGCTTTACGACGTAATAAATAATAATCGCTGATGCGCGATCGGAAAAAGAAGGAAAAATACACGCGTCATGATGATTAAATATTTCGTTAGACCATGTAATTATTCAATCGCCGGTTGTTGTTACCGTCGTTAGGAAATTTTAAGCGCGATTATTTCGCAGGTAAACACGTAAAGGAATGAATGAATGATCTCTCTTTCCTTCCTGCCTGTCGAAATAATCTCCCTAATACTTACTACAACAGTCAGACTCGAGAGAGTTCTCGAGTTTCTAAGATTTTTCCTGAAACTCTCAAGGTCAAATTAGTCTACTGAAAGACCGTAATATAGGAGGATCCGGTTAAGAGTTTTAACCGATTGACCGTCGTGATATTTCTGATTTAGTTTTCCTGCTGGCTACCTTTTTTCCTGAATACGGTTAGATAGTTTTTTACCCAAGCTCAAAATCCAGGTCTTGTCTCCTTGTTGTATTTTCTCATGAAGATATCATTTTACACCTAATTATCGTGACTTTTTTTTTTTTTTTTTTTTTTTTTCGAAACTGAAAACGTATCATAAAAGGTTCTTGTTAAAGAAAAGTCAATGTCACATTTGTCACCATGAAACAGTGCCTATTGCGGTTTTGCGGATATCCTGTATACGCATAAAGCAGTAAATACGACTCTGGGCGTATCTGTAGGTAGTAGAAGGTGAAAAGAAGTCTGAGAGAAGCTAACCTTGTCGAGAGGTCCCTTCGGACCTCTTGGACCCATTCGTACGAGGGAATGGCACTAATTGGCCTTAGACTTGGCAGTTTGTCGTGTTTTTCCCTCATCTCATCTCTTTCTTTTCCCGTCTCCCGCTGTTTTTTTTTTTTTTTTTTTTTTTTTTTTTTTTTACGTTGTATAGCATATCGATGAGTGTCTCGTGTTCAAGATTTTGTGACCACATGCTTCTCTTTTTTTCTTTCTTGTCTTCATTGGTGATGAAAAAAATTGGCTCCACTAGTTTTAGATTTGATTGTTGACTGAAAGATTAGATAATGGAGTCTTACAATTAGTAGACTTTATATATTTAGTAATTGAGAATTAATGTACGAGTACTAATCTATATTAAACAATATCTATTTCTTTTTTTTTTTTTTTTTAATATCACTCTTGTATTATATCATGGCCTTGTGACTATGTTGGCATAATTAATACACATTAAATAGTGTTGTAAAAATGTAAACTAGAGTCTTTTACATCGATACTTTATGTAAATTGTCGATTTACGTTTGGATATTTGTAATTTTAAATCTACTTTTTCTCAAGACATTCATCGACGAAAGTTATCATTTATGCAATTTTTAAATTTTCAACGATAATACATTTTCTATAAATAAGTCTTGAATTCAAATTTTATCACGAGCAAAATCTACTTGAGATTAACTAAAAAATATAATTTCATTTATTTGTTTTTCTAAGTTTAATTTTCAAAAATCCTCTATTTTTATAATTGTTTATAATTAAAGAGCTACAAGTGTCCCGAGGCATGATTTTGCAGAGAAAATTTGGACTCGGAATTAATCAAAGAATCCGCAGGAATAAAAGGAGGGGAAAGGATACCCTGTACAGAGAGACTGACGCGTTCTATCGACAGCTATTGCAGTTATTCCATGTTATCCACTACCGTGTGTCTTTTGATCTCTCGGTTCGATTTTTCAACGAGCGGGAATATAAGAGCGAGCAAGAGGGAGCGGAAGAGGTCGTGACCGTGCGACGACACCGTCCCCTCTGCCCTGCGGCCAATCATCTTACAGTCCAGACGAATGGGGAATTGACACGTAAACGCCAACGGAATTATTCACCGCTAATGGGAAGATGAATGCTATAGATAAATTTGCGACCGAGTATTACTACCCGACCATTAGACGCTTGCTATGGATTATGTCGGAATAATCGAATTTGTTAGTAGCGTATCTCTCTCTCTCTCTCTCTCTCTCTCTGTCTCTCTGTTTCTTTTTCTTTCTCTATATATCTCTACTTAACTATCTATCGATCGTTGTCGACGCAACACTTTTTTGATTCGAACCACATCGAATGGTGGAGGGAATTGAAAACTGTCAACTGGGAAAGAATTTTATTGGCTAGAAATAAATGGTAGAATTTTTAAATACTGTTTGCGATTCTAAAAGTTTAAAATTGAAAAACAAACTAGCGTCGAGTCGTAGTGGTTTCATGCGGGAAATTAGCGGCACCGGGGGACGTTAACGCGAAACTCGCACGAAAAGGCGCAAATTGCATCGAGCGTATAACGTTAGAAACATTTATATCCCACCAACAGTCGAGCGACCCTTACGTTTCTGCTCGTGTCTCTTCTCCCCAGTATCGTAACACACACGAGTGGACAAACATCCCTATTATTTTCCACGAGATCGTCCGTGACCACCCCAGTCGTCGTAGACTCCCTCTTCGTGATCGTCTGTAATTTTTCGGCCAGGCGAGACGAAGCGAGACGCTCGTCTCGTCCCCTCGAGGGCTTCTGGGCGTTAAGCCGAATTAACATAAGAGAGTGTGTGCAAACACGGAGAGTCGGTAGAGCGAGGTGGAAGGTAGCGGGAGAGACATATACCGGGTGAGAAGACAGAGAGGAGGAGAGGTGGGAGCGAGAGACAAACGGAAGGAGAAGGAGAGGGAACACGATGGGAACACGTGTCCCACACGGAGATAGTTAATTACTCGTTTGTGCTGCGCCGAGTCGGAGTCATCTGCAAGCGAGACGGGGCGAGTATCGCGTGGGACGGACAGAGATGCAAGATATATCGAGGGAAACGCGCGCGCACGAGAGTAGGAGAGCGAGACGCGACGCGGGTGAGAGAGCAAGACGGCACATTCCTGTTTCATCGGACCCGTTGAGACCCATGCTTGTCACGAAGGTAGGGTGGGGGTGGTCGCGGGGACTGTGTGCGCGCGCGCGCACGAAAGAGAGAGAGAGAGAGAGAGACGAAAAACGAGGATGAGGATGAGGTTAATGATATACACGCCGGCTACCGTATACTACCGTCTCGAGCTCGTCCGCGGCTACCATCCAGCATCCTTTCGTCGTTTCCTTTTTTTCTCTCTCGTCGTCCTCGCGCCTTCTCCGTTATTCGCTTTCTCCATTTAGTTTCTCACAGATATTCCACGAATTTTTCTATTTTTTATTTATATCTTGTATTTTATGTAGACAATGCTATATATGTATATAGCACAAACATTTTTGAATAAAAAAAAAAAAAAAAAAAGGATAGATACTGCGCATAGTTTCGTATAGTGTGAAAGTTGTTCCCTGTTTTTATAAAGTAAAGCATTCTTCTTGCTGTAAAGAGATTGACTTTTTCCTTTGAAATACGAGAAGCTACAAAATGGAGGAAGCGGTATCCTTGTGTAGAGTTCTGTTCCAGGTATTACGAAGTTGGCCCGCGGGTATGTAGTGATAGAAATAAAAAAAAAAAAGAGGGATAAAGTTGAGTCGCACAGTCGGGATCTACATTAGCTATAGCTTGTTCGCAGATAAAGGTCGACTACGCTCTTAAAAACGCTCAGTCGACCGTCGAGAGATAGCTTCGATAATGGCTCGACAACCCGGAGACATCAGGGAGACATTCTTTTCTTCTCCCTCCGCTCCATCGCTCCGCGTTCGTTTCGTTTTTCGACTTGTATTCTCTCTTTCTCTCCTTCCTTCGCTAAGCTGGCCTGATTGTGTGAGCACAGAAAAACGATTAATGCGAAAACGAAGCTTTCGGAGCGCATCGAATTGAACGCAGTTGACTCGTGTGAGTTGGGGCCCCGTCGCGTGATGGACAAAAAATTATTTTACTTCTTACGATCGTGATGCGACATATGGTCTTGTAGCTCTCTTCTTGCGTCTTTATTTTTTTTTTTTTTTTTTCCTAATTTAATAGAATGTATATAAATGTATCGCTGTAAAATTCTCTTTTTTCGCTCTCTTCTTTCTTTATTAATTTTTTTTTCTCTTACGCCTAATCGAGAGTACTTTCAAGAACGCCTTTTTTTTTTTTTTTCCTTTTCTTTCGTTGAGAATCATCGATTGTCATTTTCAATTCGACCGGGGTGCGCGTTATGACTCAGCGTGATCGCGCATTTATGATGTACGATACACAGACAGTTGGGGGTGCTGCTCGCAAGAGCGGCGATTAGAATCGCAATTTAGATGCTCTCGAGAGATGTGGCCGCGTGCTCGGATTTCATTGCCTCGACGTACACACTCCCTCGTCGCACGAGGGTGACAGACAACAACAAGGAGGGGTGCCGTTCGCCCTTCATCCTCGGTTGTCGGCGTGGGTAACGAGATTATCGTGAAAAGGGAGCGGTAAGAGAGTTGGCGGTCGTCCTCGTCCTTAGAAATTTCATTTTGACGTTACTGGCTGCGATGCGCGGGATGTCGTAAAAAAGAGAGGGGAAAAAGAGCCGGTAGTATCGGACCCCGGGAGATTGGAAAGGGGGGGGGGCAGCATTGTCGCAAGTGTCGAAAGCGAAAGAGGGTGGGTAGGTAGGTAGATACGATCCCATCTTCCCCTTCCTCTCTTTTCTCGCCTGACTCCTGCTCCGGCGTTCAGTTTGGCGGTAATTATAACATATTCCCGCGATCTCTCCCCTCGGTCCCGAGGGAGACGACCCTCGTGTTACAGATTCCCCGTCGAGTATCCGCGCGACGCCCTCAAGGACCGTTGATATTACGAGAGGCGCGATGCTCTATCGAAAGAGGGAAAAAAAAAAAAAAGAACATCGTTTGACTATCGTGAAATATTAAAAATTCACACAACAGCTGCGGCGCCAAGTTTGATGTTAATTCGATTTATTCGCGCGCGCATCTATAAGATGACTGTTTCGTTGACAATGCGGAATGAATGCCCCGCCGATAGAATCAATCTGCAAAAAAATTCTGGAACGCGCGAGAGAAAGAGAGAGAGAGAGAGAGAGAGAGAGAGAGAGAGAGAGAGAGAGAGAGAGAGAGAGAGAGAGAGAATGACGAGCGTTTTACGTAAGGGTGAATCGTTCTCGGGGAGAGCAGCTCGTAAAAGGGCGGTACCGGAACGGGCAGGGGATAGAGAGGAGGGCGAGAACGGGGTTTATGACTGTAACAGATTAGGTGGCCGAACTGCCAGGGTGGCTCCCGCCGTGCTTCCTATTATCGCCGGAGCTTTTGTAGCGCCGTCGCTTTTGTCAAAGTCCCCTTCCCTTCCCTTTCTTCTTCTCCTCCTGCTCACGTTCCTACCGGCAACCGAGCGTACCAGACGATGAAAGGGAGACGAGGAGAGCAAACGGTTGTTCCGGAGAGTTGGGAGAGGAGGCAACAGCAGCAGCAGCAGCAGCAGCGGGGCACGACAGTTGGCCGATATTTGAGCTCCCTTTGTGTCGTTAAAGTACCACGCGCGGCTCATTCGCGCAGTCCGACGGAGTTTTCTCGTGGCGCTTTTATCTACCGTCGTAGTTTTTCTTCTCTCACCCGGGAGAGAGTCTTGTCTCTCTTTCTCTCCATTTCTGTCTCATTCTCTCGCCTTCAACGAGGTCGAGAGAGCCGGTCGAGGATGGGAAGCGCGCGCGCGGAGGAAAAAGACTCTCTCCCCGAGGTTCAACTAGTAATTACCTGGTCTACTCAGAACGGCCGAATCATAGCTCTCGGGTCCTTTGTTTGCCCGCGGCTTCTGTTCGCTTAATCTTTATTCCTCCCTTTTTTCGTATGCTCTTTTTTTTCCCCACCTTCCCCTCCCCCCTCCCTCCGCGGTTGTTCCCGGCTCTCTCTCGCTCTGTTATCTCGTGTTTCACCTCGAGTCTGTCACGTTTAACATTTCCTTTTACGGCGCGCCCGATGTAATATCCGCAAAATACAACAGGATACAACAAAAAGGGGTTCGTAACCTTTTGATTTCTGTATTATATATATCTTCATTATCACGTTGACAAATCCACGTAAGGGTATAATGACTTTGATAATTTCTTTTTCTATTTCCGCAGATTTTTACTCTTTTTTTTTTTTTTTCTCTCTCTTTCGTCGAAATGCATAAAATAATTTTTGGCGCAATCGTGTTTTCAAAGGAGAATGTCAGGTTCGATAGAGAGCAGTCATGCCAACATTTGCCAACGGCAAAACGGAGTGTATAAACGTCAGCATCCGTGTGTTATTAAGTTAAGTCTCCTGTGCAACGATCTCTGGCGTGCACAGCTGGTTGTCATCGTTGTCGTCGTCGTGGTCGTGGTTGTCGCGTCGTGCGCACGCGAGACGCCATGCAAAGCATTCGAGTGTAAATACATGAGCGTTTGAGAGAGAAAGAGAGAGAGAGAGAGAGAGAGAGGGGGGGGGGAGAAGAGAGAGGGTGGCACTTATTCACGTATCCAGCGCCGTGTCGGTGTGACGTTATTTCGCGAGAGCGCCGATCGTATCGTCTTAATTGCTCGGCGGGTTAAACTACCGCGGTCGCCTCTTATCGAGCGATCTGCACGAGTGCCTACCCATGTCGGGACAGAGAATCGCGCGTATGTATATTCGCGTCAGGTGTTTGCAACTCGCTTGGCGTCATCGCGGGCTACGCGACCGGTTAGATTGACGCATGTAAAAGAACGTATTATAGATACATTGCTGGCACAGATTACCGCCTTCTCCCGTGAAATAGCATCTTGCGCCACAATGCTTTTATTAACCACGCTCTGTATACGCCGACTCTGTACCCCCTGCGCTTCTCGTAAATTTAAGTAGAGACGGTTTAGCGAGAATTATGCGGGACTGCACGAGTCTCAATTTAACAATAGAAACGCTCGTTTCTTCTTCAGATTTTCCTTATTTTTATTTCTCTCTTCTGATACGTTAATCCCCTTCAATGTGAGAGCTTATTCATAAAAAATATGCAGGATAAACTGTTTTACAAATTTACAAAATAATGGCACGTTATAGTTTTTGAGGATACTAGATAAAAAATTGTAGTCAAATTTTCCAAATTTTAAATGGTAGTACATCTTATATAATTTTCAAAAATGTTGAATAAGAAATTGTATTAAATTTTTAAAGTTTAAAAATAGTAGATTCAATACAGCGAACAAAAAAGTAAAAAGTATATGAAAAAATGAAGTTTTGGTTTATTTCTCCTTTGAGAATAAGAATTTCTTATCGTATTTTCCAAATTCAAAATAGGTAATTAAGTAAAAATCAACATTGATAGCGTTGTTGCCCTGTCGACAGTTGGCTGATAAAATAATTTTATAAAATATTATACGATCCCGAAAATATAATAAAAATACAATTTTATTAATGACGCATGCATGCGTCAACTATGCAGAAAAAAAGACCATTCTAAGAATATTTTTATTCTGATATTTGAATCTTGAAATAAAATGATATAGCGTTAAACGAGTATACAAATTGCTAGTTCAAAGACATTTAATATAATTCTACCAAGAAAAATATATTCTTATTATGCAAGAATAATTTTGAATAGAGAAAAGAAAAGTATTGGATTGACAAATAGTATATTGAAAGAAAAAAATTATTATAAAATTAAAATAATAATATTATATTCTTAAGACAATTACAATATTACGATATTCAAATAAATTGTAATGCAATATTGTTTATAGACAGAGAAAAAGTAAGTGTCAAATCAAAACTTATATATTTATATGAACGCGTTCACTGTTTCATATATACGCAACAATTTATAATCTTCTTGAGAGAATTTAAAAATCTTAAATTTTAACAATATTATTATCTTATTTCAATACTATAATTGTCATTTCAAGAATAAAATAATTATTTTAACTCTAAGAAAATTATAATCTTTGATTTAAACATATGTGTTATTTTCTATCCAACATTTTTCTTGATTGAACTAAATAAAATGTCTTGATCCAAGCAAATTTTCTTTGTTTAACGCAATATAATCTCATTTCAAGATTTACATTTTCAAACTAAAGATATTGTCAAAATAAGAACATTCTTTTTTTCACTGTGTACATATATTCCCGAAAGAATGATCGCTAAAGTATACGAGTTTTAATTTGATACTAATGTGTGTTTTTTTCCGCGCACGCTGAAAGCCCATCTTCCTCGTGACGCATGTACGCGTCAACTACACTGAAAATAAAATTAAGATTTTTTTTTCCCTTTTTTTTTTTTATACACTTGAGAAATTTCGATTCGCATTTTTGCGCGGTGGAGCGCGTACGGCGAGATTTATCGCGACGCGCGCGTGTACGAAGATTGCGCGAATCACATGACGGGTGACGGGATATATAGCGCGCGCCGGTAATGGTTAACGAGAGTAGAACGAAATGCATGCGCCGCGGCACCGGCGGCGCACCGCAATTTCAGCATACCGAAGAATTACGTGCGCGAAAATCGTCTCGTTTCGCGATAGAGACTCGCTTTCGCGCGCGATGCGGGATGCGCGTCGCGTCGCGCCGCGTCGCGCCGCGCCGCGCGCTATCATTATTCTATGCATTATTTATGTCATTCCCCGTGTGCCGAGTACAATGTGGGTCTACGAATCAAAATGCATTGCTTATGCAAATAGCGGTCGTGCCCCGCAGTCTCGGGGCGAATTCGCAGTCTGCTACGGGGAATAATCATAATGATCAATAAGATACAACCGCTCGGTACGTCCGTCGCCCCTCGCCCCTCGCTTCTCGCTTCTCGCCCCTCGCCTCAACCCCGCTCTTCTCGTGTATTCTCACTCCGCACCTCATGCAAATCTTGAGGCGTATTGTCTGACGATATTACAGGAATTGTTATCGCGTTGCATAATTTCAGTGTTCGATCGTGCTCGGGTTTGCCGAGCTCTCTCGCGCGCTTGCCTGGCAATCGATTTGTATGTAGAGCCAGCGTTTCGATTTCCCTATCGTTTTTCGGTCAATTTTATATCGCGGAAATTGTAAAAATTATCTAAATTAGAGCTCATTATAATATCGTGGATTGCGGTTGATTATGTTGCGCGCGATAGCTCAGATTATTGCCAGGAAATTCAGATTACGGTACTTAAACCGTTACGATGAGATGAAGCTTGTGTTGTATCGCGATATCTAGTCTACGCTGTGCGCGCGTTATTTCGACGATATTTCGCGACCAGTGGCTCTCTCACGGAATAACGGAAGGTGGTAGAGGGAGAGGAGGTTCGCTTATAGGGCGAACGCGGTCGGTTCTGGTCGCCGGGGTGGTTTTGGAATCCGCGCCACGAGTCGGTGGTTTTGCGGTACGGCGGAAACCGCCGACCCTCTCGAAGCTCTTCCCGTCCGTTCTCCCTGTGTTTGCGTCGTCCTTTTGCGTAATCCCGCCATGGCTTAGCGAGTTTCTCACGAGAGAGTCTCTAAGTAAAGCGGGCGGACGAGTACACCCGGCCACCAACTCTCAGGACTACCATCTCTTTGATTAGCGTGGTACATCAGATACTGCCGGTGATACAAATGGCTGCTTCTCTCGAATCTTACACACGTTGTAAAATTAACTAATCAAATTCTTCATTATCTTCTTTTAGAAATAAATTACAGTGACGCATTGTTAACAGTAGCTTTTTGTGTGTATACAGTTTGACGTATAATTTTTTCAATAAAACAAGAGTCGATATACATATAAATTGAATATTTAGAAATCTATATAGAGAGATTTTTCATATTCTACATTACAAATGGGCCCCATGACAAGAGGAAATTTCAACATTTCAAATAATAGACACATGTTCTGATTAATCCAGCAGCGTTTCAATTTGCATTAGACATACTAATGCAAGTCCGTTTAGCGTACCTCGAGATGAGCAAATGTTCTTGGCACTTGAGCGCGCGCGCGTGCCTGGTGTTTGGTTACGGATTTGATCTCACAGGCGGGGGACACCGTAGAGAGCAGTTAACCTGTCCGATAATACGTGCCGATAATCAAGCATCTAGTGGATGACGGACGGCGCGATCGATGGAGGTAACGTAATTAGACGCGGCGATACGCGCCACTTAAGCGTACTTGAGTGGCTGCAAACGCAACCGATTGGGTCTAGTTGCTATTAGCGTGGCTCTCTCTCTCTCTCTCTTTGTATGTGTCGCCGGTTGCCGGTCGCCGGTCGCAGGGGCAGCCGCGGTGTCCATAAACGGCGACGTCGCCCGTCGTCGGCTTTAACCAACGTCCATTGAACGGCCTCCTCGCTCCATTGAGCCGTTCGCGATAATATATTGCGAAACGGCAATCCCCGCTATCATGTCCAGCCCTCGATGTATTAAATGTCGCGCAAGACTGGAAAACCAATAAAAGCGCGATCGTTGCGCTTTAATGCCAATTCTTGTTCGCCCGTTTATCCGGACCGGGCTATCGTTTTCACGCTCTTGTCACGACGATAACGTGCGCGCGCGCGCGCGCGCGCGCTCGCGTCGGCTCTTGATATCGCGCGAAAGATAAAAAAAAAAAAAAAAAATACGCGGCGCGTGTGGGAAGAGGGACGGGAATGATGATGCGAGAGGGAGGAGGCTATCGGATAATTAAATCGGCCGCGACACGTAAAGGACACTGATTGACGTGCGCGACGGCTACGTTCTCTCATTATTCGTCGAAACGACATAATTCGCGCGCTTCGCTTTTCGACGGACGCTAAACCGCGCCGGTGTTGCTTTCCCTCGTCCCGTGCGCGAAAGGCCATCGGTCGCTAGCCTCATTCGATTAAAACGTATAAAAACGATAAATGTTTCACAAACAATTCCCGAGAAAGAGAGAGAGAGAGAGAGAGAGAGAGAAATATCTCCTTTTTTTGTCTCTGTCAACAAGCCATCTCGTTGCTCTTTCGACATTTGTATACATTATAATATTAAAGATATTACTTTTTTATTATACGTGTTGCCATTTAACAAGGCTTGATTTATAAGAATTATTTAAAAGAATATAATTAATTGACAAATTTTTATTTTACAATTTTCAACGTATGTGATATATTTGGCTCCTCCTCATTATAAAAATGATTCTACAGTTCTCTATCAATTTTAGAAATAGCTTCATCGTTTGAAGCACCGAAAGTAGCGGTATGTTGAAGGCGGTATAACTTTTTTTAGAAATCTTGGAGGGACGGCAATCAGAACTCTAATAATTTCTTAAAATTTTTGATAATGGAAAAACTTAACTTTACGACACACGTCGATTCTTAATATTCTGACAGAGTTACATTCTTGTCGTATCGATCTGTTAACGAGCTGTACCGGAAAATGACAAACAGCACTTGGTAATCTGACGCCCGTTTCTCCGTTCCGCAAGAGCGAAAGCTGATAAATTAATTGGATTGACCGTCGTGACTTGTCGCATACAAATTGGATCAATGATTTAGCTCTGTGCGATCAGCTGTTCGCCAATTCGCATTAACTTTGCTCTTGCGTTCGTTAACGTTCGATAAATGAGAGAGAATTTCTGCTCTTGTGATGTTGCGTTTATAAAAGTCGCTTACGGAGAACATGTACCAACGTGCGTGCGTGCGTTCGCAAGCAGACACGCACGTAAGCGTATGAGCTGCACAATATTGTCTGCTACGGCTTCACCCATTCCGGGTTTGAGCCGTTTAAAGATATTGCACGCCTGCCGCGCAAATCCTCGGCCTAATTAGAACGTACATGTACGATAATGCACAAGTCGAGAGAAGCCCGACTTGAAGCCGTGAAGATTAATAAAACACGTTGCGGTGACTATAGATGTACAAGTAGCAAGAGGTATACACGACCTTCTCTAAAAGGGCTACTATACATTAAGATACGTCGACGATACGCGTACGATTTTACGTCGTACCATTTCTACTGGCTTTTTAATAAGTATAGAAACAGAAGAAAGAAAGAAATACTATACACAGAAATTAAAAATGTTTGTGTAATAGAAGATAATGCGTATAATAAATCATTTTTTACGTATATAGTAAAAGTAATGCGAGAGAAATTTATAACACGTATACGTAAACAAGAAGAATATCGATTTGTTGAACATTTATATTTATTTCTATTATTATGTTGGGACTATATCGCGTGAACTGACCGATGTCACGTACAAGTCATTAGCGCAATAATGCGTCCAAGAGTTGATTTTTATTTTACGAGTTTTGGCACGATTTTCATTACGCGGTCGCGATCGTCGGCGAATCGTTAGCGAGTTCCTGCACGAAACACCGCGATTCCGGCATTCTTTGGCCGCCGTGGAATCTAGATCGTGTGACGCGGGAGAACGATCGGGCGAGGGAAAGGGAGAAAGGGAGAGGGGGAACTATTCCGGCTTTTACGAGGCCATAGTGGCGTATCCGTTTTGCGGGGCACGACGTGCAAAACGATCGATAACACGCTCGTAACGTTATTACTAACAGGTATACGGAGGTGGGTAGCACCGGTAATAATGTGGCTTTTACGCTCGTGGGCGCTGATACAGCAGCCACCAAAGTCAGTTGACATTTGCTACAGCATACTCTGTGACAGAAAGAGATAACACATCTTGCAATATTGTTTTATAATTGAGATAAATATAAATAATTAACTTTGTGAAACATACACTTTAATACGGGTGGGAAACGTCAGAGAAAGTTTAAAATTGCTGCTGTATTCCGTGATTAATTCTAGTATTCCAAATTCTTTTTTTTATTGCTTATTTAAAACTAATATATATTTAAATATTTTTTTTTTAAATAATGTGATGAACCAATCTGTGCCAAGCCGTAACAATTATCAAAGTGTAAGATTAAAAAATAATATTTATGATATGACATGCTGCGTTTAAATAATTACTAAGCTAGCTTTTTATTCAGATCGTAATTGAGCACAAGTCTAATTTCTACATTCAAACGTAAATAATAGCAAAGTCGTTGGTTTGTATAATAGTTTTAAAAGTTTTCCTCCCTTTCAGAAATCATTGAGCTCTAACAATAAGAAACAAGTTTTACGTTATCGCTACATTTATGTTGTAAATACACAATGCGATATATAAAGAATAATTATGTACAAATAGAAACGTAGTGTAAATAAGATACAAAAAGTATCGCTCGAAAAATTACCAGAGAAATTAAGATTTATAATATATGAAATTGGTAATATTATGTATTAAAGTTTTTCTACGAAAAATATCCAAAGTTATTGTCTGGCAAAAATCTGCAAACATCAATTCTGTTAATACCAGAACAGAAATAGCGATAGCGACACAATAAAAATAAAAAAAAAAAAAAATGTATTATAGATTAAAATTAAAGAAAAAAAAGAAAGTATTAATTCTTTTTGGGATACTGTTTTTTTTTTTTTTTTTTTTTTTATCGAAACATACGTCCAAGTGGCAACATTTTTTTTACCCGACCCAGTATATCGATTTCAAGTTACCTGGGAGTCCTCGGGACACTAAAGTCTCTCAGATAAATCTTGGGGTATTATGGGCTTTAATGGCATTAAGGGAATGCGGTACACTGATACATTTAATGATGTTTTTGTGTTGCAGGGTCCACCGCAGCCTGGGCAGCCGTTCAAATTTTCTGTCGGCGAGTCCTGCGATCGTATCAAGGAGGAGTTTAATTTCTTGCAGGCTCAATACCATAGGTATCCCTCTTTTCTTAATATTCACAATTTTGTAAACTCAATACAATTAATCTCGGGGATGTACGTAATATTTCAACTTTATTTAAAAATAAAACGAGATAAAGCTAATTTATTACAAACTACTCAATTTTTATAATTCTTATTCAATATGATAATAATAAACGTACGTCTCCGTTATCTGGAACAGTCTTTACCGACGTAAATTTTCCTACAATTTTTTTCTTACATATAGATTACGCGACGATATATATTTTATTGCGATTAATTGATTGATGTAACAATTGCGATACTTTAGAGTCGAGATATCGACGCAACTTTTATCTTAAAATTTACGCCGGTCTTATTTTTAAGTAAAATTTCCGGACTTCCCGTTTTCTCAGCGAAACTACACATTTTCCCAACGGATAATTGAGCGCGATGTATACTCTGCCCGGTGGTTAGTAGTTTGTCGAACGGAGCAAACGGGTTCGCGCCCATAGACATCGCGCAGGGCCGTATCCATTAGACGTGCGTGCAAATACCGCGTGGGCGCACACGCGAAACGTACGGACCGACGGACCGACGTACGGACGACGGACGACGGGCGTAGGCAGATAATTGTTTGTCCGACCGGAAGCTGTGTACATCAAAGTATGTGCACGGCCTGGAGAAGGACCGCGTTTGGATAGTGCGCCTGTGTACTGTGCAAGCGTGCACGTGTCTGCAATCGCAGAACGGCAATGGTTTCCTCGTGAAACGTCGCGTCATTGCTCTTTAGTAGATTTGCCCAAAGCTCGTTACATAATTATAATTCCTTCGATCGTTGAATTTTCGCTTCTAATCATTGGTGCAGTCGAGTCAGGGTGTCTACGCCCTGGAAAAACACGCAAAACCTGGAATTTTCAAGGATTTCTTGGAAAAATCTGAAAATTCATGTGAAATTTTATTGGGATTCTTAGGTAATTAAAAAAAAAAAAAAATTCTCTGATTTTACTCTATCGTAAACGAGCCATGCAACTATGCGTTTAAAATATTATTATAAACATATATTTATTTTTACTTATATTCAATGTTTTGACAAAATATATTGAATACATATCTTTTGTAATTTTTAATAATAAAAAAATTAAAATTTCAAGCAAGCTAAAAATGTTTTTTTCCACTAGGTACATTTAAAAACCTAGCACAATAATATTTACAAATTATTTCAAGATATGTTAATGCCTTTATATGAGTCAAAAACATTAAAAAACGTATAATAAAAAAAATGTATTTTAAAAAGTTGTATAAAAAAATCTTTAAAGAAATATTCTTTTTACTTAGAATTTTGAATAAAAATATTTGGAAGTTGAAGGAATTTCAGAGAATTTTTTACAACATTTGAGTAGACACCCTGCGTGTATATCGAGAAAAAAAATTGATTTCCATTTTACGAAGATTGAATGTGTAAAGTGTCTAAAATGGAAAAAGAAAAATCATTAAAATAGTGCTATTAGTAGTTTGTCTAAATTGCAATAAATTTTCTATGTACTGCGGGAATAATATACATAAATTTCGCAGATTGCGATATTAATCACAGAAAGGTAAAAAAAAACGTGTCCGACTGCGTGAAACTGCGAAAGCCTATCTCGGTCGTGCGTAGTAATCGCGCGTTTAAGCGCGCAACGCGATTCCCGATAAATCGTCCCGTAAATCGTTGGTATGGTGTCAATCTGAAATAATTAATTGACTCTCCGACTGTGCGAGTATTGCTGCTTGCGTAACGATAGTTGCCGCTCGCAAGCACGATCGTTAATATTGTGCTAATTTATCGCCTTATAAATGAGATTGCGTCGCGTGTAGCGTACTTTGATTCGGCTTTATATACGAATATATTAAACAAGCGTCCGTTCTATTTTTTCTTTGAATTAAATTAAATGACCTCGCATCCGGTATTACGTGGCTTCTGAATTTTTTCCTACAAGAGAAAAAAAAAAATTAAAAGAATTTTTTTTAACATTATTAAATTTTTGCATCGACTTGGTAATGAAATCGGTAAAAACTATCTTTATTCCGTTTTTTCTTTCTTTTCTCGCCGAACCTTTTATGCAGCTGTTATTGTAAGACCTCCTTTTTTTGCGATACATATACGGCGTGTTATTAAAAAAAAGGCGCGTTTTTAACTTAATGTCGCGATGAAGAATGACGCACGGAGAGACAATGGCTCCGACGATTTCGAGGGCTGCTGGATATTAATGCTCTATTCTTGTTCTTCTTACACAGCCTTAAATTGGAGTGCGAGAAACTGGCCAGTGAAAAAATAGAGATACAGAGGCATTACGTGATGGTAAGCCGGGAGAAGGATGAAAGAACGTAGAAAGGGGCAGCGCGTTAACACACATACATACATACGCAACACACATACCCATAGAATCATATAAATCACCTTGCCGTTGTTCCCGGATTAAAATGCATTCGTTTTCGTCGCGCGTGAATTTGAAAACGATATCGCTCGGTCGCGGTCGAGCTATTTCAATTTTCGCAAACCAATTGCAAAGAAGCTAAAAGACAGGCGAAATTATAAAAATAAAACCGATTTGACTTTGCCAGAATTAATTTTCCGATAGTATAATGGGAGCGTATACTTTTGTAACGTTTTTTTTTTTTTTTTTTTTTTTATCGTACTTGGAGCGCAATTGGGATAAAAATGACATGGATCCGCAAAATAATGTTAGAGGGGTTATATAATTCCGGGGGTGCGGGGGTATAGAGAGAAGCAAAACGCGAAAACCGGTAAAATTATCATCGCGACCCGAGCGCGCCGAAAATACTGGGAACACGGAGGGCAACATGGATCATACAGAGGATGACGCACCCACACTCGCGTTATCGTTAGGTATATATATATATATATATATATATATATATATATATATATATATATATATATATATATATATACAGTCACGGAGCAGCAGCAGCAACATCAGCAGCAGCACCAGCAGCAGCAGCGACTACGGCAGTAGCAGTAGCCCGATGCACTCGAGCGTTACAGGCACATACGAACGCATTCATTTGCCGCGGTACACAAGCGGTTTTGTCGGCCGTCGTCACCGCGAGATTATTTCCCTTGCACCGGAATGCCGGGCTAAACAAAAATACGGCGCGGGCTTGTCGTCGTTAAAAAAGTTATCGCCAGCACCGCGGACGGGGTCTTTGTCTGCCGCTGCGATGTCGCCGGGTAACGTGGTGGTCTCGACCAAGTGAATATTAATATGCGCTTTAACGCGTCGGAGAAAAGCGCGACGCGACGCGACGCGACGCGACGAGACGAGACGAAACGAGGATTAACTTCTTAATGAACCTGCGCACTGTCGATTCTCGTATTGATTTCGTATTAACTTTCTTAACTCTCCGGACGGGAGAAGTGAATTAAGTGGGCGAATTTTTTCTCGCGATTACATCTCTTTCGCAAAATTATTAATTACCGCTCGACGGGGATAATATTTTCGTCGTAACAAAACAACTATCTAGCGCGCGCGCGCGCGCGTTTGTATTTACATACGGCTTCGTTGTTAATCGAACGCGATGTAAATTCGACGAATGCGTTTTTATGAATTATTCGCTCGCAATCGCGACGCTTGCAATATTTTCCACGATCAACTTTGATAAACATGAAATTCAAACATATTCAAACACACACACACACACACACACACACACACACACACACACACGCATATAATATATAAATATATATAAATACACACACACAAAACATGTATACACAATGGCCAGTATATAACAATTATAATCAATGTTTGTTGCGGCTGCACTAATTGTGTGTTTTTAATGGCTTGGCTGTGCACCACCCCTTCGCAATATCCCTCAATTTGGGGGCGTGGAAGGAACAAATCGGTTCGGAAGGTTTAAAAGAAACACGTGCGAAAAAATCTGGGGCAGATTAAATCGTTGTATCATCGAACAACGCGTTTCAAACATGATATCGGGTCCCTCATTCGCCACGGAACCCAAGTCAGACCCTCGACTCGTTGATGTCACGATAATCCCTCGTTTAATTCGACATTATATTTCTCTATTGTGGCCGAAATGTGCCACAAGACTCCCCCGATGCAAAGCGAAAGATATAGAGGCTCCCCTATGCTCTCCTTTATTTTGCCTCCACAGCTTTTGAATGTCGCCTGCACTTACTAATGTTTAGCTTACACGTGTGATTTCCTGCTTGTTCTGTCCAGTATTAAGTTGGAGCTGGAGAAACTCGCCCAGGAGAAGACGGAGATGCAGCGCCACTACGTCATGGTGAGTCCACAAGCTTACAGAACCTATCGCAGAAACAAAGCGACAGTAAATCGTATTTGTTGCAAAAAAAGAAAAAAAAAAAAGAAAAAAAAGGATTGAACGGCGCGATGTTTTATTCTCGTTTCACGCCTCGAGATGAATCCTTAGAAAGCCTATTTTATCTCTTGGGTGAAACAAACTACGAATTATAGGAAATATTCTATATCTAGCTTGCTCGTTAAATTTGTGCCACGATGCGATACTGCAATATATCAAAACGTAATTGTTATATAGATTTATATTTATCCGGAGTGTCTCTCTTACTCTTTGGAAAAACATAAAAAACATTCTCATTCTTCACTTTCTTTGGTATTTGGAAAAATCAGAAAAATCTCAAACAAGTTTAATTAGGATTCAGAGAATTTTTTTGAAAATTCTTGTTTGATAATTTTGCTATCATATTGTAAATTGAACAAGTTAAGCAAGCTATGTGTTTATAAAATATGTATTATAAATATATCTCTATTTTTGTTTATATATTTTTAACAAAATATTGAATAGTACACTCTTTGTAATTTGTAAATGAAAATTTTATGCAAATGAAAAATGTTTACTTTATGAAAGTTATTATATTCAGTATATCTATACAAATCTAGCACTTAAGAGGCTCTGCGTTCTTCCTTTGTATGAGTGAAAAAACATGAAAAAATGCACGCGATAAAAAATTTATTTGCCAAAGTAGATAAGTAGAAATCTTTAAAATGTTTTCTCTCTTTGGAATTTTGAACGCAAAAATATCTGCAGGATCAATTTGTTTATAAGATTTAAATTAGAGATTGTAGACATCCTGCTCTCTCTTTTTTTAAATACTTGAACATATTTAAATTACACGCCTGAAAAACTTGATACATATGTATACATATGTATATCTTTCAATATTTAATTCGTGATTAAAAAAATATTTATCCCGCGGTATAAGACAAGTAATTTAGGGATTACATCGTGCGCGTGCCACGTTGTTTCTTCGCCATCGTGGCTCTTCTTCTGGCTTTGTTTTTCGGCTTTGTCCCGCGAGGGTATATACATATACACACGTAGACGCCGGTAGAATCGCGGCTTGCTTTCGCTCGTAGATCTTCGTTATCGCGATACACCGTCGCCGTGTATGCGTCTTCATTAGCTGCGTGAAGCGTGAAGAGGTGCGCCACTTTCTTCGCGGGAGGTCGAAGAGTACCGCTTTTAATTTCACGCCAGTTGTGCCGACATCCTCGCGGCATCTACATTTTTTTCCCATCTATCATTTGGGAAAAGAAAAATTTACAGATGTGCATTCACAGTGTGTTTATCTTGATATGTACTTTGTATAACGCCTCGTATAATATTCAAGTTATATCGCTTAATGTCCACGGGACAGCACAAATCTAGATCTTTTCTAAAGATTAAAATATAACATATATATATATATATAGATAGATAGATAGATAGATAGATAGATATAGATTTTTTGGTCAACTTATAATGAAAACATTTATCGTTTCGGTCGATTGTTTTCTCCGGAGAAATAATGATGGAAGCACGCATCTGTTCGCGGTCGCAACCCAAGTTTACGATCCGGAATTTGTTGGCCAAAGCTCGCGAAGCGTGCATTATAGCTGAGCGATAATTTATAGGCCGTAGTGTACGCGCGTTCCATGCAAATAACTTCATATAAAATGCGCGGCGCTCGCTCTCGCGTGGACGTGGCACTTCCGCCGATTCACGCCGACACGAAGATTAATCGTGCGATCGTCTCACGTACGTACATACGTAGCGTGTACGTCGTATAAGAGCTGCGTTACCCAGGTATGCGCTCTCGCTTCCCCCATCGATCGATCCATCTTCAACGTCCTCTCAGTACATAGGATCCTTTTATCCCGCGCCTATCGATCGATCGAATCCCGCGATTCACACGCGCGAGCGTGACAGCCTTTAAATGTATACATATCACACTTTATCCCACTTTCGTTCATACACACACACATATATATATATATATATATATATATATATATATATATATATAGCGCGCACGCTTATTGTTCTGTTCACCGCGTGGTAACGAACGTCGACGCGAAACATAGCGAAACCACGGAATGCACTTAATCAAATTTCGATTGACGAGCACACGAAAGCATATTTATTGCGCTATCGTTCTATCGCGCCGTTTTATCATTGATGATTGATTACCGACGTAGCAAGAATTTATCGTAGTATCGAGTTTAGGGCCGGCGTTAACTAGCAACAGGTATGTACGTACATACGTACGTACTCGCGTCAGTCGCGGCTAAACGGCTTTGCGTCGCGCGAATCATCGATTCCTGCGGGTACAATCGTAGCGCGTCCGTCGTCGACCATCGCCGACATTCGGTCAAAGTATCGCGTATTTGCTTTCGGTGCATCGAGCATGTAAGAGAAAGAAAACAAAATAAACTGTCCTTTCGCTCGTTAAACATTACGATGATTTTTCTCAATCATTATCTCGCGTATAAAGTAGCGATGGGCGATCTCGATTCGATTTTCAGAAAATTCATCTTTCTCCTCAAAAAATCGATTTTTTGAAATCGATTCTTTTTGTAGAAAATCGAATTTCGATCTGTTGATATGCCAATTGATTTAAAACATTATCTTAATCAGCCAATTATTGGGTTACACGAGGATCCAATTGGTTTATTGGCTTCACGGGGAGACACTGTATCCATCTCTTCATCTTATTGCAAGGAAATATTTATCAATCGTTGCTACGTCCGTACCAGCTGACCGTTTGTTCTCTAAGACTGAGAATATTATTACTGAGAAAAGAAACAAATTATCTCCTCAACATTTACAATGTATATTATTTTTAAATTCCCTATCTGCGCACGAATGGAAAATTGAATAAATATATTAAAAAAAAGAAATATTTTAAAATATTTTTGAGTGTCTCCGAAACTAATGTGAAATAATTTTATAAATCAAATTATTTTAAAGTAAAACATAATTTACTATAATTATACAAATATAATCCATCTGACAAAATTTTGACTTTTTAATTTTTGTTGTGTAATTTTGATTTTTTAGATCAATTTTTAGGAAATCGATCTCAGTTACTTCGATTCAAGATCAATTACAAAATCGATTCTTTGTAAAAAAAATCGCCCATCACTAGTGTAAAGCCATTCTCCCCTCGAATTTTTCTCGCGACGTCGCGACGCGCGTTTTCAGCCGCGACCAGCGGCTGCGTGCGAGACGAAGGATGCTCTTCGGTTACCTACACACCGAGTCGTTACACAATACCTAGGACGGCAACAGAGAGCATTACGCCTTTACGACTCTTTCATGTAATTGTCGAGCTCGTGGACTTTTACGAGCACGCGAATCGCGAGCGCGACGGGAGGCCGCCGGCCACGAAGCACTTTGCCCGACGGCGCTCTCGCTCGATACCACCCGATACATTAGTATGAGTACGTCCTTCGTTTCGTGTTTCCGCTCGCCAAGTGCAAGCACTAACCGCGCCAGTCGCCAGTCGAGTGACTCTCTGAGCGTCTCCATTAGATATAAAAATAACATTAGGTATATACGAAAAGAATACCGTGCGTGTGCTGAGGCTGAGAGAGGATTAAAAGCCCTCTGCGATGCGTCCTGTTGAATTGATCGAATCGTTTCGTAGTAGCATGAATACGCGAGCGTAAACAGTTATCGTGCCCGCGTGTATATATATATATATATATATATATATATATATATATATATATATATATATAGGTATATATACGTGGTACGCCATGTTTTTCTTGATTAAATCAAAGCTTCGAATCGACGGCGGAATCGGGGTTACATCGAGGACGAAATTTGCAAGTCGTATGCGGTCAGAGTCAGATGTCGGCATCGGCTAAAGTGTGTTGGTAACAGGAACGATTTCCATCGAGGGACAACGGAGAACACGGTATAAAGATCTCTCTTCGCTAGAGGGATCGGTAGATACCGATCGTGATCGATATCGTTTGGATGCCCAAGAATTGAAAAGATATCGCGGGAATCGTTTTTTCGCAATCAAATCGGAAACGAGTACCAATCGAGTAAGTTTTCAGCTATAATAATGGAATCTTTTCTCAATACACCGCTTTCTGAGTGGAAGAGAATTCAGCGGATGAAAATTCAGTTGAATGTGAAGGCTCGATTTATCTTCAACTTTAAGAGCAGAGATGAAAAGACACCCCGGGAATAAAAAAAAAAAAAAAAAAAAAAAAAATACACCGAGATGCTTTCCTCTCGACTGCTGGCATAAAAAAAGATTGCGCGATGAAATGCATATAAATGTCGAGAATATCGATAATATCTACTTCGGTAAATATTTCTAGTTGCCGTTATCGAGTTTATACGTCTTCACAACTTCCATTATCGTAGCTGACTGTCGCTGTTTACGCTGTTCCTCTACTCGTGTTAGATGTCTCTACCGCGGAAATAACGTTTCCAGTCTCGTGATAATTAAGATCCTGACCTTCCCACAGTTGCGTCTCCTCGGCGAAGTCTATTAATTAAAAGCCAATTACTTCATTGGAACAGACTGGTTGCGAGACAATCTCCGTGCAACTCTGCACTTTTTTATCACTTTTTCCCCTCTCTCTCTCTCTCTCTCTCTCTCTCTCTCTCTCTCTCTCTCTCTCTCTCTTTCTGTAAATCCGCCAAAATGCGGAACACAAGAAAGAGAAAAGCCAAGTTATATAATTTCAGACATTAAGTACGAAAAAAACAATTTATTAAAAAAAAAAAAAAAAAAAAAAAATACAAGATTTCCTTAATGCATAACGCAGAACAATGCAATGACGAGAAACAGAAATATTGTTAGTAGTAGATTTTTTAATCGCTTTTCCCTTTTATTTGTCCTCGCGGCATTTTAACAAAATCGCGATAAATTTAAATATATAATTACGTTATACTATAGCGTATACGCTAACGTAGGTTACAAGCTTTTAGTGAAATTATTATTTTCGCAAGAACAGGACCGATTGAAATATACATTTCGCAATTTATTGATAATGCTTGTGAGCGCGAATGGAATAAAAATATGGGCGAATTAATTTATATTTAAAAGCAAAGCGTACACGCGGCCAAATTTCTCTCTACATTTGTATTTTCTATATATACAATGTAGCGCTCACAATTTACAAAATAATCGTAATTTCGAAGATAAACCGCGTCGAATGAATATCGAATTATTAAAACAAACGGGTTTAATTAATCGCAGCCCCCTGTCCGAAGCAGGCTCGTAAAATATTCATTCAGACGAATTTGCTCACGTTTAAAGTATTAACGATAACTCCACCGCACTTGCGCGAAATAGATATATTACCGGTGTCGCTAAAATCGTAACGTCGACAACATTTGCGTTCTCGATATAGCGTGAGACCGTCTTCGACCGCGTTTATTACATTTACCCGAGTTTCCTCCCCCTCCCCCTCCCCCTACCCCTCCCCCCACCCTCGTGTACCTCCGCGAGAAAAACTCTAAACCGACTGTGTCGTGTAGCTCTAGCCGATATATTAAAACGCGGTTTAGTGCGCTCTTTACGACCCCGCGGGCAATAAAGTCCGTTTCACAACGGTCGTTGATTCTGCCGGGAATAATGCGGCGACTATATTCAAGACGCGCTCGTTAAAATCGGGGAGGGGGAGGAGGGGGGCGGGGGGTTGGCGCGCAAACTGCCGGATTTTTTTCCTTTCCTCCTCCACGACGATTGTCGTTACACACGCCTTCCCCCCTCCCCCTCTGGCGCGTGACCGCATCGATGTAGGACGATACGCGTTCGCGAAGAGTACCAACGACAAAATAATTAGGTACCGCTAAGTACGCGTGAACCGTCGCGTTGTTCCGTCGCGTCGCGCGAATCTTTACGATCGGAAATGTCATGCGTGCGAAATGAGAACCGCTGCGCACGGTGAGCGAATTAGTTAAAGCCAGCCCCGGCTGAGTCTTGTACACACGATGTAGAAACGATGTTACGAGAAACCGGTCTTTGCTCGACACTCACACGCACACGTGTACTCTGCGCGCGCGCGCGCATACAAGGCTTCTCTCTCTCTCGCTCTCTTTCTCTCTCTCTCTCTCTCTCTCTCGAGGAGAAGAAGGCGGCGAGAGAGCTGCTCCTTTCTCGTCTTCCTTTTTCTCATTTTCTCTCGACGCGCTTATCCCTCTTACCGACTGGCTGCGGTCTCGCATTACGGCTCAATTTGGTCCGCTTTTCGTAATCTCGTAATCTCATTTGATCAATATAATCTCAACCCTGCAATCGCAAAGGGGCTCTTAAAGGATCCTCGGCGAGGCGTTCTTCCCGCGGCCGTCATTATGGATTCAAGCAACATCTTGGTGTACGAAACTCGATAATCCGATTAATCATACGGAGAGAGCGGCTTTTTATTTTATGTATATTTATACAATATTTATTCGTTAATTTTGACAATTATTTGCATCCGAATCGCGCTACAGATATAGCGATTACGTGCGGAATAGAATGGTAGTAAATGTAAAATAAAAGGAAAAAAAACAATATTTGTCATTTTCATTCTATGCGTACGTACAGTATATCTATGACGTTGCAAAGATTCGTGGCATAAATTTATTCGAATATTCTTGGCTGATTAACGGAAAATTTGCGTACAATCGGTTTCATAAAGGATAAAGTGACAAAGCTATAATATATAAATGCGTGAAATGGGTTCCGTGTAAGCAACCTTCCGGCAAAGTTCAGCTTTTGCATGAAAAGACCGCGTTACGCAGTTTATGCACGCATCACCTTACGCTTAACGTCGACGTCGCTTTAACGAAACGCATATAACGTTGTATTCAGCTACACAATTATGCTTATACTAATTACGTGTAATATCGATATAACTTGTGTAATTATCTTCTAATCTCTTTGTTTCGTTTACTTTTGCAGTATTACGAGATGTCGTACGGGCTTAATGTGGAGATGCACAAACAGGTAAGAGGTTCAATTACCCTCACATTATTTTAAGTATCATGTTTTATTGAAATCAAGAAGAATTATATCGTCAATGATCGATATGGGCTCGCGGTGATTTATTAATCGCTCAGTTGGCACATTGTGCGCACAGGCTTTAATCCGAAATTAAAAGGTCGAGTGAAGAGAAAGGTCCGATTACAGGGTATTTGCTCCCCTCTGGGATCTTGGCTATTGAATAAATATGTAAACAAGGTAATAACATGCAAATAGCGCGACCGAGGTTCCCGGGGTTGCTTCTTGCGCAATGAAAAGAAGAAAACAACTAGATTTACAGAAGGAACTTTTATTAGAAACTATTGAGATTACCGTGTTTTCGCGAAACACTCGAAGTGAATCGTGGAGTTTTTTACATTGCCCGATCAAATCAAGGTTTTTGTTGCCGTTTTTTTTTTTTTTTTTTTTTTTTTTTTTTTTTTTTTTTTTTTTTTGCATACAGACTGGCGTCAAATTCTATGTATTATTCTTGAGTAAAGATTCATTTCGAAAATCTGCATTACAAAGATTTCGTAGTCAAGTTCCTTTTGCATTGTATCCATATTCATTCTACCGAACGGCCGATTTGAATTTTTTATTTTCTCGCACGTATGTATTCGTTGACGACAACCACCGCGAAACGTTGATTTCATCTTCTTTCGAAGCGGATCCTGCTTCTCTCTCTTTTTTTTTTTTTTTTTCGGCGACGAGAGAAAGGTGGTGCTCAATGGAATAATTTAAAGTCGAGGCGGCTCGCGAAGGCAAAAGAAGAAACGCGTTAATCGATCGGCAAGGAGATTCAATCTCTTAATTATAGGACACGTCGGTTTCGAAGTCAAATGGCTCGGAGCAAGAATATCGGCTCCGTAATCTTCAATTAATTATATACATAAATCTTGTAAACAAGTTGCACATTTTTTTTTTTTTTTTTTTTTTTTTTGTAATTGTTAATAGCTTTTTGATTCGTCGTGGGCGAGAGAGATTTGAGAGGTACGTATCTGGTTTTGAAGCCGACGTAGAAATGGATTCATCGAATTATCGACAAGCCAGCAATATCGACGGCGTAGCTTCCGAGTGTCCTAGAGAAGGCATTCTGTACACGCTATTGAACAAGAATCTCGATTACGTAGAATGAATGGTGATCCTTCTTCTCTTCGTCTGCTTTGATATTCTCTCGCCCCCTCATCTACGTCTCCTTCATAATCTATCTTTGGCGTAGGCGTGCAGCGACGTGTAATGCTCACGTTTATTGAATATTTAGCAGCTGTGTGAGCCCGTTATTTTCTCCGCTCCCGTCGCGGCACGTCCGCTTTGTGCCTCGCCCATTCTTTTCATCTCCTCTCCTTTTTTCCGGCAGGATGCGTCCCTCAAATCATGAATAAGACCTCACGACAGGTCTAAACAAAACTAGCAGTAGCGACGCAAGTCAGGTAGCAGGTTGCTTATCTCTTCTCCTCCACGAGAACATGCTCGAGCGACGTGAATGACGCGGCATCGACGCGTTCACGCAAATATCTGAGATAGATTGAACGGTGTGATTGAAAAATGTGTCTAAATTATTGGCTCGATAAAATGTACATATCGTAACATTTATATATTTCGAAATTAGATAATAAAGAAGGGCAATGGTGTATGGAAAAATATTAGTATAAAAATATATATTGAAGGAGAAAAAGGGGAGAATAATATTTTCGCCGAGAAGGAATGGCAATTTTTTTACATCTATGGTCGAGACGCGCGGATTTCCGCTAGTAAGTCTACTGCGTCGCAGTAAAAGTTACATACATATTAAGGTTGAATGAGGAGCATAACTCTTTCAGGACTTTCTCCACGCGAGTATTCGTATACGTTACGTGGAGCAGGTTACAAGATATATATCGTGTGAAATGTGGTATCGGAGCGATGGAATATAAATTCCGATAGGAAATCGCAATACGCTCGCTCGCGATCGTGTCGTATTCGTCGTTTTATGCCCCTGATATCTTCGAGGTAAGCACTCGAGACGACGCTCTATGAAATACGATGCTGATGGTGTCACGTATTTTCCTGAATTGGGAGAGACGATGATTATTATCGCCGTTATAATTTTAATTCGGTTGGGATTTATCGCTTCTGCTAGAGAGCCGCGGACGGACGGAGATTTATTATTATCAGACGATATTATCGCGTGTGCGCGCGCGATTTACAAGCTCGTGTATACGATATCTTTCTCTCTCTCTCTCTCTCTCTCTCTCTCGCTGTGTGCGCGCGTGTGTATCCGGTCTCATATTTATAAAATCGAAATGCCGTACCGTCGCCTCGTCGACACGCTCGCTCCTGCCACGCGGTGCCGCGATTAATAGCCCGCGCGTTTATGACGAGGCCGGGCGTTGTCGTTCGCGGGCGCGCGATGAAAATAAAACAAAAAAAAAAAAAAAAAAAGGGACGAGAGAGAGAGAGAGAGAGAACGGGCGGGAATGAATAACGGATCCGACGATGCGAAAGAGCAAAATAACGCGGGCGCGCTGGGGATTTATCGGGGTGTTACATTAACGCGCCGAACCAGCCCGGTAAGTGTCCGCGCATCGAGCAAACGCGTCCGTGTTCTCTTTCTCTCTCTCTCTCTCTCTCTCTCTCTCTCTCTCTCTCTCTCTTCCACCCGCCTGGAGGGGGTTATTAACGTCGCTAATTCTCGGCAATTACTGTCATCATCGTCAGCCGTCTGACCGCAACCGAGCTGTTACGTTTTCCTGTTACACCTGTACGATAATCATTGTCAGCCGGAATCACACGATTGCCGGATAGTTTATGGATACGTGCATGCATGTACAACGCACATCTGCGTTGATCGGTCAAGTTTTTCGATCGGTTGTAGTGCGATTATTAAAAAAAAAAAAATCGGTCTTACATATCGGGGGAAAAAAATTCTTACATGTAAAATATTTACAATACAAATGTCGAGGAAATTATTACGACTATTTCGAAATTGATCGAAAGAGAGAGAGAGAGAGAGAGAGAGAGAGAACAGGTAACGCAATTACTTTCGTGTAATATTGGACATTATGAATATCGACTATGGTGATTGTTGAAAAATTGATGCGAAAAATATTTATGCGACGGAAAAATAAAATATCAATGCCTTATCCGCGTATCTATCTTTTTTTTTTTTTTATTTTTATCTTTTTTTTTTCCCCGCATCGATGGAGAATCGAAAATGTCGCGTCATAGGATGGATATCGTTTGATTTTGACCCGTTTCGTCGTGTGTCATCGGCCGATGATGATGACCACGCGGTCGCGCTTTGTTGCGCTGGATGGCGATCACGCGCGCCGCCCCACGTTTTTATTTGCAGGAAGCGATGCGTATTGTAAACGCTTTCAGGCATTACTCTCGATTTTACTAACGCTATTACCGGCGATTCCGCAGCTGCAGTACGTGTCGGGGCAGTTGGAAAATTCACGCATGAAAAGTACGGGCGGCCACCACGAGTGATTCGATTTCGTTGTTTTGTTCGATTCGCTGCTTCACGTCCCTCACCCTCGTTTACCCCTTCCTGCCCGCGCTTCCCTTTCTCTATCGCGTGCGTTTCTCCCCTCCCCCCCCGCCTCCCCTGCCGTCGCTTGTCCCCCCGCTCCCCCTCCCCCTTCCCACGGTTGTCTCTCCATATCCATCCCATATACAGTGCGCTCATTATTCATTTATCGGTTTAACGAGCATGTCCGCGATAAAGCGTCGCGAAATATCGATATCGGGATGGTCAATACCCGTTCGGCTCGCGGTCCCTTGTTGGCGCGTGCTCCATCTTTCGCTCGGGGGGTGGGAAAAAAAAAAAAAAAAAAAAAAATCGACCGATCACAATTTCGCGCGCGATGTATGTATGTATATCCGAAACGAATTTTCGATACTCGTCATTGAGATGAACGGCGTGGAATATATAAGCAATGAAACGTGAAGGAAATCGTCGAGCGATTTCGAGATTGGTCGAATGAACGAGCCCGTAAAACCGTGTACGATTCGATATTTTTTATCGAGAGTGTTGGGCGTCGCGTCTGGAAAAGGGAGGAAAAAAAAATACGCGACGCTCGAGGAATCTCGTCGGCGCTTCATGAATAACTTCTCAAAAGCGTCCGGTATCCCGTCATCCCTTATTCGCGAGAGAGATAGAGAATAACTGCGCGAAATGTGTGCGCAGCCGCCGATTTTTTTCCCGTTTTTATTGTGTCTGCAGTGCCACTGGTTTGATCGGTCGGGCCGCGCCAGGTGGAGGCGGAGGAGCAGATGGTGATTGAGAGGAAAGCGGGTGGGACGGGGAAAGGGGGGGAGGGGAGGACCGAAGAGAGAGGTAAAGGGAGAAGGCCGCGCGGCGGGGGCGCGATCGTGGGCAGAAGGGAGAAAAAAGAGGGCGAGTCTGGGCCGTCGCGACGAGCGGAGGAACGAATGGGTCGTTGATGTCAGAGGGGAAGAGGGTAGAACAGGGTACACACCGGAAGGGGAAACCCGGGAGCCGCCGCCGGGGGCAGGGTGGCGAAGGACGAAGGGCGAAGGGTGAAGGGTGAAGGCGGCGGCAGAGGGTGAACGGATAGGTGGTCGGGTTGGGCGGCGGTGGTTGACGGTGGGGACGCGTCGGTGGCAGTGGCTCCGGCGCTTGGTTCGGGAGGGAAAAAGCGAAGAGCAAAATTTGCTATCGGAAAAATCGAGCTCTCCACGCCACCGCCGTCGACCTCTCCACGCGCTCTACTCCTCGCTTTTTCTCCCTCGACCCCGCCCAGCCACGACTCGCGCGATTCTCCCCGACCTCTCGCCGCCATCCGAAACCCAGAGGGTCCCTAGCGAGAGGTACCGTCGCGTCGGTGTGAGTTTGACATGGCGCTCGTGTATATATCGTGCAGCTTGGCGAAGAGCGGTTCGCAATATGTGCACAATAAAATATACACAGAAATGTCTACCTTCGCTCCCACTCGTGTCTACGTCCTTCTTTTCTCCAGTGTCGCTGGGAGTACATACGTGTGGGTACATATATTTATATATACATATATATATATATATATATAGAGTATATGTGCGCGCGTGTGTGCGATATGACACATACACACACACACATGACAGTCGGGTGTGCTTTCAGCGCAGAAATCCGCGATATCGACGGGGTTCCATGTACGTACCCCGATACACGTCCTCTCCATACTTGCGATCTCTCAACACGATAAGTTCTTTCAACCGCGGGCACCGCGCGCGGCTCGATCCCTTTTCTCTTCTCCCGCTCGCGCGCACAATATGTGCGCCTCCTTTGCCCCGCGGATACGAGGGATGCTGCTCTCGGAGCGGTCGCAATCTGCGGATAGTTTTATCCGTCGCAAATGGATTTTGCCGGCACCAGAGTATCGTACGCGAATCGAATCATGTTCTTTCTTTCCTTCTTTTTTTCTCGCAAACAGGAAGTCGAGTTATTTACCTCGGACTGGTCCAGGCTGTTTCAGTTCTCATTTATCTTATCGGAAATGTACAAGTTAAGTTTCAATCGTGTCTTATCTTTTTTTTCTTCTTTTCGATATACACGACTTTAATAGATTCTAGTTACCTCTAACTCGTGATACAAAAGGTCTGCATGAAATTTGCGCCGAGTACAACCGCGGGTAGTCATGAATTTTTATTACCCTCTCTTTTCCTCGCTTCGCGCTTATATCGAATTCAAGGTTCTGGGAACCTCGGGTGAAACACGGGGGATACGCTTAATTCTCGCGTCTCCGAACGGGCACTTAAATTTCTCGCAGTAAAATTCGCGGCGTTACGCGGAAAATAGCCGGGTCGTTAATTCGAGATCTTAAAGAGCGTTCGTCTTGGAGGGAAGGGAAGAAAGAAAGAGAGAGAGAGAGAGAGAGAGAGAGAGAGAGAGAGAGAGAGAAATGGTATGTGCGTGCGGTATGTGGTGCCGAGGTACTCTCGGGATTTCAGATCCATGTACACGGCTCTCGCGACCGTCCCCGAGAGAGTCGTAACTACCTAGTGGCCCTGATGTCGGTGGCGGCACCGGGATCGCTTTTATCACTCGTCTCCTTTACGACTTTTACGACTGACCCTCGTTTCTCTCGCCCTTTTTCTCTTGTCGCGCCCTTGCTTCTTCGCGTTTTGCGCGCCACGTTTTCATGCTTTTTCCATGTTGTAAGCACCGTGTATTTAAATCGCGACGTGCATACAGGTGCGGCGCGGTGGGTGGTCTGAAAAGAAAAGAGATTCCGGTTTTACTCCATTATTATCATCCCAGGCTTTATCCAGGCCTATCCTCCAGACTGTCTTTATTCAGTCGTGTATCGTTGGTGGACGTAAACTATACGTGATACAAGATCTCTATTTTGTAATTATGCTATTTTGTAATGTTCCTCATTCGCTTATCGAAAGATTACGTGGATCTTTCACTTAGATCGTTTACTAATGAAATAAAACGCGGGAAGCTTAAACATGTTAAACATGCTTGACGATTAAACATGTTTGTGGTAATTAAACATGTTTGTATGTTGAACGTTCAAACGTTCTTGATATCATTCCGTGAGTTGAGCAAAGTTACGTGAATGCAGACGAGATAAGAAGTTTTCGTCGGCCAATGTTAGTTTGAACAAAAGGAGAATATCGGTGAGCGAATCTAATGTGCGCCCGGGGATATAGATTGGCGACGTTACACTTCCTTGCGGGCATATTTACATGCTACTCTATAGTTATTCGGAAGCTAGCAACTGCCGAATTCAACCCCCGTCGACTTTATTCAGTCGAGCCCTGGCACTTTTATCGACGCAAGGACGTTGGCGTTATGTCAGCTATCAACGAGAGGGTGGAACGAATACCCTCGAGCCTTTTCGTGCCAGGGGTGTCGTTAAGAGATCACACCCTCCTTGCCTGCTTTATCATACTTTATATCGCGTTACCCTATCCACTTTTTAGATTTCTCTCTCTCTCTCTCTCTCTCTCTCTCTCTCTCTCTCTCTCTCTCTCTCTCTCTCTCTCCCCCCCCCCCCCACCGCCTTCCTTTTGTCTCTCTTTTTCTGTAAGATTTGCCACGCTTGTTTTCAACGAGTTGTAGAAAGGAAAGAAAAGAAAATGATAAACATCGTTAAGTATTATGTTCAACCTAATGCGGCAATTATCTCGCGAAACATTTCATCTTCGATAAAAGAAACGAATAATTTTTCTCTACCTTTTAGAATTTAAACAAATAAATTTCGCACAGTGTGTTAAAATTTATTTTGATTCCAAGACTTGAATTTCAAAATTCATTTATTTTCTATAATATATACATAGTGTGCATTTTATCTCAACGCAATTTATTCATTTGTGGTGTTTACACCGCGCGTTTTTTGTGGTTCTCGCAGCGCGAAGAGTCACAAGAGAAAGAGAAAGAGAGAGAGAGAGAGAGAGAAGAAAGATGAGGGTGATAAAAAATTTGGAGGGGAGGGGGGAGCGAGATATAAAGGAAACTGGCGCGCTTAATCACTGTATCATATGACTGAGTAATTGAGTCTGCGAATTGCCGGAGGCTGGTTTCACCGCACCGCTCGGTCTTCATCTCGCAATTAGCGTTAAGTTAATTGTACTTCCTGCGCGAGAGCTAACCCCACGGACGTTGGGTGGGTGGAGAAGGAAGGAAGGAAGGAAGGAAGGTAGGTAAGTAGGTAGGTAGGTAGGTAGGTGGTAGGTCTCTTGTTTTCTCCGGTATTCGCCATGCCAGCGGAGAAATTACGGGGGTCGCCGGGCGACGATAATTTTCTTGGTGTTTCGGTGGGTGGTCGTAAAGTCGAGTCGACAATGCGGATTGCCGTCGACGTCGTCGTCGTCGTCGTTGTAGTTGTCGTTGACGACGCTATGGCGAATGCGTTGAAGGCGCCCGAGCGTCACGGTAGAGAAGTGTCAAGACACTGGCTCGGTGGAATGAAGCCAAGAGGAAGGGGTGAGGAAGACTCTTAACGAGGCGTCTTAACGGCATCCGCAGGATAAGGCGAGACCCCACGCTCGCTGCCACGGCTGCACTAATTTGCTCGCTTTGCGCCGCGATGGATGTCATTCAGTCCCGTTCCCCGACTTCTCCGCGCGTTGATTATCGCAGTTGCGTTTACGTTCGAGGCGAGATGTTATGCGCCACTTGGCACGCGGTAGAGGCGCGTTCATGCGATTCGATTGTAAAGGAAATTTGACGACAATTCAATTTTGATTTGCGCGTGATTTGTCTTGTATATTTCATATGGAGGACGCGTTAATTTGTGAGAATCGAAAATCGATTGTCGATTGGACCGATCACGAAACACTTGTCAAAGATACAAAATCGCAACGAGGTAAAACGAGGGAGAGAAGGCTACACCTCGCTCTCGAAATTCACTCCGTATCAATAATAGCGAGCCGTTAGAGAGGGCATACTGTACATACAGTGAGTCTCGAAAGGGTGGAGGAGCAGGAGGTCGGTCGGCCTCGGCGGCCAGTCCGTTAATGTTTAGCGCAATCAGCGATAATGGCGGTCTATGGCGCGTTTAATCAAGGCAGTAGCCCGTTGCGGTTTGCGGTTCGAAAGCGGACTGCCCCTCGGCAGGGTGCAAAGGAAAGGGTCAGTGGCGGCGAAGGGTGAGAGAGGGAAATAAAGCAAGAGAGAAAGAGATAGATAGATAGATAGATAGATAGAGAGAGAGAGAGAGAGAGAGAGAGAGAGAGAGAGAGAGAGAGAGAGAGAGAGAGAGAGAGAGAGAGAGAGAGAGAGAGAGAGAGAGAGGTGGAGTAGTAGTCGTAGTACAGAGAGGATGAGGGACATATCAGGTGGGCTTAGCGGTCTTTACCGGCCCTACACTCTCTTCGACCAGAGAGTGACCATCGTATATACGCGCAGACAGCCACACGAATACGTTGCTGCGGTCGGGATTATCAACTGCGTCTCGTTCTCGCTCTCTCGCGGCTTTTCTCCAAGATTCGCTAGGTAAACTCGGAAACGAAACCCTGCGCAATGATGTTTGCGCGAAAAGTCAATCCACGTTCGCCCCTGTTTAAATATTAAACAGTACGTCGCTTATTCTCCGAATAAGCTGTCTGGATGCCAGCGACATAATCATAATAATAATAATAATCAAAGATTGCCGTTTTATCGTCTAGGGTAATCGCACCGCTCGATAACACACTCTTCTCGAGATGAAAAGGCTGCTGCTACGGCGATAATGGCTCTCATTGTCAGCATCTTTATAACAACCCGATTGTACATACATCCCTCTTAATAGCCGAGTCGAGGTTCGCTGCTGTTATTGGCCGACTACCGACACTATCGTGGCCGTGTTCGCCCGCGCACCGAGATGGGTATTCTGGTCGTTTAATATCCTGAGTGCCGCTAATTTGCCGACCGTAACCCACTGACACTCGTTGATCGATCGCTCTGCCAAGTCGTACGGCTGTCTGCTATATCTTGCGCGAAAAGAGGGTGAGAACGGAGAAGTCGATTAATTTGATAAGGCGCGAAGGTACAATAATAGAGAGAATTTTACCGGATATACTTTAAAGTTTCCTTCCTACTCTTGTCAATATTTATTTACGTCGAGTTGGAAAGAAGAGCTATGATGATGAGTAGCACTCGTGCATCTACTTGGGTTATTCGTCGTCAATCTGAAAAAGATTCGAGCCACCCGGTAGATGTGCAGTATCGCGCGAGCTCGGGATACTCACGAAGAGCAACGCGGACGAATGGAGGGGGAGGGGGAGGGGGATGAACGGGAAGGATGGATGGAAGCTCGAGTGCTGAGACAGCACTCCGACGTTCAAACATCCAAACATCTCGATCTTTCGGGGTCGGGCCGTCTGTGTCGGGTCTCTGCCTTGCCGAGCTGCTGCTGCGACTCGAGTACCACTTATCCTTCTCTCCCCGTCCCTTTCTTCGTCCTTCTTCCTCCGGTCCAGAGATCTCTCTAACCAGAACCTGAGATCCTTTCTGCTCTCATCCTTGTTGCCTCTATACCCTTCTCTTTCTCTCTATCCTGCCATTTCTAAGCGAGACGATGTAGCTGGTGACGGCAATACCGACTGCTAGTGGCAACAACGACTTCTCTATATCTCTCTCTCTCTCTCTCTCTCTCTCTCTCTCTCTCTCTCTCTCTCGGGTCACACGCATATACACATACATACCACACTTGTTGTTCACGTTCACGTACGCCTCGTACACACGAGCTGTAGATGTTCCCCGAATTGTGGCCACTCCGAGTCACCCCTCGCCGCCCTCGTTGCGCGACCACGACGAACCCCGAATTGATTGTAGCCTGTTTACCCTCGAACGTTCGCGTACAATGCTTTTTCTCTCTCTCTCTCTCTCTCTCTCTCTCTCTCTCTCTCTTGATCTTCTCTCGCATCTCGTCGATTGCCCTCTGTTTCTGGAAATTGGCTTGAACTATGTTCGCAGGACCATTCTTTGTCCTTAAATTTAGTTTACGGCAATTTTATCGTGATTTGTGTGTGTGTGTGGAATCGTATTTCGAGTTTTGCGATGTGTGACTAAAATATATAAATCTAATTCTGTATTCGATGAGAGAAAGTGATGGAATTGTACGAAATTGTATTAGATTTATCACAACGCGGATAACTATTACGCCGTGTTAAAGCACAGAATCAAAACTGGAAACCGCATCGCGATTGGCAATTGTATTCTTCATCTCGCGGTGCAACAACCATCCACGCAATGTATGTACAGCCGATCATCGTCATTCGTAACCCGTTCGTCCCGATAATCCGTTTAACAGCGATTTGAGTTATTCGAGTTGACCATTTTACGCGACATCGAGATTTTTTCTCTCTATGTGTTTTTTTTTTTTTTTTTTTTTTTTTTTTTTTTATTCGGGAACGAAATCACGAACGTTTCTGCGTCCGTGCGTGCATACATGCGTGCCGCATCGCGTTACAGAGCGCGGCGTGTGCAACGACGTAGAGGGACGCGCGGAGTGCATAAAATTTCATCGCGGTCTCTCGGGCGCGTCCACCGCGGAAAATTAACCGAATGAAAATGGTGAGCCTTTCAATATTTATACAAGCAATTTCAGGCGTTGCTACCGCGGCCGTTTCGTCGACGCATTCATTCCGCATCTCTCCCGGATATACATCCCCTTCCCCCTCCCCCTCCCCCCCCGCGAGTGTCGCGCATATTCGTCACGAGTGACACAGTCACCGTCGCCGAAACGACACCGCAGCGCGTGCGGGTTTCCCCCTCCCCCTCCCCCTCCACGCGCGATCTAATTGTCTCGCGATTCTGTGTGAATCCGTGCGGTCGGGATATTTTCAAATAGATATGTTATTTTCACGCACAGATATCGACGGTATTACGGATGAACCGCGCGCGCGGCAGCGCCGATTCTCTCATTTAGCTGCCGTATCGAATTTCTGCCGTTACAGCGTTTGACCTATTTGTCAGTTATGTATGTATGTATGTATGTATGTATGTAGGAACGCGCGCGATAGAGACAAGACAAAAGACACGGTGCATTATCGATTCTTTTCACGTGTCGGTCGCGGCGGGAAAGGAGAGCCGGCTGGATATATAGAGCCTGGCTGATTTTCAGACGCGAGGTAAAAATTAGCACGACGCGAGAGAAGACAGAAAATTGATTTAATCTAACTTTTGGTCTATGTAACATGAGACGAAACATATACGAAACAAGGGCGGACAACGAGCTTTCCGCCCTCGCCCGGTCGTATGCCTTAACGGGCGACTCTCCCTCTCTCTCTCTCTCTATTCTACTCTCGTCCTGGACCAATCCACCCGCGCTCTTGCACACAGTGGTGGTCCAGCCGTGTGTACACAGATGCGCGCGCGTACACACGGTTACATCCGGTATTCTCCGCAAGCCGCGGGATATTGCAATCACGCGGACGTTAGCCGGGCTTTACAGGCCGAGCGAGCGAGCGAGAACCGCCGCCGGTGTGCAGGGGCTTACCAGAAACCAGGGAGTTAGCCGAACACGCCAGTTTATTTGCTCGCGCAGCATAATACCACCAAAGTCCGACGAGCAGCCGTTGGTTTACTCGTTAGCGCAAGTAACGGCTTCCGCTTGGTCGGCAGAGGTTGGCGTCGAGCGTGGCTTTGTTGCCGCAAACTCTCTCTCTCTCTCTCTCTCTCTTTCGCCCTCTAGTAATACTAAATGCTCCGGCTCTTCGATTAAATATTTTCCGACGGCGTGAAGATTCTTATTAAAAATGGGAGGAGGCAGAGTCGCGAACTGGGAAATAAGAAGTCGCGCTTCGATATTCGATAACATGGTGTGTATATATATCTATATATATATATACAGACGCAGCCGGATTCGGAAGAGGTAGAAGCAGCCCACTCTACCTTCTCTCTCGAAGCAGCTTCGAGTATCGGATTATCGGCAATATCGAGAGCGCCAGGCCGGGGGTGGTGAAAGAGCATTCGGTTCACGTCACCGTTTTACAGGCGGGGAATTTTATCGACGGCACTCGGGTGCTTTGCATTTTCATGCCGTGAATGTTGCTGCCTGCTTTTAGACATACGCTATAGTGTTTATTTATATATATACATATATATATATATATATATATATATATATATATATATATATATATATGGGAGAGCATCTCTCGAGAGAGTGCCTGATTCCTTTGAGATGCGCGTGTTCTTGTAACTGTGTGTTTGCGTATGTATGTATTTGCGTGACACAAAAGCGATGTCGTATGTATATGTAAGCAGGAGGATAGCACTTTGCGAGAGTTTCTTGCGGTTTTCGCGATATTACGAGCCGGGGCATCTGCGTCTTCCGTTTTGGCATGCCAGGGCTGCTTGTACCGTCAGAAAGAAGGCAGCTGTTCGAGTAATAAAAAAACAAAAAAAAAAAAAAAAAAAAAAGAAAAAAGACAAAAAAATGGCTGGAAAAGATTTTAGGATCTTCTGGGAAGGTATTTTCTACATGTATCACGATTCATCCTAGATTTCGCGTCGTCGCTGAAATCTCGAGTTATTCCCGATATACACCGATAACAACACCCGCCTCGCAAGTGCTATTTTAAGAAAAAAGCCATTCGCGTCGCGAGAGACTCCGCTTCGCGAGTGGAGTAGAGTAATCTTCGTTGGTCCAATTTGGCACAACTGGAGAGAAAAATTCATTCTCGCGGGGCGAGGTTTTCATCTCACCCCCCGTGTGAAATCCAGGCCAACGAGAGCATCGCGGCCAAAACTCGGTTTCTCGTTTCTCTACTTGTGCCATTTCTCTCTCTCTCTCTCTCCTTCTCTCTCTCTATGTCTTCATTGCTGTTTCTCTCGCGACGCGAGAGAGCAGTAGCGGAGCATCCGAGCCATTCATTATTTTCTTGGTTACCTCTCACCCGGGGAAAACTTCTTGGCAACGCAATTACGTTTGCGACGTCTCCACCCCCGTTGTCGTCCCTCCCTCCCTGAAGCCGCCACCATTTCTCGCCCACAATGTTTCCCTCTCCTCCTTTCTCGGGTCTTACCACTCACTCGGAATCTTCTGCTTTTGGTATTGCAGCAAACTGCTGTATAGCGTATGTCGAGTAGATAGAACTTTACCGCACGTTACGAAATACACTCCGCGTGTTATTCTTGCCATCAACACAGGTACATTTGAGTTTCATGATAATGAGCTGTTTTCATTCGTACGTTTGAGTTTCATGATAATAAGCAAATTGTTAAACACGTTTAACGTTTCAATACGCCACTGATTCTCTGCATATAAAAAAAAGACGAAAATTAAAGTTAAATTTGTAAATCTATACGAATTCATCGATGTGTTGATTTGGCATCAAGTTTTTAAAAGCTGAATATTTTTTCTTTAGAATTTTTTTTCCATTTCTGTTTATTCACATTTTTGGATGCATACAAAAAAAATACATATATATATATATATATATATATATATATATATATATATGTACTTTTAGCATTTTAATATTCCATAAAGTTACATGTTCCGTGTGTATCGCGCATATGTATTCTACACTATGTAAACCTTGCTCTTGCATACGCAAGATATCTCGCTTGACTCATTTTCGCGTACATTATAATTAGCGGCTTAATAACCAGCACTCAGAAGACGACTCAGAGTAATTAAAACAGGTCCTCCTCTTTCCGCTCTCTCTCTCTTTTCTCTTTTTCTCTCTTTCGCTTTCCGCTCGTTCATCGAGATGTCGAGATGTGCTCTCGAGGGAGGGAAACTTGCCAAGAATTTCAGTGGCTCGGCGATATTTCAATTAGCAGGTTCCGAGGTTCGTTTAAAGCGGCGGCGCAAACGCGTTGAAGGAAGCTCTCGGGTTTAAATCAGCCGTGAGCTCACCAGGCTTATATTTTCGGGGCGTTTATGAGTCGTCGAGACGGATCGACTGCACGCAGAAACCAGCGGTTTGCTTCCCGTCTTTCGCGACGAATCGGCCGCTTCCGCTTCCGCGTCTCTCGAACGTGCGAATTCTACGCGTTGGCGGGGAAACGAGCGTCGGAGCCGCCGCTTTGTCGAGGTAATTAAGTGATTTCATTTTCTCGACGAAAGCGTCGAAAATGGTCCGCGCTCCGCTCCGTTCCGTGCGCTGCCTGTTGATTCCGCGATAATTAAATGGAGTTTCGCGCGCTGCGATGTTGCGCCGTGTGAATTATTATGCCGTGAGTTATCCAACTCACAGGCGCATAGATCTGTGCGTGATTATCCAATGACGGTACTTTGTTGTATTCAGAGTAGTGATGGGCGATTATATAGAAAGAATCGATCTTGAATCAAAGTAACTGAGATCGATTTACTAAAAATCGATCTAAAAAATCAAAACTACAAATAACAAAAATTAAAGTCATAATTTTTTAAGATGGATTATATTTGCATAATTATAGTAAATTATGTTTTACTTTAAAATAATTTGATTTATAAAATTATTTGACATTAGTTTCGGAAAAAGAATAAAAATATATTTTAAAATATTTCTTTTTTTTAAATATATTTATTCAATTTTCCATTCGTGCGCAGATAGGCAATTTAAAAATAATATACATTGTAAATGTTGAGGAGATAATTTGTTTCTTTTCTTAGTAATAATATTCTTAGTCTTAGAGAACAAACGTTCAGCTGGAACGGACGTAGCCAGGATTGATAAATATTTCCTTGCAATAAGATGAAGAGATGGATACAGTGTCTTACTGCGAAGCCAATAATCAATTGGATCCTCGTGTAACCCAATAATTGGCTGATTAAGATCATTTTAAATCAGTTGGCATATCATCAGTAGTATCGGTATCGATTTTGGCACCACTAAACGTACGTATAAGGAATATCAAACATCAACAGATCGAATTTCGATTTCCTACAAAAAGAATCGAATAGAAAAAAGAATCGATTTTTTTAGGAGAAAGATGGATTTTCTGAAAATCAAATCGAGATCACCCATCGCTAATTCAGAGTGGAAGTCAGTAGATCAGAAAATGTGAAAAATATGCCGAAAGAATAATTAATTATAGAGACATAATTATATACAATTAAATACTAAATAATTGCTAAATTTTATCAACAATTTTTAGATGTATATCTATTGTTTAAAAATCTAAAATAACTCAATCATTTTCAAATTGACATAAAAACCAGCCGAGAATAGTGCATTGAAACTGCAGGGAAATTACGGTACAGCTTTGAAACATTCGAATGCCTACGCCACTGTGGCAATCTTGCTTGGATTTAATTTAATTCCCGGCAGTCTCTTCCAGCCGGAGGGCGTCGTAAACACCCTCAGTCGGTTATGCCGCACCTGTATCTTCACTCGTTTCCTTCGCGAGGGCGCGTTAAGCTAGCCCTTACCTTTCTTAACGACCCAGAACAAGCCGCCCGGGGTCCCGGGCGAAGACTCGTATAGTGTCGGATCGAACGGCTTCTTCGTCGTAACACTGGTGTTTGGTGAAGAAAAAATACACTGAGTGCCTGACAAAATATATATATTCTTTTTGTTTCTCATTTTTTTTCTTTGATTCTTAATAATATTTTAATTGAGTAAAAAAGGAAAAATACGTGATGTGTAATAGTAAAGCTAGAAAATTTGTCTCACTTGAGATACATATTATTAATATTATTATATTAATAATTTTATACGGTAAATTTTTCTTTTCAGACGGAGATAGCGAAAAGGTTGAACGCCATCATCGTACAGATCCTGCCGTTTCTCTCGCAGGAGCATCAGCAGCAAGTCGCCACGGCGGTCGACAGAGCCAAACAAGTGACCATGACCGAGCTGAACACGATTATCGGGGTAAGTGCAATGATATCCCTCATTTCAAAGGCGGACCTTTCAGGGCCCCGTTGTTGTCGGGTATTATCGTCGGATCGCGCTCGCGGCATTCTCGTCCGGATGCGTGGCAGCCCCCGCGATGATATGCGGTGCGTTTCAGCGTGAAAAGCATTCGCGGCGAGATGGAGAACCCCTGCGGGTGTACGCCACGTTGGAAGCCAATGCACGTCCGAGGAATCCAAAAGCGGACGGGACGGATACGATCCTGGCGAATCCCGAATCCTCCTCAATATTGCTCGAGCACTCAATTTCCTCCCTATTAAGCCACCGGCTTCTCTTCCTCCGCTCCGTTCCGGCTCTTTCTCCCCGTCTCCTTCTCGATCTCTCGCCCCCTCACCCCTCATCCCTCACCCCTCACCCCTCACCCCGATCGCATCCGCTCTCTCGCCACCTATATACAGCCGTCTCTCCCCTGAATCTTATCCGGAGTCTTCCCGTCTGGTTTCCCAGGCCACCAGGGGTAGGTTATAGTGTTACGATGCACGAACGCCGACTAATCTGCATTCCAGCCACCCCTTCCAGCCCCTCTTTCCTCTTATCCCACGACCTCTCGTTCCCGCGCGCAGCGAAACTTGCAGGGATCTGCGACGTTGTCGGGGTACGTGCGGCAAATCCTTAGCAGGATTCCGAAATACCACTCATCTTAGTCTACTCTCTTCTCTTAAATCCTACTAGCTATGTACATCGGATGAATCGAATCGGACAAACTGCGACCGGCTCGACGCTCGCGTGTTCAATTTCACTGCGGATAGTCTATCTTCTCTTTTATGATAATCGATTGTTGCTGTAAATATTGATACGTCTTTACAGACAACGAATGGAATATCGTCATTGTAAAGCTTCGACATCACGAATGATATTGACTTATGTGCCTTCGTAATAGATACGCTTGCATAAATGCACCTTGCATCGATCGCGGTTCTTCTTGTGACGACTGTGTATTCAAAGGCGCTTATCAAGTGTCAACGATATACGCAATATAAGAAAGTCGAGACGATCCTCTCCCCCCCCTCCCCCGCTTCTCCCCTAGATCTTTCGACTGTAGCTTTGCGTCGTCTGGTCGAGTCAGCAAGTGGCGACGATGACGATAGTGAAAACTGCTGAGAACGAGTCTTGGCAGCAGGTGCCGCGAAGAAGATTCGCATAAGTATTAAGACGCAGCTCTACTTTATATCTGGAAATAAAAGAGTTGAGAACACTTTTTTTTTTTTCTTTTTTTTTTTTTAACGAAGAAATTGGACAATGACAGACAAATAAAATATCATAAGTGGCGTGTATTTTATTTTACTTTTTAAATGTAATTTTTTCCAGGGAGAGAGACTTTACCATTTTTTTTTTTTTTTTTTTTTTCGCGTATATTTTCTTGCTCGTTAGCAAAAGCTTGCAAAACGAAATTTGCACCTCGGAAACTTTCGTACAATTTGTTCGCGCCGCGAGTCAAAGCGCCGCTCTCGTCACTCGGTCGCGTTGCTATGGTATTACGAGGAAATCTCAACGCGAAGATGAGTGTGGTTTCCTGGTACGGGTAAGAGGGTAACACTTCGCGTGGAAGTTGGATCCGTGAGGATAGCAGCTTCGGGTCAGGATTATTATCGCTATCAAGAGTGGAAACTGGGAACGTTTCCTAGGGGCTTCCGACTTCCTCGAATCTCTGGCAACGGTTTCGCAAACGGCTTCGTGTGTACCGTAGAGCCGGTCTCTTCTCGTCTTTCTCTCATTTCTCTCTCTTTCTTTCCTCCTTATTTTCTTTCTCTTTATTCCTGTCTCTCTCTCTCTCTCTCTCTTTCTCTCTTTTCGACTCAATCTCCGTCTCCCAACACACAGACGCGACGTGGCACAGCAGCACCGGCTCGCTTATACACGCTTCTCTCTGTTTGTATGTTTTGCGGGTGGCTCTTTATTCAGACAGTCGACACTCGACGCGAGGTTATTATATCGTTAAGCCATTTAATTATCTCGGCAAACTACTCCCCGGAATATTCGCTCCGGCCTGCCTTAACGAGTGTACATGGTTACAGGCGGGGGTGTGAGTGTAGTATACCCTCCTCTCTTCCGACTCGCCGTCTGCGCACCCATCCTCCCTTCCTCCCTTCTCTCTCTCTCTCTCTCTCTCTCTCTCTTTCTCGCAGTTTGGAGTTTCCTACTCTCGCCTTCCCCTTCCTCCCCCGCCCATGATTCACGAACCGTTAAAACGGCGCTGAACAGGTCCACAATTTGTCTAGCGGCTTGGTCCAACTAACGAGGAAACTACGGGCGAGATACGCTTAAGATTTTCGCGAAACTTTTCGCCTGCGTTCGCTCGTCCGAGAACGCGGGAGAACGCGTAAGTCTTTCCACTTGTTTCGCAGCCTTTGATTTACCCGAGCGAGGTCGAACGCGGGGGTTACTCAAACTTACCGGAGTTTACTCGGCAATTTGTATGCTTTGCTAATGGAAAGTTGCCTCTCCGTTGACTGTAACGAAGTGTATTTTCGCGTAACGGCGGCAGCGGCTGGCGATAGCGAGAAGAAGAGAGAAATTTACAGAGAGAGAGAGAGAGAGGGAGAGGGAGAGGGAGAGGGAGAGGGAGAGGGAAGGAAAACCAGCAGAGAACGCGCGATCGTGACCGGAATTAAGCAGAGCGATTTTTCCAGCGAATTATCGTTGCGTTGCTTTTTGTTCGCTCCCTCGCTGTTTTCCTGTCTCCTCTCGCGGGAACGAAATTGTTTGATCAATTATGACGGGTGGAAAGAGAGAGAGAGAGAGCGGAGAGAAAGAGAGAAAAAGGGGAGGGACTCATCGTGCCGTGCTTTTAAATCCGCGCGCGCTCGCTCGCTCGCGCGATTTTATTTGCTTATGCATTTGTCCGCGTTGGAAACGTGAGTTCACGTTCGGCAAACAGACTCTCCTAACGAAGCTGCGGCAGCGTACACACTACACCATCGTGCTAAACCGATAGCCCGTAAAAATCATTTCCGAACTCTTCTATCGGGTTCCACTCCCCGTCTCTCTCTCTCTCTCTCTCTCTCTCTCTCTCTCTCTCTCTCTCTCTCTCTCTTTCTCTTGCGGTGCAGCCATAGCACGGCCATCGACGATAATATCGACGCGCTATTAAAGTTTTCTACCCCATCCTACCCGCCCCCTTCAATTCCAATCTGCCGCGCTCTTAGCGATGATCGCCTCGATTCCCGCGCATCGCGTTTTTTTCACGTCTCGCGGAATAATACCCGTTCGCTTTTATCTGGTAATTACAGCGGAAATACTCGAGAGGTACCGTTACGCGCTCTCGAGCCCGTTAATTGCCTCGCCACTTATTTAATCTAATCTTGGAAATTTATCGAGATCCGAGTGATATACATTCGCGCGCGCATATCTATACGTACATGCAGACGCGTAATCCTTTTTTTTTTTTTTTTTTTTTTTTTTTTTTTTACGCGATGCTTCGCGACGCGTATCGACGAGGGGCGATAGCGCGGCCGACGATGATATCCCCGGCGATATTGTATTATATATTTGCGATGATGATCGCGAGTGACTTGCGCGAAAGAGTGTGATATTATTTTTTGCACGCGAAATTTTTCTCGCGATTTGCAGCAACAGAGGCCTGATTTGCCAAGACTGCTGCAGCAAATGCACGCCCAACAATTGCCGCCTGGCGCAGCGATGGGACCACATCCGGGTATACCCGGACTTCCTGGATTGGGCCCGGGTGCCGGTATACCAGTCCCCACTTCTGCGTCCGCGGCACTTCTCGGTTTGGGCATCCCCCCGGGAGCGGGCGCCACTCCAGGAGGTACTGCCGCCCATCCACTGTCGATGCTGACGAAGCCGGATCTTCATCGAGGTCAGCCTGACGATCTCAAGCCTAACGGGGGTAAGTCATACGCAGTACATTTTTTGGCATTATTTAAATATTTTAACAATATTAAAATTTATTAAATAGAGGAAGAGAGATTTTATATTTGCCGTATATAGTTAAACTTGACAAGGTTTATAAACCTTGACCCCGAGAGTGGCAGAAACTTAAAATTTGGCGTTAAAAATTGCGAGCAAAGCAGTTGTTTGTAATTTTCGTTCTCGTATAGAATCGCTCAACGAGCGTGAGGTCAACCGTGTTAATAGAGAAGATTCGATTCGTGGAAGTCCGTTGATTCCGATGTCTCGACTGTCAGACAGCTCTCGCGCACTCAGCGAGTCGCTCGTGATTTCGCGCGCCAAACGATCATCCAACCGTCTGGTTCGTGGAACGAGTTGCCAGTATCCAGTTTCGCCTCGTGTCTCTCGCCTAACTCGGCTACCTGCTGTTCAATCGCTTATCTGCACTCTCTTTTGCGAGAATAATCCGGTAACCGATCCTCTCGTGAGACGATACGCGTTGTTTTGCCGCGCTCGTCGTCACTCGTAATCACATCGATGATTCAGCGGTATACATATAGCGACGATGAACGTATATAAACACGATTAATCCGTTGAGAGCTGTCGTCGATGTAAGGGGACGAAAACGCTCGTGAGAAGGTTTCGATAAGAGAGGGACTTACTTTGCGAGTGAGACGATCGGCCACAAGACCGAGCTCGCAAGTTATTGAAATTAAGCAGAGCATTCTCTCTCTCTCTCTCTCTCTCTCTCTCTCTCTCTCTCTCTCTCTCTCGTGCTATTTTAAATACAGTTTAAATCGGTTTCGAGCTGATGACGCAAACGACCGTGCTTAAATCCGAGAGAAGCTCCTGAAACTCTCGATCTTGACCTCGAGAATCTACTTCGAGGGTTTTAAGTCCTCGTCCTCGTCCTCTCTTTCTCTTTCTCTTTCCCTTATCTCGTTTCCTTTCCCATCTTTCTCGTTGGCACGTCACGCGAGTACGAGATCTTCGTTCGCGCTCTCGGGAGGGCCTCACGTAGCGCTGACGAAGATGCGCGCGGTGCTCTTCAGACTCGTCTCTCTCTCTCTCTCGCTCTTATTCTCGCGCGCTTCTTAGCTCCTCTCCGATGTCTCGCTCGGCATGTCTCGTTCTAACCACAACCATCTCTCAAGAGAGCACTCAGAATCTCCTCTCGACACGAGTGTACTTCCACAACCCTTCCCCTCCGCCTTCCCGCGTCCGCCGCCCTTACTCGCTGTCTCTATTCCCTGATGGCCTCTACTCTGACCCTGCCGTCCTCTCCCTTCGACTCGCTCGCACCTAACTATGTTACTCAAGCTAGATGTACCATATAGCCTCCGGCCGGTTTGCTTCGCGTGTTGTTTTGCGTTTTCCGACTATTGCCGGGCTATCGTAATGAAATATCCATCAGTCTTGGGGCAATCACTTCAACGGACGTGATTTCAGAATTGACAAGATTTTTGCAAAATATTAGATAATATATTGGACATTATATTTGGAATTTCTTTTGTCCCAATGAACTGTACTCGTTCTATAAATTTATCTTCTTTTTTTTTTTTTTTTTTTTTTTTTCATCAAAGTAAACGTGAACATACGTTTGCGCTTCGTTTGAAATGGAAAAAGAGTGAAAAAGCGCGATGAAAAAGAAGCAAATCTGGCGCGGTTCACATTGTCAACGATCGCGCAGATACTCTTTTGAAACGAGATTTCGGCGCGAACTGAGAGACGCGTGTAACGGCTCGGAATTTCTGTCGTGACAACTGAAACTTCTTCCCTTCTTTCCGGAACATTGCCCGGAGCGAATTGTTTCTACCAACGCGTAGCGCGCCCCGTTATCGTTTTGCTCTTCCCTCCGGTGGTTTTTCACGTTTCATCCTAAAACGGCTCCATCTCTCGACACATTCGCCATAATATCTGTCAACGGCTGGCTGTACACGACTTGGTATTTCTTTTCTACTCGCTCAGCGAGCTTACGAGCTGACAGTTTTTATGGTCGATTAGAATATAACGTTGACCATTGTTATAGAGTTTATAATAGCAGCGTTGATTCTCGTTCAATTTAGCAAAGTTTACATCTACTGACTCGATAAAAGTAGGACAATATTTAATATCAAAGCGGATTTTCGTTGGATGATTTAAATACTCGAAAATATACTGCTCTTTACGCGATAATTTTTCGACCAACGGGCGAGCTGTATATATATATATATATATATATATATATATATATATATATATGTATATACATACATATATACGTCCTCGGTACTTTTAGCGAGCTCGCCCCAAGATGGGAGACGAGATGCGAGTACGTGGGTCCTTAAAACGCCTCTCGGAAATACTCGACGACCTCTTCACGCTTTAGTAGAAAATTATGCGCGCTCTTCCGTGTCCGTTTACGAGCGCGCGTGCGAGAGAGAGAAGAGTAGTGGAGTGAGGGAGGAGAAAAGAGTTTCCTGGCCCGGATAGCAGGAAGGATAAAAGGGGGATGACGGGCATTAGCGAGGTCTACACTGGCGCGAAGAGAATAAGGCTACTTCTCGCTCGCTCTCGAAACTGCTCCGTTTTGCTGCACGCGTCTGCTCTCGTGGACGTGTATTGCCGGATTTTAACCCCTAATACGCCGATCCTCGAGGCCTCTTCCGCATGATATTTACGTCTGCTATTCACAACGGTATCCGGAAAAATATCAGAAATTTCTCCGGCCCAATAAGACCTTTTTCCCCGAGAACTATCATTCCCGTTATTTGATGGACTAAAAGGACTATAATAGTAAAAGCACTCGTTCGCCGCGATGTAGATGGTCGATGTAGATACTCGATAATGTCGTCCAAATGCGAGCTTAGGAATTAAGGTTTCATCGTGCGACGAAAATGCGCGTTTTATTGTGCAACTTATTTTTAAGGAGACGCCGCGCCTCAATAACGTGGATATCGAAACTCTGTCTCTTGTGCGTCAATAAAAATATTTTATTTCCGCGGTGGTTAATGTCGCGGGAGAAAAGAGAGGCAATTTATGGTGGTCCCGGTGCACCAGGAACATAAACGGCTCGTGTAATTCTTACTTCGTAGTGGGATGGGGTAACAGGAGGAAAAAGATATCGTTAAGATATTTCCTACGAGACCGAAGTGTACTAACCGAGGAGGAGGAGGAGGGAAAAGGAGAAGGGGAAGGAGAGGCTGGGGAAATCGAGCGAGGGCAAACTATGAACTCAGCTTCTCGAGGACAAAGCTTTTCCGTCTGGATTTTCTTCGCTCCCTATTCCAGCCCGTCTTTCTTTTTCTTCGTTCTCTCTCCTTCTTTCTCTCTACCGCTGTCTCGGAAATCCTCGAGAACTTTAGCTAGTCTCGCGTACTCCATCTCCCGGCTTCTTTTATCTCCTTCTTTTCGCGGAAAAAGATTCCGTCGACATATCGCCGACTCTATTCGCTTCGACGTTGTAATAATAATGAAAAACATTCCATGGCGCGTCCATTCTGTCAGGGACAGATCTGTCCACTTTGAAGGAATGATATCTGAAAAAACTTAGATGTATCTATCTGTAGTGTTAACGATGGTACGATTTTTATAACGTAACTCATACGAAATTTTTACATTGCAGGTCTCAATCCAGCTGAGGAGAGACATGTGAGTATCATTTATTTAAATATTAAGTAATTTTATTATTTATCGCGGACGAGAGAGAGAGAGAGAGAGAGAGAGAGAGAGAGAGAGAGAGAGAGAGAGAGAGAGAGAGAGAGAGACTGTCGTGTCGCTGGTACTGCCAAGTACGTAAAATTTCACCTCATAAAGCGAAATTATCCTGTCGCTTAAGCGCGACATATTATTGGATGATAGCGGAGATGGACGAACGAGAGAGAAACGAAAGAGGGAATTAGCGCGATACACGCCACGATAGCGCGGAGAAAAAGGAAAGAGAGCGAAAAGCAGAGCGGAAAGCGGATGGAAGGCGGAGATGGCGACGAAGGAGGAGGAAACGCGGAATGGACATAAAAGCCTGAACACCGGAACACAGGGCCATAAAAAGCTCGTCGTCAAAAGCACTCCCTTCCGCTTTCATCGACCATCCGATGCCCTCCCTCTCACTCTCTCTCTCTCTCTCTCTCTCTCTCCCTCCCTCTTTCTTCCTCCCTCTCACTTTCTCGACCTCTCTATTTCTCTGCGTTTCTCTCCTTCTTCGATAACATAAAGCGTCCGCTAGTTGCGGCGCGCGCGTTTATTAAAAGCGTTCCGGAGAGGAAAAAAGCTTCGAGGGCGCTCGAGGGTTTCCGCGCTCTCCGGCTCTCCGCCTCTCCCCCCTCCCTCCTCCCTCCCCCAGGTCTCTCGAGTGTCCTGCGAGATCGTCCTACCGATCGATCGGTCGATCGCTCGGCAAAAGGCTCGCGCGAAAAAGGCGAATCGATGCCGCCGCGGTCGGGAACTCCCTTCATCCTCCTATCGTTCCTACTTTCTTCTCTGTTTTTTTTTTTTTTTTTTTTTTTTTTTTTCGTTCCAGGATCGATGAATATCGATGAGCGCAGTTAGCTCGGGCGTCGATTAAACGGTCCCGCGCATCGTAACAGCGTTCCCGCATTAACCGATGCGATGCGGCGAAACGAATGGGCGATTAAGGTTTCACGCTCGTTGAAAAATTCGCATACCACTTGGCGAATCGCGAAAAACACAGTTTGATATTTGATTTCGCGAATATTTTCGCACCCGAGCTGGCGACGAATTTTTTTCGCTTTTTTTTTTTAGAGGGGATCCGGCGTGGGGGGAGGGGGAGGGGGAGTTTATTGATCCTCTTTCGGCCGCGGTGAAATTTACTACGGGAACGAGAGCGGGCCGTCGAGTTGTAACTCGTTCAATTCGATGGCGATGGCGCCCGCGGCACGTTGCCAGCCCGATAATTAGCGCCCGTTTAATATGCACAATTATTACGGATTGATAATCGGGACTGCGCGTCCATTACATTGGTATGGAGATAGATGGTAATAGGTTGCTATCGATATTAGCTCTCCTCTTTCGCCCCCTACGTTCCCCCTCTCTGTCGGTGCCTATTTTCTCTCTCTCTCTCTCTCTCTCTCTATCTATCTATCTATCTATCACTCTCTCTCTCCTCTTTGGCTCTTCCCTGTGTGAATTCTCTTCCGTTTATCTCCCCCCGTTCGTCGCTCCGACTGAGTACCTCTTCCACAGTTTCAAACTGCGACCCTGAGGGCTGTGAAATTGAAATATGAATGCTAATGGGGTTACTCGCCTCGACGTCATATAATATTACTGATTGTCGGGCAGATATAAGTCTTTTTATATTATCCTCGCTACATATTTTCCGCGTTCGTCCTTTATTATATCTTCATTCATTCCAGAAACACCTTAGACTTGGACGATCGGTTCTTGCCAAGTTTCATTAATCTTTTCCTTCTTTTGTTTCACTTAACGCGTTAATTGAAGTAATAATAAATGCTAAAGAGCTAGGATTACGCGTGTACAACCCCCTTTTAAAGCTCGCTACCTCCTTTGTTCTATCAAGATGTTTCACCGCATGTATACCGTATTGATCGACAGTCCGATCTCTCGACGCGAAGACGTCTATCGCCTTCTTTTTAACGGAAAGGGAGTTGCGAGCCATCGAACAAATTGACGCCGTACTTACCAAGTTCCGAGGAGCGAAGAATTACGTTCCCATCGATCCGCTTTTTCGCGTCACTTTGAATTTATACCTCCTCTCCACAGCAACGTGAAGAGCAGGCTGCACGATAAAACTTCTATTCCGCTCGGCGGCTCGTTACCCCAACTGCATTTTCATGTCCTTCCGTGCTCCTCCCGCCTTCATCCTCTACCGTGCAATCCGATCTCGTGATTGGATCGACGAGGAAGAACGGTGCTTGCGGAAAAGAGGCAAACCATCGTCAGAGAGGCTAGAAAAAGAGAAAAAAGAAGATTGAGAAAAAGCAGAAGAGAGAGAGAGAGAGAGAGAGAGAGAGAGAGAGAAAGGGGTTATATATGACTGTACAGGGAGAAAAAGAGTCGAGAGACTGGAAAAGAAGAGAGAGAGAGAGAGAGAGAGAGAGAGAGAGAGTTGGCGTCTCAATTCGAAAACCAGCGACAGCCGGAGAGAATGCGAGTCGTTATTATTCACGTACCAGTAAAGTCCTCTTCTTTCATTCTTGGGAGTTTTACCTTCCTCTTCCCATCTCGTTTCTCTCTCACTCTTTTTTTCTAGCGCGAGATGCGCTTTGCTTCTCCGTTTTCAGGATTTTTCACGACCCGAGAGATATTTACTCTGTGCGTTGCGGAATACCTCGGAGCTTTTCGAGGATGCGGAAAAGAAGCTACGATGCTTATAGGTCGACGTCTCGACGTTAACATCGTCATCGTCATCGCGATAAGAGGGGAAAAAAGAAAGGGGGGGACCGAATTTCTACGAGTTACTCGACAATCTTTTTTCGCCACCCTTCTTCTCATCGAGGTGTCGACTTGTAACGAATTCATAAAACACGGTAAAGCGGCTGTTTCTTGTATAAAAAAAAAAAAAAAAAAAAAAAAAAAGAGAGGCAACCGCGAAATATTTTTTTATCGCGCCGATACAGACCGAGAAGGGAGGAGAAGGCTTTCTTAATTTGCCTTCAACGTTAAGCGCGAGCTTAATTGAATTGCACGATACTTACGCGTCGTTTCGCCATCAGCCCCTACGGTAAATTATCGCGAAAGCTGGTAATCTCGATAGCGACGAGGAAGATACCCAAAGAGATCGTAACGATTGATTTCGTTGTAATGTCAAAATAATTTCCGCCAATATTGATCGTGATCAAAGTCCATTATATTGTATAGTTTTACCCTTGTGTTTTTTTTTTTTTTTTTTTTTTTTTTTTTGTTATTCGCGTATTTATTAATACGTCATTTCTAATGGGAAAACACGTGTAATTAAACAATTACAAAATATACAGCGATTAAAAGATAGCAATGACAGTCTTCTCGCGAGCACATCTGTATGGTTCAGCAAAGATAAAGAAAAAGTTTTCCTTTTCCTTTTCCTTTTCTTTCATCGCATACCTACATGTTTTTATAAAAATTAATTATTAATCTTGTACAGTGATTCCTTAAACATTGGCACAGATGTAACAATATATACACGCGTTTATAGCTTATTTCGGGGATATGATGCCGCTACGATTTGCCGAGCGTTAATTGCGATCAAATATCAATCGAGAAAAAAAATTGCCTCCCTTCTCTTCTGATGGTATTTCGTAGCCCGGAGGTCACGCAACCGCACCAACGACCCTGATATCTCGAAAACAGGAACGATTTTAAACGTTTAATCGAAATCGATTTCGTTATTTACTGTGTATAAGCTCTCGCGCTCTGTCGCGATGTTGTGGTGTTAGGGTACACGGTCGCTGTTCCGGGAATTGAAAATCGGCTACGAATCGAGACGCCGCGATATCGATTGTTCGTACCCCTACCCCCTCGTACGCTTCCTCCGCTTTTTCCTTGGTTCAGCCATTTTCCGGCAGTTCGTTCTCCATTGGTCGCGAAGCTCGCGGTCGCGCGCGCGTTACTCTTTTTTCAACTTTTACGCGACCCTCTCGCCTCTCCCCCTTCGTCTCCCTCGGTCTCTTCCATCCTATCATCCCCTACCCGCCTTTTTAATCCCATCACAGAGTCGAGCGCGCACCAACGAGGCTGTCGCCGGAGGTCGGTAAATTAAATCTCGAATAAAGTGCAAATAAACGAGCAAGGGGAGAGAGAGAGGGTGGAAGAGGAGGCGTTACCCGGGTGGTGGTCGAAAGTGTGGTACAAAAAAGCGACAGGGTGAGAGCGAAAAAAAGCTAGCGAGGAGAAAAGAGAAGAGAAGAGAAGGGTAGTGAGAAAGGGGGAGGAGGGGAACACAGAGAAAGAACGAGCGCGGATGCGGGATCGAGAGAGAATATGAAAGAGAAGGAGAGGGAGAGAAAGGGAGAAAGAGAGAGATAAAAGAGCGAACTGACGCGTGAGAGTGTAATTTATTTTAATTAGAGTGGCTGCATTATGTAAGCGGGTGAAGCGCCGATGAAAGGGTCGAGAGATCCTGACACCGAGCCCCCGACCAACATCCCCTTCCACTAACACTCTGTCTCTGCTGTCTACCCCCGGGAACAGACTAATTCGTTCTTGCCCAGGGCTGTGACGATGATAGGAGGGGCGTTTCGAAAAACTGCCGTCAAGATTCGCCATTACTCCTGTATGAATGACAAGTTCAATTTGCAGATGCGCGCTAAAAACGATACATTTTCAAACAAAATTTTACAATGTAACTGTAAAATTTAAAATAATTTTCAAACATATTAAAGAACATTAGAGAGATTTGCGAAACGTTAAAAGCTTGCATCAGTTATTTATTTAAAATTTTATTTAGTAATTTTTTTTTTTTAAATATTTGATTCCGTACCGAATTATCAAGCTATCTGGTAGTTTGTAAAAATAATTTAATCAAGACTGCTGGGTCTGAGAATATTTTAAAGTTTATCCGACGCGGGGTGCGCGAAACGCGAGTTACGCTCTTGAATTTCTCACCCCCGTTCTTTAGCGGGCAAAGTAGAGAACTAGCCAACCCTCCTGCTTTACCGACGCCTCTGATCTCGTTAGGAACGCATTAATTAATTTACAAGATGGCGGCGGTGGCGACGACGACGGTACGAGAGAGCAAGAGCCTCGTCGTACCGCGTGGCGGCGAGGGAGCAGGGGGTGGTGACTAGAGGTTGGGGCGAGGGTTACTGCACGGCACGTTTTAATTACTAATTGAAACGTTCTGCTACCACCTTCCACCACGCCGATCCCGTAATTCCGTTTCCACGTCGCTGTCACTTTCACCCTCTCCCTCCCTTTCCTCCCCTTCCCCCCCCCCTTCCACTCTTAACTCAAACGATCTTCTAGTCCCCACCAAACGGAGCGATTCTCTCTCCGACTCTGTCTTAATATCCTCTCTTCTCTCGGGGATACTTAATATTTTTAAATACTTTGCATACTTTTCCTGGTTATACCCTTCCTGTCTTTTTCCACCCTTCGCAGGGAGGGACTCTTCCCGGACTCTCGACACCGGAATTTATGAGACGGTGAATCTGCGGCTTCCGTGAATTAATTAATTAAAAACATCATGGCACCTTAATAACGCCTCGTCGCGTCCGCTTTTCGGCTTCACTTTATTCTTCCTTCTTTTTATTTCCCCCTTTTTTTTTTAAGTACCTTTCTCTTTCGCGACGCAATCGTTATGAAAATCGGAGAAGATTGGGGGAAGATTAAATTCGTCATGGGAAATGTGGGAAAAAAAAAAGCTCGTTTATCTCTTTCTATTTTATTTGCCTATTATACCGATTTTTCAAAATAAATTCTGCAACTACCTAATACAAGACGCTTTGATGAAAATACCGAGCGATAAAAAATCGCGTAATAAATATACGGGAAGATGTTTAATTATTTCAAGTATCAATTAGCGTAACGAAAGATGCGTGAAATGATAGATTATGTTTGCAAAAGAGCGACGGTAGCATAAACGCAACACGGCACTTTGTAACACGTCCTAGTTTTACAGTCGATTGGCAACAAAACGTATAACCGTCAGAAAAAAAAAAAAAAAAAAAAAAGAGACAATGATACACACACACACGCACGCAGACGTATGTGTATATACATATACATATATATAAAATGTTGCGCGTGTCGCGATCGCAATCAGAGCGCAACGGATCGGCGGTTTTATAGTCATTGCGCGTCTGCAGCGATCGATGACGATTCTGCGAAACGGAATAAAGCGTCTCCCGGTATTTATTACACCGGCATAGCACGGTACGTAGGTGCGGTTGGCAGCAATTTTAACAACAGTACCTCAACGGCGAATCGCTTCGTCGCGGTCCTTTACGATCGATTCTCTCCCGGCTCGTGTGGCTTTCGTTCCGCTTCGCGCGCGCTGATATTTACGCCCGCCGTTTGTAGCACGATATAAGCCCCGGTGTCACAATTTTTAACCAAGAAATTAACTCTAGTTTTTCGCTTCCATTCTGCTCGCGTGATTTCCCCCTCGTGATTTATTAACGGGGAGCAGAGAGCTCTTTCATTTTTCAAATTAAACATCTTTTAGAGCCTCGAACCTTTTTATTTTTGCAGAATATAAAATAAATATTAAAATATATTATATAATAATTTTTTATTGACATTTCATTAGCATGTATATATATGTGTGTGTGTGTGTGTGTGTGTGTGTATGTTTGTACGAGGTGCTTCGATATATACACGCGTAAGATCGCGTATCATGACTATTCTTGCGCACTTTTACGACTCGTGGCGCGCTTAACGGCCGACTAAGCTTTTTAATAATTCGTCGACCGGTAATTACTCCGTAATTTAATGAGGCAGCCGTAAAATGCCGTTCGTAGTAAGCAGTCGACGCAAAGATCGACCGCCGTGTAATTACGTCTCTGTGTATATTTCACAATATAATCGGCCGACTGTGCTGCGTACTGTATGCAACGCGTTTTCTACAGCGCTGTAAAAAGCTTTTTCCGCAATGGAACGGCGATGGGAACAAAAGGGAGGAGAGAGAGAGAGAGATGTACGAAAGAGAAAAAAGCAGAAGCGGAAGAGCGACGACGAGGAGAGAGAGCGGCCGCGAAAGCGTGGATTTGTTATTAAAAACGTCCCGCTGGAAATAACGGACGGCGCGCGATGGATGCAGTTTGCAAACGAGAACGCGAGATACATAGCGAAGGATCATTATTTTATTCCAACATAACGTCCGTTACATAACGTGCGCGATACGCAAATTCGCAGACAAAAAAACTAAAAAAAATTGCGAACACCCGCCGTGCTTCTTGTTAGAAATTCACGCAACGAAATAAATACGTATAGAACACGGACTACTGTACCGTATAATTTTTATTCTGCGTATTTTCAAGAAGAAATTTGGTATACTATTACAACACACACATACACACACACACACACACACACTTCTACAATTCCGATTGACTGTATTCTGCTCGGACTTTTTGGTCTTAATCACCATATGCGCACGTGCTTACTTTTTGGCGAACGTTCAAGAGGACGACGCGTCGCGGGATAATGTTTAACTCACTAATGTAGGAAGCCAATGAGGTTGCGCGTTCACGTCTTTCCGGTGGAAGATACTACCGCTATAAATCAGACGGTCGATCGGCGACGGGTGGCCAACCGGTCCTCATCTCTCTCTCTCTCTCTCTCTCTCTCTCTCTCTCTCTCTCTCTCTCTCTCTCTCTCTCTCTCTCTCTCTCTCTCTCTATTACTTCCCCATCTTCCGCTCTTCCGTCTCGCTTCCTGCCGGCAGTGAGGCTCGACGACGTCCATTAACTCTCTTTTTTGCGATGCGTAATGACCTTAAAGCGCCCATGGTTTACGAAGCCATTCGTTAAGGGCCCCTCCGCGCCGCGTTGGTAATCGCGCGAGAATGCACCTCCGCGGGCATTGTTGCGTACGACCTTTTTTTTTTGTTCTTTTTTTTTTTCTTCTCTCCTCTCACCGGCTTACCTCGACGGGCATCTGCTCGCGCCCCTCTTTTCCTTCTCGACTTTTTCTCGTCGTCCTTATTGCGACGTGCAAAAGGTGAGAACGCGCGCGCGCGCGCGCGCGTGAGAAGGAGAGAGGAGACGAGACCGGTCGGTAGAAGGGTGAGATAATAGGAGAGAAGCTCCGGTGTACCGCCGAGCGTGCGCGCGAAATAAAGCGACGATCGGGATGCACCATGGGCTTTTCAATTACCCGTAGCTCCTCCTCTCACCGCGCTTGTCCTCGTCCCCTTGCTTCGTCGACTACTTTGCTTCCTCCAACTTTTCTCTCTCTCTCTCTCTCTCTCTCTCTTGGACGGAGCGATAAAAATGTTTCTTCTCGTTCTCTTCTCCTCCCTCGTGGATAACGCGCAGGCACTTTATGGCGTAGGCTATTCTGTTTGCCCCTTATTTCTCCGACCTGCTCTCACCTCCTCGATTTCTCTGTCTTTTATCCCCTTGCATCATCCTTTGTGTGTCGTCTCGGCCTCAGCGGTACTCTCTCTCTCTCTCTCTCTCTCTCTCACTCAGGAAGCTACTGCTTCGTAAAAGACCACTTACGTGTTCCAGCCATCGGTGCTCGGGACTCGGTAGTTTCGTCGTCGACAACGCCCGCGCACGAACGAGCGCATCATCGGCGTTTTCCCCACTGAAAAATCACGCGCGCAATCAGGTCGAGTAGGTATTCACGCGGCGCTATGGCCTTGGCGGTTCGCGTCAGAACCATGTTCGTAATTAAAAACGTAATTAAAAGCAGTAATTACGAGAAGCGTGACGGTCGATCGATCGATCGTAAGGACGGGGAGCGTTGCTCGAGGGCGGTTGGCTCGTATGAAAATTTAATGAAAATTGAGCCTCGAGGCTTCGATCGGGCTGAGGTAGAGGTAGAGGGGGAGGGGGGGGGAGAAAACAACAATTTTTCAAAAATGTCATTTTTTTTTCAAGTTATATATTCATTAAAAAACGGAAATTGCCTCTGTCTTTTTTCGTTTTTTTTTTTTTTTTTTTTTTCTCGCAGTTTTTATCGCGCGAACTAAATTTGGACGAAAACGCGTTCGTAACCGCCGGTTCGTTGGCGCGATAACGATAACTGTTGCACTATCGATCACGTGATGGAAATGCCTATATATATATATATATATATATATATATACATGTATATGCGAAAGAAAGAACGAACCAGCGACGAGATGGTGTGTATACGCGGGAGCCATGGGACGCGCGTTGCCGCATAAAATTGCAGAGCCCAGCAGCGCGGCGCCGCCGAGCCGAGATAGCTGCAAACAGACGCGAGTTAATTTAAAAATGCAAATTCCACCACGGGACTCTCTGCCGCTCCGGGGGCAGACACGGGAAAAAAAAGGAGAACGATAGAGAGAGAGAGAGAGAGAGAGAGAGAGAGAGAGAGAGAGAGAGAGAAGCCAAGGGGAAAAAGCACAGCGCGAGAGTATACAACGCGAGTAACGCGCCGAGAGAAAGGGAACTTTACTATTTACGGCAGTGTCATAAATCATAGCGTTGTGAATGTCTGGTACGATTCGCGGCGTTGCGTGTGAGCTTTATTTATATGTCGTTCAATTTGAGTAAGTCCGATTGCGAGAGAACGCGTTCTTCCGTCGAAAATTTCACGGGGATAATCCGCACGCAGAATTACGGCAAGCAGTAGCCTCTGTAATGAATAAATTTTCTATCGCAAAGCGAGGGACTGTATTTATTATGAAAATATACTCCAAGTGCTGTTTAAGTAGAATCCTTTATCTGAAATTTTTATGAGATCCGATTTTTATATGTAGGAGATGCAGAACTTACTTGCTTGTTTTCCGTCGAGCAGGTATATCCTGATAACAGGGTGTATATTCCTTGGAAAAACATGGAAAACCTGGAAAATTCTTTAAAAGAGATTTCTTTGGTACTAGAAAAATCAGGGAATTCTCATGGAATTTTATGAGATTCAGAGAATTTAAAAAAAAATATTTCTTTGATAATATTGCGCTCGTGTTGTAAACAAGTCAGCAAGCCAAGCAAATTATGCATTTTTAAAATAATATATTATAAATATATTTGTTATTAAAAGAAAAATAACACTATGGATGGAAGGAGGACTTGTGGGGGATGTGGTACGGTGGTAGGGAAGCCAATAATCTGCAGTAAATGCAGCGCTGCATCGCATCCGAGCTGCATTTCTCGCACGGGTCATCCGCATCAGGGGGGGGGGGACAGATTTTTTTGGTGTGGTGGTGCTGAGAACTCGAAACATCCCTGGCAGATGGGTAGGGTTATCAGGTCACGTTTTACAAGATTAAGTAGAGTCCTGGATAAGACTGGATGAGAGAAAGATCGGTTCGGTTGAAACGTGCGTGGTGGGTATCTACCGCGACGATGATAAAAATTCGCGCGTGTACTAATTGCTATTGTGACGAACGCATCGATTTGATCCAGTGACATGTACGCGGTAGATTGTGCGAACCGATTACCATCGTCCCGTCTGACGGAGTCATAAAAAATTCCATGCATCCGCGATGCAAGCTGCGCGATATATATAGTCGCTGAATATTGTGCCGAAATTGCGCGAGCTTGCAGTCCAGATCCTGTCATGAATCTTGCCACCGATAGCTCGCAGACGCGATTTCGTTCGGCAATTAAATTAATCGGCCGATGCGCAGAAACGAAAATCGCGATCAAACCATTGAATACTCGGACCCTTTTTTCTATGTTCTCAAGCGAGTTTGACCGCGAGACCGCGAAACAAGTGGCAGGCAATATGTTTATCTATATTGAATAGTCAAACTTGATATTGTCATAACATATACAAAATACCTTTAGCGTAAAGGAAAAGAAAAAGTCGAAAAGTTTCGTTAGCAATACAAATATCTCGTACGGCCAATTCGGGCGACGTAAATCTTAAAGTTGATGATATACAAGGAGTCTTGTCTTCTGTTTCTGACGTGCTCGACATTCGGAGATTTACCGACATGAAATGCATTAATCGAACATCTCTCGTTGCGGCGTAAAGTCCCGCAATGTCCATCAACCATGGGTATTTGCCGCTGTCGACGATATCGCGTCGCTTTCGCGCGGAATCCCAATTTCTCCGTGTTACTCGTCCCGGCGCGTTCCTTCGAGAACGACGACGACGATGATGACAACGACGCTGCTGAGAGCCACTGGGTGCAATCTTGTACCAGCTGGGGTTTGCGGGGTCTTGAGAGACGCGACTCTGGCTCGTAACCTTCTCTCTCTCTCTCTCGAAGTCCTAGCCACGATGACGAGGATGGAGTGAGGAATAGGGAAACAGGCACCACAGGCAGGCAGGATGCGAGGATGGTTGGTCGGTAGGGTGAGAGCGCGCGAGTAAGTAGCGGCAGTAAGGGGATGAGAGAGAGAGAAAGAGAGAGAGAGAAAAGAGAAGAGGAGCGAAGGAGCCGGAGAGAGAAGGTGAGTGGGTGGGTGGTCGGTCGGTCGGTCGGTGGCTTGGGATATATCCGTAAGGTTAGGGTGGTTGAGTCGAGACGAGGCGCCGTGGCGAAGGAGTCGCTCACTCACTTACCACCCTCATGGCTGCGACCGCCAACCCCAATACTATGCACACGGCCAAAGCCGTCTCCCCTTTCCATCGCCCCCCTCCCCCCTTCTTCCCGTTCCTCCCGTTCACGTCTCACCCTCGAAAGAGCCACCCCTGACTGTACTTCGGTGCCTGCTGTTGCTTGCCAAGTTGCTTGCCTGCCTCTGCCTGCTTGCGGACCAAGTCGTCCCTAACACTACAAAGTCTATATATCTACGGTATACCCGCAGCTCCTCCTACATTCCATTGCCTCTCCCTCCTTTTCCTCGTCCTCCCCAGGGGTACCAACCCCCATATTGATCGTGGCACGAATCCTCTTTGTGGGAGAAGGTGGTATGGATAGCAGACGGGAGAGGTGTAAGTAAACTTACGTGAATGGAAGGCGGGCCGCGTGTGTATCATTTCTTCGCGGAGATATATATACTCACATCGTATATGTGTACGATGTACATATATAAATATATATGTGTACCGTATACGCGCATACACTAGCGCAACACGAGCTAGACAGTACAGAAACGGGAAACGACATTGCGAGCTATCGGCGTCGAGACGCGGAGAAGGAGAAAAAGGATGCGCTTACCTCTTCGAAAGACGAGACTTCCGGGTACATATTACTACTAGCGGTATCGACTGCGGCCAAGAGGTGGTGTACATTTTCGCATGATTTTCCTAGGAACTGAATCGCGCCGCGATTTCCTTCCGCGGAAATTTTTCATCGCGATAGTTAATAATCCATATCTATTAGAATCGTTCGTTTTACAATAATAATAATATAACAAACACATATTTAATTTATTTTATTATTTAAATATATTTTATAGCACATATTTAGAAATTTTCTACATACATTTTTTTTCTAGAAAAAGATGAATAGAAAAAAAATGTCAAGCCCACGATTCATTTAGACATGCGACACAATTCAAAGACAGACATTGCGATATACATACAAAGTTCTTTACGTTAAAAATTGCCGAGAAGGGAAATGCAATGTTATTTTTGTACCTGTAAAATCGAAAAATATTTCGGATTACTTTGACGTTTCTTACTTTCTAGGATTATCTTAAAAGCGACGCGACAATTGTCTCGTCTGCCTCAGTGGATTCCAGCTGGATAAGCTGACCGACTATTTTCAGATAACGAGAAGACTACTCTTTTTCCGCAAGAAATCGAAAGAAAAAGATCTTTCTTCTTCTTCATCTTTTTCTTCTTCTTCTTCTTCTTCTTCTCTCTGTCTCTCTTCTCTTCGGAGTTCTTTCGCCAGGAAAACTCGAAAGAGGCACGTAATACGGCTCCTGGGGAATCTTTTTCTTCCGAGAACCTTTCATGACGTGAACAGAGCGCGTGTTTGCGGGACTCACCCCCTCCTCCTGTTCACCCTCCGGCTTTTGTCTTCCCGTCACTATATCGTCGTCGCGAACGGAAGAACACGATTGCCTGATTTTTCCACGTCGCGGGATTTCATATTCGTTCTCTCGAGCGATATCTCGACGTTGTTTGACAAGACCGCGCGTACGATACCGCGCGGAATGTAATTTCGTACGTTAATCGCCTGGAGATACTCGCGAGCGTATTCGTATCTCTCTCTCTCTTTTTCTCTTTCAAGGTGCCATTTTTTATTTCTTTCGGCTCGAAGCGTCTTCGACGTCTTCTCGACCGCGAGAGGGGGATGATACCGAGGCGTCAAAGTAATGGACTGAAAGGGCGGGAGAAGCAACGGCAACGCGATAGTAGCGAATGAGAAACGAAGGGTAATTGAGAAGAGGAGATTTACTTCGACACCGACTGCCAGGGGACGCGATGGGGTGCTTTACGGGTCTGCGAGATGGGGGCGCGCAGTTATCGGAGACAGGGTACAAGGGCTCTGTCACATTTATATAAGTGTATGCATATATATATGTACATGCACACAGAGGTATGCGGATAGTGCGCGATGTTCTGTCGACGGCGAAACTGCCGCCCGTAAAACTTCTCGTCGTGCTATCTCGGACTTTGAGGGCTTTTCTCGATTGACGAGCCCTTGAGCGATTTTTGCATTTTCGAAAAATGCATCTTTCCGAATTTTATGAAAATTATCGGTCGACGATTTTCCTTTTATTTTACTTTATTATGCTGAAAACTAAAGATCTAGATAAAATATTAATAAACAATGTACACGTATATAACAACAATAATAATAATAATTTTATTTAAACGTTCGTAAAGAATTATAAATTTTATAAGTCAAATATAGTCCATCTGATTTTTATTTCATATTTGTATTAAAAATATTTCCACAATAAAACTTCAAGTAAAGTCTCTTTTTTAATTAGAATCCCTCTATTGGAGAAAAAATATCTTATTTCAACAGAGTATACAATTATATTGAAAAGATGGAATGAAATAGAAAAGAAGTAAAATTAAATGCGTAAAGAGCTCCAGACACCTAGTATATTCACCAACTTTCGCAAACGGAAATGCCAATGTTTTTCTCGCTACTCGTGCATAATAAGATAGAAAAAAAAAGAAGCAGAACTCTATTCGAACGAGATCCGTCCTATTATTCTTTGTTCATTTCGGAGCGAATGGAGGTCGAACGGGCCGAGGGATAAGTAATTCCGTCGATACCTCTTCCACCCATCGGACGGGAAAGTCGTTTTATTTAATCGCGAAAGAGGAAGGAAGGAATTTAGTCGTTCTACCCTCCATCCGTCGACCTTCCCCCTCGGCCGCAAGAAGTCGTTCGTTCCCGATACGATTTCCGTGGAAATCTATCGAGGAAGTGGAATCACACGGCCCGCAAAAAAAATCTTGGACGAATAAATCCTGCAAATCTTCGTAATCGGATTAATTGCGCGAGATGAGAGCGGATCGCCTCTCTCTCTCTCTCTCTCTCTCTCTCTCTCTCTCGTCGATAAGAGATTTTATGAAAATCGCAACGCGTTCTTGTCGAATGGCTTTGTTAAAGACTCCGCTGAATATTGATTGATCTGTGTTGCAGAGAAACTCTATATCGCCAGCTGAACGAGAGAAATACAGGCCACGCAGTACCCCCGATCCTCAGCATGAACATATTTTAGGAAAGAAGATGAAGAAGGAGCACGACAAGGACATAGGCCATGTAAGTATCTAAGATTGGTGCTCCATGATCCGTGATTCGCGATCCACTTTAATAAAGTCGCGCGTGTTCTCCCCGACAGCAAAGCGATGGTGAAAAGAGCGACCAAGACCTGGTGGTGGACGACGCGAGCGAGGGTCCGACCAGTCCGACGGCCAATGGCACAGCGTCGCCACGTGAGAACGGTCTCGACAAGCTGGGTCCTTCCTCGGTAGCTCTGAGCGGTCAGGTAAAGAAGGAAGTACCACCGCCGTCGCCTAGAAGCGGCACCAGCAGCAACGCGAGCACCCCCTCGGCCAAGAAGATGGAGGAACGCGAAAAACCGACGACACCGATCTCGAAACCGGTTACACCCACGTCCGCAGGTCGGTGTTGATTTCATTAGGAACTGTGAGGAGAGAACGTCAAGAGAAAACCAAGTTGGTTTACTGTATCGTAGGTGGTAGTAGTTCCGGTTCCGGTGGCCTGAAACCATCGAGTTCCAGCAAACCGCTGGTCTCCGCCTCAGTGGTTGGTCCTTATCCTCCGCATTATCCTCCACCGCATCATCCTCCAGCGGGACCTCACGTGGACATGCTGGGTTATCCTCCGGCGGCGCTGAACGGCTACCCTGCGAGACCACCTCTTCAACAACTTTATGATCCCCACGCCAGCATGAGAGCGCCTCTTGGTCCACTCGGCGTGCCTCCTGGCGGTAAACCGTGAGTGTTTCTCCTTTTTAACAATTTGCTGCCATTTGTCTTTGTTCGCGAACGGCCCTTACACTCACTCACTCGCGCGCGCTTATCGCTGCGCTAGCCAATCAGAGCGCGCCAACATAGCCGCCTGGCACGTCCAGCCGCAAAGCGCTGGAAAATTAAACCATCTTTTCTAAAAGAACGGTCACCCGAGAGGTGACAAACAACAACAAATAATAAGCTACTCTTACAAAGAATGACTTTGAATTTAAAGACAACAATAAAATAAGCGCCGAGAGAATTCGAGAATTTTCTCGAAGCTTTGTTGCTATAAAATCCCTCTCGCGCGACCGTTTCCTCACACTTGATCGAAAGCTTCAGTAGGGATAGTGATAATCAGTATAAAGAAAATGCGAAGAAGAACCTGCTCTCTTCTTCCGTCGGCTTAGTTCGCGGCTCAGCTCGAGACTTCGAGAATTTGTTGTAAATAGATCGCTTTTCTTTTTTATAAACGTCATCTTATTAGCATATATTTATCGTAATTTTTATGGAAAAAAAATTTTCTTTTTTCATAGCAGTGCGTACAGTTTTCACGTGTCTAGTGAAGGCCAGATGCAGCCGGTACCGTTTCCGCAGGACGCACTCATTGGCCCGGGCATACCGCGTCATGCGCGTCAAATAAACACGCTCACTCACGGCGAGGTGGTCTGCGCCGTGACAATCTCGAATCCAACCAAGTATGTTTACACCGGTGGCAAGGGTTGCGTCAAGGTGTGGGACATCAGTCAAGGCGGTAGCGGTAGCGCGAAGCCAGTCTCCCAACTCGATTGCTTGCAACGGGACAACTACATCAGGTAAAGTGATGGAGTAACACGTGTCTTCATTCGCAGTTCGTGACACACATTAACTACCTACCGCGGTCGATGTAATTAATTTTCGACTGAATTCTGGATGACATTTAGTCGTGTCCGCCGGCTGTATATCATCCGTCGAAGCAACGCGGCATCGATTTACCGCGTTTCATTTTCCGTATGCATTTATCTCCCTCCTTTCCTCCTCCCCGTTCTCGCGTATCAACGCGCGCGGGGAGGATAATAATTATTTAAAAGCATGCATAAGTGGCGGTATTTAACGGGATTAACATTAAGCGTTATAGTAATACAACGCTTGTTCGATATTAGGTCGGTGAAACTGTTACCTGACGGCAGAACGCTGATTGTGGGCGGCGAGGCGAGTAATCTTAGCATCTGGGATCTGGCGAGCCCGACACCAAGAATCAAGGCTGAATTGACCTCCTCGGCTCCGGCGTGTTACGCCCTGGCTATATCGCCGGACTCGAAGGTTTGCTTCAGCTGCTGTAGCGACGGCAACATCGCCGTGTGGGATTTGCAGAATCAAACATTGGTCAGACAATTCCAAGGTCACACGGATGGCGCCTCGTGCATCGACATCTCTGCCGATGGCTCGAAACTCTGGACAGGCGGTCTCGATAACACCGTACGTTCTTGGGATCTCCGGGAAGGCAGACAACTCCAGCAGCATGACTTTACGTCTCAAATATTCTCCTTGGGATACTGCCCGACTGGCGAATGGTTGGCCGTGGGTATGGAAAATTCGAATGTCGAGGTACTCCACGCTACAAAGCCGGACAAGTATCAGCTGCATCTGCACGAGTCTTGCGTGTTGTCGTTACGCTTTGCTTCATGTGGCAAGTGGTTCGTCTCCACCGGCAAGGACAATTTACTTAATGCGTGGCGCACGCCGTACGGGGCCTCGATTTTCCAGGTTGGTTATTGTTACGAAATTATTAATCGAAATTATTTTTTTTTTTTTTTTTTTTTTTTTCTACACTTTGCGCACGCGATCTATTATTATCTCTCATTTCACAGAGTATAATATTTTAAGCGTTTTTGTTTTACTTTTTTTTTTTTTTTTTCAGTCGAAAGAGTCATCTTCGGTGCTCAGTTGCGATATTTCTACGGATGACAAATACATCGTGACAGGATCCGGCGACAAGAAAGCCACCGTCTATGAAGTGATATATTGAACTACACATTGATTCGACGATACGTTTAAACACTTACGCAACATCGATTAAAGTTTCTTGTGACACTCAGTGTGATTTATGACGGAGGAATTGAGAAAAGAAAATGAATTTCTTGTACGCAAAATGTGACTGGTACTTGAAGAAGCTGTACGGCAAATTAATTATTGAATTAATTTGATAAGAATTGACAAGACTTGGTCGATGTACTATGGTCGCTATATTTGACAAGAATACGAGTTAAATGCCACATTTCTGGTAACGAGCTCTCAAATCGGTTAAATTACCAGGGAATAGTATGTAAAATATTATGGAGACATATAATTATATAAAAGATACAGTATCAAACTGTATACAATTGTATAGAGTCTATGATCGTAAGTAGAATGAAGCGAATGAAATATGAAAGAAACAAATGCGTGTAAGTACCCTCCGACTATACTTAACGTGGGAGGCGATATGAAATCGCTTGTGTAATATGTTACTGATGTAATATAGAGTCATTACAATTAGGTTCTTTTGTGCGTGCGCGATTGCGAGGGGAAATGGAGCGAGGAATCGAGTGCGTTATCAAATGAAATCGTTCTCGACTTAACGATGAGATGTATGTACACCGCGATGAAATACCTGAATACGTATGGAATGCTGATCTAGTGTTGTAGACTTGTCAAAGTAGGGATGTGTATGTTGTGTCGCAGAATTATATATAATATATTGAGCACACATGTAGACAGAATGTTTACGTCATGTAGCGGAGGAATTGTAGGGCTATGAGAAATCGATAAGTGTCGATCACGCAAACAGTGTTGAACGGATGATCAACGCGCATGTTCATCGGCATCGAAGCCAACAATGTGATCTTTGACATTTCTACCACCGACAAGAGGAATAATTTGTACTTATTACACTTTCAGTTTTAAATAACGATTCTTTCATAATTATATGGCACTGTTGTGCCTGCCGTTAAGACTTTATTGTAATTGAGATTTTATAAACGTGTCGCGCGGAGAAAGACAGTGATAAAACGAAAAAAAAAAAAAAATAATAAAAAATAAAAACGGCGAAAGATACTTTTTTGGTGATCTTTTGCGGTAATTACGCGTATTAATTAGGAACTGGCTTTCATACGGCTATCACAAGCGGTATCGAATATAAATAGAAACTCTATAAGTTGCGCCGTATGCGCGTGGATTCTTGATATAATGTACATTGTCTTGACTGCCATAATAGGCATATACATACATACCACGCACACGCATATGTGCGTAAATAAATATACACACTCCCACACAATACATGCATTTACACACACACACACACACGAGCGAGCGGACCACGTTCGTGGGCGGATTTTGCAGAATATTCGATAAAGTATTTTTGTGACTATTCATCATGGACCCTAGGCTTAACCATCTCTGATCGAGCGCGATCGACCACGCGCCCGTCTACAACGACTGCAACGACGAGGCGGCATAAAAAAAAAAAAAAAAAAAAAACGAGGCGAGAGACACTTGAGCAACTCTTACACTACTCTTCGGTGCAGTTTACAATGCCAGAAGTGCGTCTGGATTTAGGGTACTAGCTAGCGCATTATTATTATTCGGAAACCGTATGGTGAAAGCGGGTGATGCGTAATGGAGATTTATATTTTGTTACAGGAAGGCACATAACATGTTGACACCGCTGTGATCGTCCGAAATTCAATTCCGTTAATAATAATAATACTGCCGCGATAAAACGATAATAGATGAATAAAGAAAAGAAAAGAAAAGAAAAGAAAGAAAAAGAAAAAAAAAAAAAACTTTGCAAAGGACACGATAACGTTTCACACGTGCCGTTTTACGATACGCAGACTGACAGATCGATGAACGAGATTCGATTTTGGACGAGCACAGCTCCGATCATATAGACCAATAGAAACAACGATACCTCAAGAAGACTCAATAGTTAATTATCTCTAACTCATTGACTTGTACAGAATTGATATTCTTTTACAGTTGAGAATAACACACGCACTGTGGGAAAAAAAAAAAAAAAAGAAGCATTACGCGAGACAAAGAAATCGCATAGCCGCGATAATGATTGTGCCCCTCCCTTCCCCCTTTCTTCCCCACACCCCCCTTTTCGTATCGTATACACATATATATACACATATATATATGTTGAATTGCGTCTCCGTGCTCGCATTTTGCACTCCGTGAAAAGCGTACGAAAGCCGCCGTGGGAGAAAAACAAAATATACGTTCGTAATAAACGGAAGACAAAGAGCGTTAATCTTTTTCCAAGCACTGTTCAAGTTGTTCCTATAGCTACGCGAAAATTGTTTCTTTCGACAATTAAATCCTCTATATCTATATATATATATAATATATACACACGGATTGACATCATTATGTTCGCCGATTCCCATTCCATCGATCCTATCATCAATCGAATGCTTTATGATTCGAGACATTCCGAAAAGAAAGTTACAGCTGTATTTCATTTTAAAAATTTAATTTTTTATTTTCCAAACAATCAATGATAAAAATTTCGCAATCGATGATTTTCACCCGGACAAAAAATTAATTTTAATTGAAAGCTTTGATCAAGGTATACATTGATGTAATTTAACAATATGTTGGAAAAAGTTTAAGAGCGTTGTATTTTCAAAGATGGAATCATTTAGAATTTAGACCGATCGAGAAAAGTATCTACAATTTTACTAATAACGTGATCTTTATGATCTGTCAAGAAAAAGAAATCGAATTCAAGGATGCTTCCGAGGTCCAAAATGAAATTTGCTCGAGAGGATTTTCAACAAAATGTTAGGATGAAATATTTTGCTTCACAAAATCAAATTTGCTTCGCAAACAAAATATATAAACTATATATAATCATTCATTGAATTCACATGCAAAGTATAAACACACGTGCGTAGCATGACAGCATGCATTGCACGTGTATCGTGCATACATATATATATATATATATAAATTCTTTTATTGACAACTTTTGGGTTGATCGAAATCTGTTCGATGAAAAACATTATTGAGATTTGAATTATTGAAATGATCGGGATGAAAATGTTCTTTTTGCTCTGATGATTAATTAAATGTTACTTTACCTTACGAGAGTAAATTTCCCGTAGAATTTCCAAACGCACTCGCTCGATGGCGCTGCAGTCGCGCGCTTCAATATGGCTGCCAGCAAAGGCACAGGCACAGAAAACACAACATATAAATAAACTTGGAATTGTATTAAATTTTCGCAAGTAAGTACACGGTAAAGTGACGAAGATTCGCCACGATGAATATGTCCGTGGAGAAAAAGAAATATCCCTCGGCGTTGCCGATCAATTGGCACGCGCGAGAGGAACCGTCGAGGAAGAGCCAGAATCAGTTGACCTCTACGGGGAAGGATTATTATTACGGGTAGGTTGAATGAAATTATTTGCCAAAGAAACTTTATTCGATCTTATGTGAAACTATGACTCGCAGATTCTTGAATGTTTGTAAAACTGAAGAGATTCCTGCGCGAATACCGTTTGAGATGTAAGGGATCCTAACCCTCCTCCGAGATGACAGCTACCTTCTGTAAACTGACACAATTTTTTCTTTTTCCAGCCGGGCTAGAAATGACTCGTCATTGGTACCACCGATCAGACAGACAGCGTCGATTTTTAAGCAACCGGTGACGATTTACAAGACACAGGAAGGAAAAGTGAAAGATGGAATTAAACATAGCATTCAGGAGAAACCAAAACAGGTTAGTTTATACAGTGATTGCAGAATTATACGCTAATTGAACTGTGGATCAGTGTGATGTATCAACAAGTCAGTCTTTTATTGTAATAGATTGTAAGAGATGTATCACTCATCACCTATTTAAATGTACGAGCTACTCATTTTTTTATGTATGGAAAGTTTTTTAATTCTTGTATCACGCTTGCAAAATACACTTTGTCTGCTTACGTCCATTTGCTTGCAATATTCTTTGTAAACTATCCTTGTAAATTTACATGATGCAACTGTCAAATCATTGTTTTAGGAAGGAACCGATAAAACTGACGGCAAATATGGCTCCCAAGATAAGCCTAAGCAGGTAACTCGGACCATGCAATCATGAAATTGTTAATAATTTCCTTTTTTTATTATATTTTTAATGCTAAATGTATTTTAAATGTTTTATTAAATTTTTCCAATAATAATATTGACAACAATTTTCTTAATATGTCAGAGAAAATAAAAGGAGGTTTTTCTTTCTTTGAATTTAAATTGGATAAATTAATTGGTATTTAATAAATATCTATGATATATGACCTATATGACAAAAACACGATAATCTAGTTTTATAAAATTTTCATATACTGGGAATATTTGTTTTTATAGCTCTTGTGTTATTTTATTAATATAATAGTGTGTTGCGTAAAAGAGTGGATTTATTAATCATAGATAATCAAAATTTCTGCCTTTCAGCTTTTCTGGGAAAAACGTTTAGAAGGTTTGCGCGCTTGCGATTCTGATGGTTATGAATTTGACGGGATGGATCTGCCAAAGAACTTAAAACCAGTAGGACCATATATCACGGAAGAAACTTTGCTTCAAAGTGTGGCTACTGCATTACACGTATCTACTCAGCCAGTCACGGGACAAACGGGATCGAAAATGGCTTTGGAGAAGAATCCTGGAGTGTTTCTCAATCCTGATCAACCACTTGTACAGGTAAAATGAATAATAAGATGCTATAAGTGTATTTTAAAATATTAATGGTAAATTTGCATCAATATATAAACGACAGATCTTTATAAAAAGTTTTATTAATACTTATCAATAAATTAATTATCTTTTGTATTGAAGGCGGTGTCGATAGCGGATGAGGACATAAAGAGGCAAGAAGACCGAGTGGCTATTGCGAGAAAAAAGTTACAAGACGCCTTACGTGCTATTCCAACTTAAATTATAAAAGATTTATGTGTATCATTTGCTCATCTGCTAATTTTAAGTTCGTTATAAATTATATCATTGCCATTTTTGTAAAATAAATGTTTTTGTAGGAAAAAAAAAAAAAAAAAAAAAAAAAAAAAAAAGAACAGGAAAGACAAAAGGTATAAATTCGGTGAATATTTAAAGCATGAGATTGACTGATTTTCTGGACATATATTTAACAAAACTTTTTAAAATGAAATAAAACGGAGAGAATGAGAGAATCGGTCATGCAGCTGAATCTCTTGTAAAAGCCAACTTGGTGTGTTAATTCTCCATTATAACTCGAAAATAATTTGTTTCGTGACGCTCTAAATGGCTTGGATCGTGCAATCTGCCTAATATTTCCTGTGACATGCAGGAAATTCATCAAATTAGTAATGGTCACGGAAATAGCATTTCTCGGATTTAAGTTTGACAGATGGCAAAAGTGTCGTATTTGATTTTCGATGTCAAACGGAAATGAATCAGAATTAGGGTAGCATACTCTATATACAATTTAAAGAAATTACATTAAACCTCACTTTTCAATCCAATAATTAAATATTCTGTATAGCAGGCTTAATCCAGACGTAACTATTTATGCAAATCAGCTTGCCAAATCATCCATATTAATTATGCAAATAGCTGCACTTTTAGTCTAGCCTGTGAAGGTCATTCAGGAATTGACCATTCTTGAAATATCTCTTCGAATTGTGAGCGCGGCATGTCGTCTTGTGAAAGAAAAGAAAACTATAGTCTGTGCAATAAAACCTTGTTTCCTGTGTAAGTAATATATAGTTGACAAGGATGAGAATAATAATACAAAAAAGGGGACAATTTTTGAAAAGCAGTCATAAAAAAAATTAGTTTAAAAAGTCTCTGACAGAAAATAAATTTTTCGGTTCTATTCTTAATATTTTTAGAACCTTTAAGCATAAAAATTCCATCAGTACCTTAACAAATAAAGAATTAACAAAGAATAATAATCTTGGCAAAAATGCAAATTTCGAATTTCCTTTAGAATGTCTTTTACGATAATTCTTAAAATTTTTTTGTTTCCCAAACATTTTGTTGTTGGGAAAATTATTTTTTCGGATTATATAAATACATCAGTCACATTATTAGAACCTTCGAGTCGCATATTGTGCCGAATATAGTTGTGTATCGAATGCTACCATGGCTGTCCTCTGGGAATGGATACGTGCCGAGGGCATCGTACAAAAGAATGCCCAGGCAGGTATACATACAGGCAGGCATCGGTTTTCAGGTAAGCATAAGCTGGGTACCAGGTGGTAACCTCTTTTTTTCTCCTTGCCTGGTACTTCTCCACCTCCGACCAACAGCTGTTTCCCTCCTCGGCAAGGGTCGCTCTCCCTTATTGTCAACCAGACGGAGAGCCGTTCTTTCGCCCCACCGTCATCATCGGGCACATGTCCCAGTTTAAATCGTTATAACTCGTCGAACACATGACTCGCCCGACGATCCATCCGGTGCGGATATCGTATCTTGGGCGAAGATGTTGGGCGTATCGTCGATCCGACGAAATTTTACCATCGAATCGATGCTACCTCTGCATCCTGACTCGGTCTGCATCTCAGTCGAGCGATCAATAGCGCGCTATCGCGTATTCTTGCAATAATTTATGCGCACGGAGGCGACATCCGATTCGCAAAAGAAATGCTAAAAAAAATACAGAAAAAAGATAATAATAGAAGAATTGCATTTGTAAAGATAATTAATTATTAATCGTGGAAAGTTACAATTTTCCACTAACATCCCGAAATAAGAATCTAACGCGACTATTAAATAGTTTAAGTAATTAATATATAATATTTACAATATATTTATTATACATATATACATACATATACATATAGATAGATTTATATTAATATATATGGGACTTATTTCATGACACAATATAATTATTGTGTTGTCAATTAAGTCTCATCTCTACACATAGAGAAAAAGAATATTCTTGCTTTGACAATATCTTTAGTTTGAAAATGTAAATCTTGAAATGAGATTATATTGCGTTAAATAAAGAAAATTTGCTTGGATCAAGATATTTTATATAGTTCAACTAAAAAATAACATATATTCTTGTTATTTAAAAATAATTTTCTTGAATGGAGAAGAAAAAATATTGGATAGAAAATAACGCACGTTCAAATCGAAGAATATAGTTTTATTAGAGTTGAAATAAGATTATAATATTGTTGAAATTTAAGATTTTAAAATTCTTCTAAGAAGATTATAAACAATGAACGCGTTCATATGAGTATATAAGTTTTGATTTGACACTTACTTTTTTTCTGTGTAGGAGAAAATTTGAGATACCTTTATGGATTTCAGAGATTCAGGCTCACATGCAATTGAACTCCCACCGGAATTTCGTATGTATAATAAATGACGCTTATGAATATAAATGCGGATATCATCCAACGAATGAGGAATTGAAATCGCCATGGGACACGTCCAAAATAATCTCACCTACGTTCCGCGTGCGCGTGCATAATTTACGGAATTACGAAAATTTTTGCGTCGCGTTTGACCATGTTTTAGCCCCTGTCGATATCGATACCGCGCACATTTAATGCGGCATTTAATTCCATACCGTCAAAACGTGCCGCGCCCGTGCAATTATCTCTCGGCAGAGATTTTTAATCGGCTCTCTTTCTCTCTCTCTCTCTCTTTTAATGCACAACGGTCGATTCATATAAACGACAGCCGCGGCATCGCGTGTAAAGACCTTATCTGGAGCACATCGAAGATTACATCCCCCGCTGTCTTAGATGTAATATAGCCGACATATAAATAGACGCTCCTCTACGGTGTGTTATCGATCTTCGCGCAGACAGTATATTCGACCATCGGAAGTTGACCGACTTGACTATACTATTCGTATCGGGGTTACTGGCCGCGAAGTATTTCGGATTTATCTTCATGGAAGAGAGAGGAGAGAGATGCGGGATTTTAACATTCGCGATTTAACATAACTCGTGCAAAATTGTCGTCGTGACGCAGCGAAAGTCGTAGGAAACGACGTCGGCAGTGCCGGCAAAGAGGTCTCTGTGAGAGGAGGAGGCGTTGGTCCATCGCACGGAAGAGAACAGCTGCGGGACCTTCGACTCCCAACGACGACTGTTATACGTAATCGATGTCGACAGACTTTCTCTCTCGTGGACCCACGAGAGGAGAGGAGAGAGGACGTGCCTAATAACCATCTCGTCGTGCGATCGTGCTTTTTCCATTTTCACCGAGTCTCGATGTCGCGAACAGAAAATAACTCTTCTTCGCGTTTCCACTTTTAATGCGCACCGTTGGCACAAAAGACAGAATAAAGGATATAAATACAATACAAATTACATAAAGGATATAAATAAGTTGTCGTGAAAAAGAAGAAAAAAATATTTTTACCTCATTTCTGATTTAAAGTACGATTTCAATTTTCATCGATTGTGTGAGCGTAATCGAGTCTTCCTTTATTTGTTATTTAAAGCGACTTTAGCAAGATGCGTTTTCTAAAGTGTTTAAGAGAATTATATATAATACTTATATATTATATAATATAGTCACGTATATTAGAGTATAAAAAATTTCTTAAAGGAAAATTATTTAATTACCTTTTTTTTTTTTTTTTCTTTTTTATAAATGTCAAACGTGGTCCGATATTTTGTGACACTCGTTAGCCGAAATTTTTCAATCTTTGTTCGTGTTTATTCGTAAAGATGCGGGTAGGCCTTTCAACCTGGCCTATGGTTTCGGTCCAGTTTATTGTTCGTTTCGCAGAACAAAAATATAGGAAAAAGGAAAGATCCGTACGAAATCTATTGAACGGAAATCTATTCAAAAAAGAGTTTTTCAATAGACACCCGCATTTTTCCTTTACTTTTCTATTTTCTTGGTTTTTTTTTTAGTTTTACGTGAATGATACACCATGTAAATCCGTATATCCTGTTGTTTTGTTTTCGGATACGTCAGTGGAATCACGCGGACAATAATTATCAAAATAATACAACACCTAGTTCGCAGGAAGATTAATTCAGATTTTTACACATGTAACTATTTTATTTTATACATGTAACTATTTTTATCTATTAATGTATGTGTATCTTTTATTTTATTCTATTTTAGGAAAACAAATACGACAAAAATTGGGTGAGAAAAAGGCAGATATACGGGTAAGAAAATATTTATAGACATTTAATCGATATCATTATATAAGTAAGAATAATAATAATTTTATTGAACGAAACAGAATGCATAAGTATATATGTATACATATAAAGTGAAAAGTTATATCAATAGAAATAAGAAAGAAATATTACTCCAAAAATCGAGCAAAAAAACATACTGTTCCCAAGTTTAATTTAAATAAAAAAAAAAAAAAAAATACAAATAATTATATAATTACACAATAAAAAATATCTTTATAGTATGTAAATCTGTTTAAATAATAAATCCGAGAATTCTATACCTGTTTCTTAAAGATTTATGCATTTAAAATACTCAAAATACCAGTTGTCACAGCAAGGAACGTTAAACCGTCCGCGAAAACTTTCTTCAATAATGAAAAATTCCACTTATTGTTAGGTTTTTTTAGAACTTAAACTTTACGGAAATTTTTATTGTATTGTATTTTCAAATAGCCGAAGCTTTACTATTTCTTACATCTTTTTGCATACCTTCTGTCACGAGGAGGAGGGGGGTATGTTTAGAAAAGAGCTACATTTTATCCGCGTTATCACCAGTTAACCACGTTATTTGTGTTTTTGCCGTTGTGAAACCATCTTACGGTATCGCAGCGGTTTCGGTAGCCACAGAGAGATCTCTTACCTTTTGCGTGCGAGCGTGTGGGCGACTGCCCGCGCGATTTTGTGGATAACCAGACATTAGACGGCCAATCAATATCGAGCGCATTGCGAGATAATTCGATGCCGGTATATCGTATTAGTTCTCTCGGATCGCCTAGAGGAACGTGAAAGCGGAATAGCGTTTATAGTTACTTGATCCACGAAAGATTTATATAATTATATTGCTGCGTCATAATTGCAATTTTAGCAAACTCTCGTCTCGATCAAATAATAGAATATTACAATTTCACTTGATACCAAGTTTATTTATATGCAGTCAAAGCTCCTTATTCGTGGGAATCTTAGAAATATTTTTAATCACTCTCTTTATTCGCGACGAAGGATATTTGTGATTTGATTAAAATTTCAATACTATTTTATTGTAATATCTACTACATTATCTATTAAGAAATAAATAAATAAATTCGGTCGGCTTGTGAATCGCAAATTGACTAAAAGATTGGAGAAGAGTCTGATTGAAAAAAAGAAAAAAGAAAAAAAGAAAAAGCAAAAGACCGAATATAAGCTTGAGTTCAAGAGCTCGTCATGAAACAAGAAAAAATTATCAAATTTTTTTAAATCAATTTCTGATCAATCATTCAATAATAGTTGAGTAATTTGTTGCAATTTAATAATGTATGAATTTCATAAAATATTAGCCAATCATATTGAATATTAGTTGTGTGTTTGATTGTCGATTTGAAGTTAAAAAAAACCACCCTTTTTAATAATTTTTCTAAAATTTTTAATTTTCTTGAGACGCATTTCTTATACTTTTGCATTTACATTTACATTTTATCATCCCATATTGGTGTTTTCCAAATTTTAGGGGAATCTATATTTTCTGCGAATGAGAATTTTTGATTGTATTCGCAATTTTAGCGATTTCTTCGATCAAACAATAAACTGTTGCAATTTTACTTGCTAATACGGGTTACTTATATATATATATATATATATATCGAATAAAAAGTGTTTTTTTTGTCCGCGAATGTCTCCACAACCAAGTGCCGAGGTGATTCGCGGTTTCGACGTCGTCGTCGACGTCGACTCAGAGGCTAGCAATGCGGTTCTCCGGCGATCGAAATCGAAAAAAAGTATCCTCTCCACGAACCCCCGCTTTGCGTACATACTTTTATATATATATACATACGCGGATATACGCGTACGTAGGTACGTAGGTACAGATCGCGATGCGTCTATCCCGCGTGTATATCGGTGAGGACGCGCGAGGTGCACCACGGGAGTCGCCAAAGCAACGACAATGATCGCAACCGGTTGCGCGCCGTAAAAATACGACGAGCGACGCGGAACAGAAGAGGAGTTTGTTTAATGCGTCGGCTGGCCAGAAAAGCGCCGCAAAACGCATGCTTTCAGCCCCGGTGGACTGGGACGTGGGACGTGGGATCTGGGACCTGGGACCTGAGACCAGTCGCGATCCTTCGGCGACGTCTGAGTGTCGAAACAGCCTTCTTTCAATGTGCAGGCTCAGAAAATTCCTAGCAGAATCCTGAAACAAGAAAGGATTACGGTATTACAAGAAAATACTCTGCCGTTTCCATCTTTCCCTTTGAATTCTTTCGCTCTAACTTTTCTACGATATTTTACACATTTTTTTTCAATTTTTTTTATAAACACGTATTTAGCAGGAGTAGAATGAAATTGAGTGCATTTAATTTTACGATTTTGAAATAATCATCCTCGAATTTCGGTGGGCGCAACCAGTACATCGATCATCTGCGCTTTTCCTGAATTAATCGACGATTAATAATCGACGGCGATTAGTAATGGAGCGTGACACGTTGGCGCGAATAATCCAGGCTGTCGGTCCGATCGCGTTTCGCGGCGAGGATAGAGACGACAGTTTTGTAAAACTATGCGTGCGATAACACCGAGGTATTTACGAGCGAGTCGAGAGCACGAGCAGTCGGCAGGTGCTTGTGGCACAAGGTGGTTGGTGTGTCTCGAGACAACCTTGAAGGCAGAGAAAGAGAGATCGGCAGGAGAGAAGTGCACGGGTCGTTGCTTTCGGCATGCGATGAGAAACAAAATTAGTCGCTCACACCTCCGAGCGAATTCAGGTAGGCTTTTACCGAAAGTCTTGGCGAGGCCTCGTCTCGCTTTCTCAGGGGGAGAACGCTTCTCTTTTTCTCTCTCCTCTCTCATCCTTTTATCGCGCGATTACACGATTGCATCGACCAAGCAAGCGTTCGTCGTACGCTTTAACGAGCCGAACGTTGGCTCATCCGATGCATGGAAAACAATGAATCGCGGATCGTCCCGTCTCTGTCCTCGAAAATGGGGGACACGGGCCCGATCTGGCGTAGGCCTCCCCGAATAAAAATCGAGCAATCGGCCAGAATGCTCGGTCGGAGAGAGGACGAAGGGTCGTCGGCAGAGAACAATGGGATCACGCTTGCGTCTCGGTTCAAGGTCCGCGCTCGCGTTCCTTCTCGCGTCTAGAGATTCGATTTTTAGAGAGGAGACGGAATTCTCTCTTTTCGCTCTTACTTAACGAAACCGCTAGTCGGCCAGGTGGTCCGTCTGGGCCCGGTTGTGTGATTCGCGAATTAGAGGGGGGCCACCGACTATCGGGCCGACGAGCATTCGCTCGACCTTGTTCACGTCAGCATGGATTAGCTATGTCAAGTGTATCTATATATATATATATATATATATATATAGATTGTGGGAGTTTATCCGAGAAATTCCGAGATTACTCATAGTTAAAAATTTGACGTATCGATTATCATTTATCCTTGAGAAACCTAATATGTAAAAGAAATATATAATAAATACAAGAAATGATAATTTATATAGAATGTATAGGACTTGTACAGATTTATTTATTTATTTTTTTTATCAATTGTCATAAATAGATGGATTGTAAAAAGCGGAGATATGTAGTACCTAGTACACGATATCATTGCCAAGTTTGCAGGGTCAATAATGAGATGATATCTGAGATTCTCTTTGCTAAACAGAAACTAAATCGTAATATTGGTCGCGCAAACGCTCAACGACAATTCTCCCGGTATAGCCGGAGGTAACACGTTACAATCATCGGTTACCAAGGTTCAAGGACGATAATCGCAGGAACTTATCACGACAGGTCGTTAAGAGAGATTCCTCTCGTTCCTCTGCGGAAGATTCAATTAAGTAAATCGCGAGAGCGATAAATGTATGGATTTTCTCCACTAGGTTTACTCCGGGAATAGATTTGTTGTAATATTTAATTTACAACGCGCGACGGATCGCCACGGTAATTCAAGTATGCGTTTTACGATCTAAAGGACGAGTCGCCGCTATTATTCGCTCCGGATTTATAAAGGTCTTTTCTTTTGCGTTTATCTTGCCGTTAAAATGGAGAGATAACCGCGCGGGCAAAGTGTTGGTGCACCTCGTGCACGGATGTACGCGCAAAGCATGTGACAGCTACGGGAGAAGAGGAGAAAGAGCGTTATACGATCCACCTAGGTCGGTGCACTTTGACCCGTTGGCGAGGAAAATCATACATGGTCGCGGATATTTATTTCACTGGGAGAGCTTGCATCTAACTTTGTGTACGTTAGAAAAACGAGATGGTGTTCCCTAGGTAAAATTTCTCAAGCAGCGTTACGCAATCCTGATTGCAAAATTTATTAATATATACATATTAGGATGGTTGGACGCGAATTTCGAAGGCGGTCTGAAGCGACAGGTCCGAAAACAGGGTGACATTTTTCGAGCTTGAGGAGCTTCAAAAGGTTTGTCGTTTTGGAAAATTGCTATAGAGTAAATGGTGCGGCGGCGTTTCCATAGGGAAACTTGGCGAAGGCTCCAACGGATACACGAACGGAGGGGGTTGCGTGAAGTAGAATCGGGGACGGGAGTGCATGCATCCGTAGCGTTGAAGAAGCCGAGGAGAACGAACGCGCTATGTCGCTCGCTCGTTGATTCGTTCGCTCGCTCACGTTGCGGTGCCGCTCCGCCGGGCCGGTAGGTGCGCTAGCGCCTGTGTCCGTGCGCCGAGTGGGGAGGGGTGGCGCGTACCACGTGACGCGGGCGACCAATCGGACGGCGGCATAGCCGGCGTCCGGCACATGGCGGCGCGCCGGCTTCGACGACCGCAGTCGCAGTACGTCGCAGTCAGTCGCAGTGGTAACACGAGCGAGAGGGTAGTTGCACGCGCCTGCCTTCGAAAGGAAAGATCGCGGTGAAGAGAGGTGAGTGAGAGAGCGTGGGACAGACAGACGGAGGGAGCGAGGAAGAGAGGATCACAAGCGGGAAAGGGAAAGAAGGGAGCGGAAACAGAGCGAACGAGCGAGCGAGCAAGCGAGCGCGCGCCCCTTGCCTCAGTTTTCAGTGTTTCGGTCTCGCGCGACGACTCAACCTCTCGTTCTCGTACGGTCAAGTCAGTCGGCCGGTTACGAGGCAGCCGAACAACGCGATACGAACGAGTCGTCGTTATACGTCGTTCGGTCTTCGGGTGGAGAGAGAGAGAGAGAGAGAGAGAGAGAGAGAGAGAGAAGAGCGAGAAGGAAACGAACGAACGAAAGCATCGGTCGAAACTATATACGCAACTATATAACGCGCGAGAGAGGAGCGGTTATACGGACGCTCTTGGAACAGACGAACCGTACGCATCCGATAGAGAGACCAGAGAGCAGTGGGGGATATCGAGAAGGCCATTTTCGTCGCCGGTTCGCGGGTTACGTACGAGACATAGCCTAACACAACCGGCGTGTTTCTCCGGCGCGAGAAGGAAGAAGGAGCGACTGATACAGCTACTACACCGCCTACATCGTCGCGCGTCAACATTCACCACCAGAGGAAAGCGGTGTTATACGCTACGAACGGAAGAGGTAACGCGATCGTCGAAATCGAACCGACCATTCAATTATCACTCTCGCGCGGTGCGGTGTTGTTTGAATCTCCGTTTTTTTTTACGCGTACACAACATAATCGTCGAACGTGAAATATTACGTTGTCGCAGCTATAGTCATCGGTACCGGTGCAAGTTACGTCCTACGATCGTCGCCATCGACAAGGTACGAACCGTTCCGCCTCGTTTGTTCGATAAAGAAGAGAGACGAAGAGAAGTGAGGTCGACGACAGCGTTATATACACGGTGAACAGCAGCGTGGACTCTAGTGCGAGGAGTTTTCAACGAGCGTCGTCTCCAACGTCTTGACCGGTGTTACACGAAGATTAACGAAAGAAATAATACATTAGTATAGAACGAAATGCCGACGAGTTTGTTCAGCGAGATGGACCGCAGCTCGAACGGCGGCGGCCCCGGCGCCTCCTTCGAGGATCAGCGTGCCTTCGCGCTCGCCTTCGAGCTGTCGATGCTCGGTTTGGAGGGCTCGTCCGGGTGCCCCGGCACCGGCAACGGCAACGGCACCACCAACGATCCGGATCCGCTGCAGACCACGCCGGCCGTCTTCGAGGAGGCGCGTTCCAAGAAGAGCCAGAACATGACCGAGTGCGTGCCGGTGCCCAGCAGCGAACACGTGGCAGAGATTGTCGGCCGACAGGGTAAGTTTATTACTTTCAAAATTTTACATCTTCCTTTCTCCACCATCTCGACCTTTTCATCTCATCCTCTCGCCACGTGAGTCGTTTCCAATCGGTTTTTATACGTGTGTTAACTCGCTCGTGTAGAACAAACATGAAATTCTCAAGAGAATTCGCTCGGCGTATAATAACAAAATAAGTTGAAATCACGTTGAAATTATCGCTCGAGAATATAAATGAATTCGAATTTTTATTCATATCAATATATCATAATCTTTGGCATCCGCTAGATAAACGGGCAAACGCGCCTTTGTCGTCGTCGCTGGGGGACGGACGGACGTTAGTTACTCTCTGGTGCTTTTCTGAAACCGCGTCGCGATGCCAAATAGCGTCGCGTTGTTTCTCTTTCTCTCTTTCTCTCCCCCGCTTTTACACGTCCCCGCTGGTTGGCTGGTCGGCGGAGTCGCGCGCGAGTATAGCGTCACTGACAGTTCATTGGCACGGCTGTAAACGCGAACGCACACCGCGAGAAACTTGATACCGGGTGCGATGGAGCAATTAAAGCAATTTACATTCGAATTTTGTTTCACGCGCGCGCGCGCGCGCGCGCGACAGGACGAAGGCGGGAGGGAGAGGGAGAATTCCCCCGCCCCTCACTCTTTTCGAACCTGTCGTAGGTCGCGGTCGTTATGGCTTCCTGGTTCTTTTTTTTTATATTTCTTATATCTGTCTCGACAGCGGTGGCGTCTCTTGGAAAAGTGTTTACGATTCCATCGCACGATGCGACACGATACAAACTTGCGCGTGCGCTACTCATAAATAAAGACGCGTTATGTTCTGCATTGCCCGAGACCGATGACTCTCTCTCTCTCTCTCTCTCTCTCTTCGGTCTCAACCTTGAAGACTGGTCATCGTTCTACGAAAAGGCAATTGGTCTCGCCGCTCCTTTGGCCATGCCGACGATAACGCATCCCGCGTTTTTGTCTCACCATGTAACTTTCCGTGTAAGATGCTCGAAATATGTAGCTGTATTTTGTAGCGATATTATTTAACATTTAGATGAGCAGAAAGGTAACGTACCATCATTAGGAATGATCGTTAGATGTAATCATTACACTGGGAAAAAAAAATTGTACGGACGAAATTTTTATAGTTGTTTCATCATACATTAGTCGCCATGTCTACTAGATAAATGTTGCGTTATACGTTAAATTTATTCTTTGTTTTTATTTTATTTTTTTATATACCATACTTTATTTTGCCTGCTCTTGGCACTTGATTTATTGGCCAAGTGCTAAGGAAAAAAATCGTTTCGAAGGAAAATTAATATTCTGCGAGATCATATATCACGTAGAGTTAATTATTTAATTGCAATTAAAAAAGTTTAGCCTTACGTACCTTTTTTTATTATACCTTTTTTAGTGCAACTAAATAATTGTTGACAAATTTAACTCGTACACAATCTTTTTCTCACAAGCAGTTTAGAATTAATCATTAAGACTATGTCATTTTCGTTTCAATGGCATATTATTATATATCATTAGCTAAATTTCCGGAGCACTTTGGATCTTCGATATGATTATCGGGCAATTTGTTTCGAAACGTAATAGCTCTATAATATTTATCGCTCATCGTGTTTACGCAATGTAGTCGAAGCTAGGACGTGTGTCGTAAGGCATTTACCGCAAAATACAAGTATTTTTATTAACTGGGAAGGTATACTCTTATCTATCTTTCAATCGTGCAACGGGCAGAGATAACGATCGTTGCATTTATTAAACAATGGTTTTCAATGTTACATTGCCAAACAATGTATCGTCACACGTCATGGCGCGTTCGTGCGCGTCTCGCTCGTGTCTCGTGTCTTCGTGAAATGTTTAGAAATTCAAATAACGGCGCGGCACGTGGCCTTGCCATTTAAATTTTAATGTCTGTCAACGGCAATTGTGCGCCGCTGAATAATCGGCGGCGATCAATATCGTTCGCAGAGAATTCTCGAACGTTGTGTATTCATGCATACCTTGATACATCTATGCGCGACTTTCTTAAATCGCGAGCAAGATCGAGCCGCGAAATATCGATCGGTCGATTTGGCGCCGAAACGCGCCGCGCCGGCCACCGTAATCGGAACCGTGCATCTCTCTCCCTCCCTCCCCCGCCCTCGCCCCCGCCGCTACGCGATAGGAAGGGAAACTCAGGAAGGAAACCGTACGGCTTCGCGGTCGTCGTCACGACCGCAGCTGCTAATACTGGCCACGGCGATATAACATTAGGCTCCGAGCACTTAGAACGCTGTTGGGCCGCGGTTACTCGCGTTTGAAATTCCGCACCTCGTCCCGAGTACGTGCCCATTCCTCCCTTCCGTTTGGCTTTCGCGCGTGCTTTTTAATCGACTCGTATCTCGTCGTGTGTGAGAACCGCAACGCGACGGTAAATGTAGTCATTCATTATGAAAGCGGTGCTGTAATATACGCCTAGCTTTGTCGAGATATTAATTTGACTCGTATCTAAATTGATGTGTCCATCATTTCTGTGTACATGATATGTAATTGCGTCGTGATACGAGACGATCGGTTAGTACGTTTGATTATACAGGACGTACTTTTTGGAAAAACTTGATTTTTTTTTTTTTTTTTTTTTTTTTGGAGATATTATTATATGTGGAAAATGATAAAATTTTATCGACATTCAGGGAATTTGGAAAATTTTGCTCTTATATTATAAATAGTTGGCGAGCTAAATAAATGATTTAAAATATAACATATGTATCTATTTTTGTTTACGTATGTTGAGGAAGTTTTTAAAATATTTGAATAGACATCCTGTTATATAAATATAAAAATTAATGAATCTATTCTTGTCAAGAATTTTTTTTATTTTTTTTATTTTTTAGAAAATTGTACGTTAAAGTCTTTCACGTCTAAATATTAAGAGTATTATGTTATCTATGCATTTCCTGGCCTGGTTTCTCTGTTACTAGATGCATTGTGTCTCGTAGATAGAGCTACGATTAGCTTTTTCGACCAACCGCCCTGTACGAAACCAGTTTGACGTGCCTGGCATGAATCATTGCTGCCGTAATGCGAGAGTTCTCGTACTTGTTTAGCTCGCCGATTCTATTCCACGACGGTTTTCTCTCGTTCGTTGCCTCGTGGCGAGAGATCGCGATTTTCTGCGGAACGTAATAGTGTCGATTCGCAATGATGACGTCTAATGAGTTTGATACGCCGTTCCATTATGAGGATGTGGCTATTTGTTGAGCATTTTCGCTCGCCTCTCGTACCTCTCGTCGCCCCTCTCTCTCTCTCTCTCTCTCTCTCTCTCTCTCTCTCTCTCTCTCTCTCTCTCTCCTTCTCTCTCCTTCTCTCTCCTTCTCTCTCCTTCTCCCTCCTTCTCCCCTTCTCTCCACTCTTCTTCTCTCGTTCTCGTATTATCTCTCTCTCTTGGTTTCTCTTTCCCTCGCGATTCGCCGTTGTTGTTGGTTCTCTTTCTCTCAGTCTTCGTCACTCTATTATATACGCTTCTCTCTTTCTCGTTTGCGACTCTCCTGGACCGGAAGTTGTAATGAGTGCTTCTGTCGCCAGGCCCGTCGCCTCGCGTCGCATCGTGGCCAACGATGACGTTACTTTGGAAATATCATGGCCGGTTATCCAGGTCGTTAGCTTGTGCACCGCGTGACTTCGAGAGGGAACTCGACTTGCGAGAGGAATGAAAAAAATATGTAATTGCAGCTTCCAAGAATTGTGAGAGCGCGAGGAGTGACCGTGCGCTATCTCTACGTATAGAATTGTCTACGATTATTTTTTTTTTTCTTTCTGCCGCTTATCTTGTTTTTCAAGACTGTAACTTTTTCTTTTCAGTTAGAATAAATAATAATATTTTAAAAGAAAATTTTTCAAAAAGTACGTGTACCTACTTCCTTTTAATTTATTATTAAAATCATGTATCACTTTAGAATTAAAAAAAAAAAAATTAATATTGAAAGATTAAACTTAAAAATATTCCTATATTTTGTGATACTTTTATTCATGATATTTTCTGCATATTTTTCATGCAGATTTAATTTCACTTATGCAGTCATTTTGTAGGATGTGTAAAGTTAGCAGCCCGAAATGCAAGTATTTAAAATACACCCCATTTTGTAATAAATTTTACGTTATGCGGTTATAAGAGATTATTTGAGAATGGTAAATTTAAGCAATAAAACATATCGAAAAATATAAGTACGCCCGGTGTATGGATAACATCTTTCGTAGAAAGTCGTAGAAATTCAAACAAAACTTGAGAGAGAGAGAGAGAGAGAGAGAGAGGCGCGTGTTTTCACAGTATTGTCCACGTGCCACGAATCGTCTCGCGATCCTGTGCCACACGCCAGGATTTTTCTACAGAAACATAAGATTTGTGTCACCGATGAAATCATGTTAATGGGTCCTGCGTCGTCGTTAACCTCGTGAAAAGGGCAGGAAAAAAGAAGTCCCGGCAGTAGGAGAAAGAGAGAGAACCAAATTTTTCGTATGTTTTTCACGACTTGTTTCGTAGACACGTCGCCGAAGACGTCGGGCAAGACATATACGAGACGATTTTATCTCTCGCTCCACGAGTTTAAATTTTGACCTGCATGTTGATTAGAATTTATTTTTTCTCAAGCGAAACGTTTCATTCTATCAACGGAAAAATATTTATCTCAACGATGATAGTTAGTTACCCTCTATTCTCTTTTAATCATATTGAGAAATTTTTTTCTGAATCATGTTATCGTTACGTTAATGTGCATCCTGATTGTGAGTAAATTTCTTTCTCACGTATATTATCAATGCTTACAAGCGACTAACGAGATAAGATTTAATAATATTTAGTACAAAAGTATTCTTTCTCTTATCCGATATTTAGTCGGCAAATGTATTTTTAAGCACGCGGCTTCTCCTCTCTTCTTTCTTCCGAGTGAAAAGGGAACTTTCTTACATTTTTTAGATAATCGCGCGACTAACGGCCAAGAACATTGCAAAACTCGTTTGCATTAATGAAAAGCGCCGGCGAGTGTATATATATATATATGCATGTATGGTATGTGGCCGCGTTCCGATTTCTTCGATCATTTATTTTTGAATAGCAAAAGCGTTTCGCCACGTTACTGACACGTTTACGCTGCCGAGAACGGCGTTGGAGAATCCGCGTTAATTTGAATTAATTATTAGCGTTTAATCGGAATTAATGACTTTTTGATACGATGTTTCACGCGAGAAGGGGGGGGGGGAGAAGGTGAAACCTTCGTTTGCACATACACGTACGTACACACGCGCAAGAAAATGTATGCACCGCAACACGTGACTGTGCTGCGTTGCAGCAGTTAGTTTCAAAAGCCGGGCGGCCGCAAAAATGATGCGTTTCCGGCGGCCATGAAAGCAGCAAAGTCTGTTACAGGGAGAAACAGCTGGATTACGCGAATATTACGCGCCGTTTTCGTCCGAACGGACATGGATACTTTGTTACGCGCGGGTTCGATTGTCCGAAAACACACCACCCGTCTTTCTCTTTCGCGTTGGGCTTTATTTACGGAGAACATGCCATGGCCATCCGTTACGCATCCGTCTGTTCGATTCGCCTTCTCTCGTTCGCTTCGTTCTTTCCAGTTTAATTTGCGGGCGAAGATGTCGAAACTTCCCGCACTTTCTCCGCCGAAACTTTATGCCGACCTGCTTCTTCTCTTCGGAAGACAATCCGAAAATTTGCCACGCCATCGTGCAAATAATCCTACAGCTGCTGCTTCGATCAGTTAAGTTAATTGATGGATTATCGATCGTGAGACATGAATTACTTTATATCATTACACAAAATAGCCTCGATAAAATACTAATAACATGTAGAAATTGACAATATAGAATTCGTTAAATCTTGACATTTGGTATAAAGCCTTTTTAATTTTTCGTTTAATCGCGACTAAGGAGAATTAATTGTTTAAGGATATTCGAGCGATTATTACGTATTGCAGTCAGATGTATGTATGTATATAGCGTGATAGAAAATCGGCGTCGGGATTTCGAGAGTAACTTTTGGGATCATGCACGGCCGATGTCGAAGCGCGTACACACAACAGCGGCCTGAAATTCTTTTTTTCACCGCGGGCCCGGTCTCTCCGCGTCTCTCGCACAAAAAGATCGGTCGAACGCGCAAGCAACGCCACAGCACATTTCGAGAATGGAAGTCCTTCGGAAGAAAAAACGAGAAATTGCTCGGCGGAGCGATGGCCAGGGTGATGGTGGTGTGCTGCTGGTGCCGCCGCTGCGACGGTGGTGTTGGTGGTGGTGGTGGTGGTGGTGGTGGTTGTGGTGGTGGTAGTGGTGGTGGTGGTTGTTGATGCCTTTGTTGGTCTCCAAAGCAGCTGCCGACCCACACCGGGCCTTTCCGTTCTCATGCTCGAAACTCGATCGACCCGCAGGAACAAGCGAGAGAAAGAAAAAGAAAAAGGGAGAGAGAGAGAGAGAGAGAGAGAGAGAGAGAGAGAGAGAGAGAAGGAGGAATACGGTAGGTAGGGCGAGGAGGAAGCGCCGGTTGCATGCGGTGATGAGAGAGATCGGAATCAAGCTCGAGAGAGTTAAAGTATAGCAGAAAGAGAGGAGAGGGAGAGAGAGAGAAGCACCGACTGCGCTACCAGCGCGAATTGTTTGAGAGTCGCTGAGGGCCTCGACGTGTTGCCCCCGTCTAGCAGATGTTTATGGCGCGTTGCCTGAAATGAGCGGTTTTTCTCGTTTTCTATTTATTTTGTCTGCCATGTGCGCGGACTACCCTCCGGACTTACCGACCAGAGGTCCTCTCTCTCGTCTGTCCAACTTCTCTCACAGAATCTGTCCTCGATTACTTTTCTTCTCATTCGTTCTCGCGAGGGAAACTTGCGTGAGTTAGCTTCGCAGTAATAGACTGATGGGGTAACAGATGACACTCATCGATTATACGTTTGCATCGATCATACAGTCGCGATATTACATCGAATGACAGATATATGTCACAAATGTATTGTAACAAATTACTAACAATAAGAAAAAAAAAAAAAAAGCGAATCTAGGCGAAACGATGAGGTAAAGAAATTGTTATTGCTCTCAATTATGCAGTCCGTATAATAATATATGATTGTGAAAAATTTGATCGACGCGAGTACATCACGTCAGAGAGACGTTATATATATTTCTGTATAAAGGGGAGAGAGAAAAGAGAATATAGCCGGCCATATAAAATATGCACGTTTGCCCCGCCGCAACAATCGTGTTCTTGTGCATCTGTTTGAAAGCGAGCGCGCCGACCTTGAATTAAAATTATGCTGCACGCGACTTTTATTACATATTCATTCAAACGGCATCCGCTAATACGGGCGTTAAACTGCGCTCCATAGGTCAGCCGACTTGTATGCGCACTTATCATCTGTAATAATTTGGAACGGCGAGAAAGAGGGGGAGAGAATTCGACCTTCAATAATAATGGCATATCCCTAAAACCAACGATGCGCTTTGAAAAAGTACGAAGGTCCAAATTCTTCAGCGCAACGATGAATTTGCATTCTTGACAAACGCGAAATGAAGGAGCATCGAGAATTATTTTCAAATCGCGACATATAATATATATATATGTATATATAAAATATTTTTACTCCATTTTGTCGGCCAATTTTTACCGAATCGATATAATATATGTCTCTTTCGCGAAAGACAGGATAATATTGAATTTCGTTTCACACACGAGACGCGCGAGAGCGGCTCGTTCATCGGAAGTGGATGGCGACGTCTTTGTTTGTTGCACGCTGCCAGACGTTGTGTGTGGGACAGTATTCGAGGATACACGAGGGGATATTGAATATCCGAGAGAGCGACGAACACACGACTGGCCGACCGAGAGAGACTTCACCTAAGAACCTTCCTCGCTTTTCAGCTTCGCTGCCGCCTTCGTCCTTCCTCTGCCGGGCTCCTCCGCTCCTTTGTCAGACCTCGGTCCCGGTCTCTCCCCGTCGTTTCCTTTTCCTCTCTTTATCACGCGGGACATACAGCCTGCATCCAGGATGGTGCACCCGCGGGCGTTGCATATCGACCTGCGAAGCTCGCTCGGCGCGATTCTACAATTCACAGGGCTTGTAACAAAGTAATTCTGAATTATCAATGTGAAACTTCCACATGATATAACACAATGAGAGGTATACACGCGATATGAATATGTAAAGGAATATTTCAAAACAAAATTTCAGAAAAAAATTGCAAATTTTTTTTTCTTTTTTTTTTTTTTTTTTTTTTTTTTATCTTATATATATTTTTTTAGCATAAAAAAAGTCATTTTTAATGGAAATTTTTATTTTTCATGTCAGAGTCCCTAGTAGTATACACACACATATATATATATGTATATTGTGAATGTGGAATTGAGCGATAATTTTGTATGATTCTACGAAAAAGTTATGGTTTGCTTAAAATTGAACGCTGCATCGCGCAAAAACTGCAACAAAGTTCGGAGCCGCCTATTTCTGCTGCAGTTTGTACATCGCGGGAACGGGTTTGGACACGGGTTCGTGTGTGAAAAAAAGTGTCGTTCGAACGTTAAGGCAATTCTTTTCTTTCTCACAACGGTGTACATCCTTTCCGTGGCACGCACGAGTATCCGATTATTCCGAAGACCGCGCGTACCAAGAGGAAGTGGTCCACCCACCTCTGCCCCCCTCTCTCTCTCTCTCTCTCTCTCTCACTCCCGTACGCATATGTATACACATGAATCCATACGCACACGAGGCCACGATGAAGGCGTGATCGTGTATTATGCACGGACGTGCCAGGCGGTCGAGGCAGTCTCTCTCGCTCCATTTGGCCAATCCGCGTCCCGTGCACGCTCCGCTCGCAACAATGCGCTCGACGTGGCACTTCCGTCCGGACGAGGAAAAGCGCCAAGAGCCTCTGTAGAACGCGCACCTCGTTTCTCCCGAGATTCTGTTCAATGCATAAATAATTGCGCTCAGCTCGGAAAAAATTATATCACTTGTAGTATAAAAGCAATATTTTCTTACGTAGCTATTGCACGAAATTATCATTCTTTCTCTTCCCCATCTCCCGGAAGATACAAGGGTACGATTAAAAGCTTAGTAAATGTTTCTTTTTAATCTACATCAAGTCCATTCATGAGCGCGGATTGGCAAAAGGTATAGGGACGGGAGCGCGAATTTTCAACTCGTGTCTGCTCGAGCGCATTTTTCCGAGTCTCAAGGAAAAACCTCGACCTCGCATGTCGTCGGTTGACCTTTCTCCGTCTCTCCTGGTCGAGAATCGAGTATGAATGTCGACCAAGCGAAGCACGTAAGAGAGAGAGAGAGCCTTCGTAGTACGTCGAACTGTGACGTAGTCGGCGGTGCGTGTCCTAGGTCAAGATTCAAGACTGTCTACTGTTGGCCGAGCGCTTCTTTCTAGCCGAGGTTGGCTGTGGCTGACTGGCTGGCTTCATCCTTTCGCCGCTCTCGGCTTCTCAACTCGGGCTTGATTCGATCCTCCACGTGTATGCGTGTGCAAAGTACACTCGTACGCATCCTCGTGCGCGCCTGCGTGCATACGTGCAGTAAGAAACGAGACTCCCACACATGCACACACTCGTTCTATTTCTCTCTCGCTCTATATCTCCTATATAACGATGCGTTCTCTGTCCTTCTTCTCTTCTTCCTCTTCTTCGTAGCTTCGACGTCTCCCACTCGTGACTCGATCGGTCCTTGTCGCACAGTCATCCGTTCACTCTCGATCTCAAGAGAAGGCCGATCGGCTGTTCCAAACCTTTTTTTTTTTTTTTTTTTTTCGCGCCTTTTTTTCCGTCCTAGTTAATGAAATCATACGAGCAGTGACATGAAATCGAATCCGTTTTCGAAGGTCAACGCGGGAAAGTACCCACAAAGTGCTTTGTACAAAGAACCGTTTCAGGTTCTTATCTTATAGCATTTATTTGTCATTTTACGTTTCTTTATTTATACCAAAAATTTTTCAATTGCTGAATAATTATGACCCATTGTCAAATGTACGCAACTATATTTATCGAAAGCAAATAGATATAAGAAAGAACGTTTGCCATGTATCATACGTGATTAGATATGAGACATGTAGCGAAAAGATTATGTCCTTTGTTCCCGAATAGCGTAAGAAAGTTGTCGCGGTACTCGCGTGCATGGCACGTGCTGCAAAGCGATACCTTAGCTACTATGTTAGCCAGGCTTTAAGGCTTTTGTCACCGTTACGTAATCGTAAAAGCCGCGGAAAGGGAAAGCGACGACGACGACGACGACGACGACATTCTGGCCGCTCCAACGAGATACGCACAGGTCTCGACGAGAAAAAGAGAAAGAGAGAGAGTGAGTGTGTAAGAGAGAGATACAAAAATGTATGTAGAAGATGACGAATCGCCGGCACTGACCCACTTCCGCCCCCTTGCCCCCTCCCCCTCTCCACGTATCTTCTTCATTTTTCATTCGTTCCAAATAGACGAGCCCTTAATAGTGCTTTTGCACGAAGCAGTCGACGCTAAGCTATTGGGCTCTACTTTTGTCGACAAATACTCGAATAGGGACCGTTTACGTTATTGTAAACATCGCGATAATCAACAAATAGGTAATAAATCGTTTACAAAAGTTATTATTACGAAATTACGAAAAATATGTACTGCACATTCAATATTTTGCTGAAATTGAATATATAAACAATATATAAACAAATATACCTATATATATATATATATATATAAGCAATATATTGAATATGCAGTATTTTTTTGTAATATTTATTGATTATGAAAATGAAAATTTGCAAATAAAAAATGCTTATTTAGTATGACAGTTATTTAGATTTTTTTTCAGTATATTTACAAATTTAACACTAGAAACTTAAGAGCTCTTTGTTTTTCTTTTGTATGAATGAAAAACATTCGCATGCCAGAAAAAAATTTATATTTTAGAGAAAATTGTATGTAAAAAAATTAAATACACTTTTTACTGGAATTTTGAATAAAAATACTTGGTAGATGAGAGAATTTTCAAGAATTTTTTTTACAATTTTCGAGTAGACGCTCTCATGGATAATTGTTCTCTTGATGGAAATAAATGCGGGATACTAGAATAGAAAAGGCGTAATGTCAATCTGCATTAGACTCGAAAAATTCTTTTTGCATCGCCCTTTTGTCGTCAACAACGTTACATTCTGCGCTTTTTCACATTATTAGATAATGTAGGAGCGCGGCCATATATAATGGTTTTTTTTTTTTCCGCGTGTTTCGACGACGACGAGTCGATTACGGTGACCACCGCGTGCAATATACGCACATGTATATATTATGCGGTCGACGATAAGCGCGATTGTAAAGCCGTGCCTCGTGTTCCATTTATTCAGAGAGAAACTTTCGCTCTCGCGATATTATTGGGACATGTAATGCGATCGTTATTAAGTTGCCTTTATGCCCGACATAACATTTTGTTCTCAACGAGCGCGAAAAATGACCCGTCCTTATTTCTTTTTTATGCGACGATTATTCTCAACGACTCGTCGACGATATAGAGATAATATACCGTAATAACCAAAAAATGAGAAGATCTTGTTGCTTGGTTCGAAATATCGGTCACGTTTGTGGACATCTCTATTGCTAAATGTTCCTAATGAATAATGCTTGCCGACATCGTTGTTCATTAACGCGAAGATAAAAGACTCGCGCGGCGAGTCAGAAAAAAGAGCTAACCCCGATTCATCGCTAATTATTAGTGAGACACTAACGACATTAGAACGACTCATGGTTGCGCCACGTGTTTCATAGCACACGTGCCATTCTCGACAGTTGGGTCAGGAGGGATCGTTATTCAAATTCGAGTTTCAATGCTCTTCCGAATGAGTGCGACGTATATATTATATATAACGCAATGGAAATCGAAACTCATTACAGTCGTTGTAATTATCGACAGCTTGAATGATAAACTTGTTCGTTTTCAAAGTACATGAAAAAGTCATATATATATATATATATATAAAATATAGCGACGTGAAATAATAAGTTGATGATTGTCTTTTGCAACATGTGAATATTTATGACTTCAAGCATCGGTAAAAATATTTGTTGTTGTTTTCTTTCCGAGATAGATATAGATTTTTAAATAACAGCAAAGTATTTCGTCTCCGTTTCTCTATTCATATAATTCTGCTTGGAAGTTAACTCAACTTAACGAAGGAGATTATTTACGTAAACGGCGGTATCGAATATCTTTCCATTCCCTGAATATCCGTGCGATATTTCGCGAATCGACGTCGGTGACCTGAAATTCAATCGCGGCAAGAACTCGAGAGAAATATCGTGTCGAAATTCACGACCACACATACACTTTTTGACGAAAGGAAGACAGACTCTTTGCGACGATCTCTCTCGCGGAGATCGCGCGAACGGGAATGATAAAACGGGGCGCCCCAATAGTTCTCGAGATACACAGATCTCGTAGACAACAAAGAGTCCGAGAGGTTCTCAACCTCCGGAGCGTGCGACGACCGCCACGACGATGAAACACGTCGTGGTTCCCGCCCGTGGGCCTCGCGCCTCTCGCATACCCGTTCCTTTGTCCAGTCTCTCTCTTTTGAAGAGCCGCCGCGAAGGAGAGCAGCTCGCCTTGAGACAAAAGCGCGTGCACCTACCGACGCAGAAGCGCGTGTATGGTGTGTGCGCTACCTTTACCCGCACCCTCTCTCCCTCTTTCTGCCTCTCGCGTGCCCCGTCTCTTGGAGCCCCTCCCTCCCTTCCTTTCTGTCTCTCCCGCGTCGGCTGTCTCCTCATTCTCTATTATTATGTTTTTGCGATTTATTTGTGTCTGCATCGCGCGTCCGATTTTCAAGTTTTTTTCCCCTCCCCCCCTCCTTTTCCTCCCCGCCTACCTTTCTCCGCCTTCTTCTTCGAGAGCAGAAGTCGTCGGCCTCGTGTCCTCCCGCGCACACGAATCCGCAGGTGCATCGTTCTTCATGAACTTTGGTTCTACAAGCAAATGAACGAACGAGAGAGAGGGGGAGGGAGAGAGAAAGAGAGAGATAACGGCGCATCGCAGCTGCACGCGCGTGCCCATCTTTTGTCAACGTCATTCGCGCCGAAAAGCGGCACGCCGCGCCGGTTAATCGGCTGCGTTAAGAGGAGACAAGGTGTACGAACGCACGTGCCGCCGCTTCCTTGGGACAACGTGGCCAGACAGGTGCCCGATATAATTAAGCCGACGACCTGGCTGGTTGGTTTGTCCTGCGCCGTCGCGTTCCTCCGCGACTCCGGTGGCAGCGCGCGCATTTCGCTTCAGCGCCCCCGAAATATTTTATTCCGCTTCGACGCACCTGCTCCTCGAGATTTTTCCTCGACACGTCGCGCCGGGCGTTCTTTTAAAAGCACCTTCTCGAAATCAATATCATTTCGGCGCTGTAAACACGGCGGCAAGAGTCGCCGCGTTTATTTCATCTTGACAAAAGCAATTAAATATGAATTTATTTTACATCGACGGGAATTAAATTTGCCAAGATTCTATTTTAATAATTTTATTTGATTTATTCATTTAGAAAACGGGAGAAATTTCTTTGGTACAGAGCGAATGGATAATTACATGATTAATGCGATAATACAAGGAAAAGAAAATTAAAAAGAGAATTACAAATAGAAATGGGGGAAAAAAAGTACGGAAATTTTTGGTCGGTTAAAAACCGTTATGTCCACGTCGTATTTCTATCTCGAAAGAGAAAGCGATGAATAGGATAATAGTTTAGCTACATTCGTCCGTCCTCGTCAGGTAGCCGTCGTAGGTGGTGCGCGTCCTTCCGTGGAGGCAGGACGGCAATTTTCGGGTACTATTGTGTGCGCGCCGAGGATATATTCCACGGTCCGTGTCCTTCCGGACCTGACCTCGTCCTCTCTCTCTCTCTCTCTCCATCGGGATTGCACGTTTGTAATACCTGTCTTTCAACGGAGAGCTATATACCTGCGTTTCACGAAGCTTCTCGTGTACCCTTCGTGCGGAACGTTTCACGTCGAACGATAATGGCCCGTGTCTAACAGCCGAGGCGGGCAAAAAGTACTTTGACGGAATTTTCTTCCAGCCGCTCTCGTCATCACGCGTCTGTAAAATTTCTTACGCAACATATTTTACGACATTTCGCATTGATTTTTAAACAGTTTCCGAATTAGTTTAGGGCGGGACGGCGGCGGGGGGGGGGGGAAAGAAACAAATATGTACGTATTTCTGAGAAGAGAAAGCGGAAATTGTGAAGGACATCCAATCAGAGTACGGCAGGGGTCCACGACGACGACGACGACGACGACGACGACGACGACACACTGTCAACGTCAAACAGCGCGCTGTCGGGATACAAACGTGATATATCGCAGGATAAAAAAACATCTTGGTGGCGAGGTGAGGCGACATTGTCGGCGGACTCTCCTACTTCCTGTCGATGACCGAGGAGGCTAGAAAGTACGGGGGGGGAGGAGGAGGGGGAGGGGGGGGGAATTGGATGGCGTATTCGTCATGACGAGCGCGCTGATGGCGACGGCGGCCATGCTAGACGAGGCAGAACGAAGGAACGGAAGGTGCCCGGATCGTGCCTTGAATCCGAAAAGCTCGCCTTCGGTTCGTGTACCTTCCTCCTCGATCGAGCGACTATTTCCGAGAATGGGTGGATTGATTTACAAGGAGCGCGTCTCGATTCGTCCGCTCAGTCGCTTGATCCGTACAATTAATAAAAAAAACGTCCAATCAGGAAAGTTTAGGTTCCCCGAAAATGAAGTTAAATACCGAAGGTGCGAAGGGAGGAGAGGGGATTCTGGCGCCTCTCTCGCGGTATCTTTTATGTGAAGCAGCATAGCGGGTTCTCTGTCAAATTTCTAGAGATATCTTTATGTCTCTTTCGCTTAAAAAAAGGAAATGCGTTGCGTTTCGAGCTAGCAAACAAGCCGCTACACAAAGCAGATTACGAGCCTCTTCATTTATGTCTAGTCGGTGTGGGTGGTACGAGAGGAAGGATGGAGAGACGTCGAAGGGAAAGAAAGCGAAAATGCGACCTGACCGGCCGACCAGCCAGTCGCGTTTATCCGTGCCACCTTATCTCGTTCAAACAATCCTGTTATCAGAAGTCTGCCGGCTTGGCGTATCGCGTTCCGCGACCGGTTCGTCTCGGCTTCGTCACTTCTCGTCCTTTTCTTCGCAACGTGGTCCGGCGCTCTCGCATTGAGCACCACTGACGCCTCGAATCGTTGAACCACGGAGTGGTTCAGTGGCTCCAAGGCCGGCGGAAACCACGGGTGGGATGTGCGGGGCAGAACGGCCCTTCTTCGACTGGAATCGTTTCTCTCTCTCGGATGGCGCGAAGCGCGCCTTCCTCCGTCGACCTCTGCGCTTCTTCGTGCTCTCGCGAGGAAGGAAGAAGTAGAATAAGACAAAACGAAGATGACAACGACCAAGACAAAGAAGCGAACGATACACAGGCAGGAGGGAGGGGAAGGTTCTCGCGGGCGATAAAAATGTCCCGCGTGTGGTTCCGTCTCGACGCCCGGCGTCGATCCTGTTTTCAAATCGCTCGCGGCGGACGCGTGTTTCGTTCGTGGAAAGTGCAACGCGCTCTCCCACGTGTTTGACATTTTTACGCCGTGACCGCGATTGAAAATTCTCACGCTCTACATCATCGATAACGAAACTTTTATTATTAAAACAGTGCCGTTTAATCCATCACTCGATAGCGTTTAATGACAAGTTTAATTATTGAAAGGTTGCTGATTGTTATTCACAAAATAGTTTTTTTTTTTTTTTTTTTTTTTTTTTTAAATTAACTTAACAGCGAGAGGATCTAGGAAACAATGTTGACTTTTTCATTATTTCAATGTCAAAGGCGTGTGCCTCTCAGTTTACTTTATTGGAAATGTTATATTACACAGCTTTATATGAATGTAATAATAGAGTTGTCCTGGGAAAGAGTTCTGTTAGAATCGCGATTAGAGTTTAAGTAAATGTAACGAGACCGGCGTGATTTGCGTTTCGCATTGCATATTGATGCGAGTCATTCGAAAGTTACATCGTACGGGTTATATTTCACTCATTTACAGTGAGTCGCATTTCTTTGTACATCGCCTGACAAGCGCGCGCCATCGTCGACGTGCTGGTCGAATCCAGTCCGTTTAGTTTTCTTACCAATCTCCTCTCTCTCTCTCTCTCTCTCTCTCTCTCTTTCTCTCTTTCTTTCTTGGAACGTTCTAGACCCATTTTAGGACTGAAATTTGCGAGATTATCAAGCCCACCCCGACTGCACCACTTTCGTCGAACAGAATTCGCAGAATTCCAAAGACGACGTGTGCAAGCATAACCGCAAACTTTTCTCAGGAAAGCTTAATTTGATAGGAACACTGGCCGGATTTCTCAAGATTCGCGATATCGTTTTCTCGACATCTTATTCTCGCCGCGAAGAAACACCGTTTATTAACATTTATTCTTATCTTTTGAGATGGTGCAAATTTCCCAGGAAATTCCGATAATCATGCGGAATTTTATATATCCCGGCGCGGCGTTTCAAACAGTCATGATTAATTTTAATTTATTAACATTATAAATTTGTACGCACGATGCATACATTGATTACATTGACTAAGAATCTGTGCGCGTTGACAAGTTGAAAGCGGTTTGATTTAAGTCGAAAGCGATTACGAACGTTAGGCACGCAATTAGAAATCGTTGCGTTGACTAACGCGTGTTATTACTGAATACCTTTTAACTTATTGTGCAACTTGTGCCATTTGATGACGCATGTCACATATAAAGCGCCTTTATGCAAGATGAGTGAAATCAAATTTCTGGAGATGCTATCTCTCACTCCTTCGCTCAGTTGTTTTAGGATTCACCGAGCAAAAATGTTGAAAAGTTCTATTGTGCGATCCTTTTTATTTGAGAGACTTGTCGTAAAACGTGACTAATTTTACGGGAGGTAAAACGTCATGTTTCGGAGTCTCGGTATTTTTGGACGTTCTATTTTTTTTTTTTTTTTTTTTTTTGGTCCTTTCACCGAGACTCCAGGAGGCATTGCAAGCTTTTGGAGAGCATATTCTTGCTGGGAGTTTGCAAGAAAACTTTCCGAAAGCGAATGTCCATTGATTGCTCGCGCTCGATCAAATTTGAGACGAGTATTAGAATAGAAATTTTTGAAAAATCTAGTCTTTCGCTTTCAATCCCGATACATAGTTCGGTATGGTATTTTCTGTTTATCTAGCGATTGATATTCGCGCAACATTAAATATATTTGATTTATATTACGATCGTGACATGATGAATCGTGAGATTAGCCGTATGCTTTTGACAAAAGATTTCAATTGCACTTGATCGTGCAAATAACGCGATTTCGTAAATAATATTTGCGACTTTGTTGCACGCGGCCAGCAGTAAGTCTATCTCTCTCTCTCTCTCTCTCTCTCTCTCTTTCTCGCTTGTCTGTCATAGATAAACTATCGATCAACGCCTTTATGCGAATAGTCAGCTTGCATCGCTCGCTGACGCGAGGAGACAATCGATAGATGTGATATAAATATCGGGGCAGTAGAGTCCACGTAGTAACAATTATTTTTACTTTGTAAAGATGCGGCTGTAGAAACGGCTCGTGGCGGCTCATGGCGATCTTTTTTATACTTGAAATATCGATTTCTCCGATGCAGACGTGTAAGTGCAAGGAACCACGCAGTTGCGTGGCGTGTGTTTACGTTCAGTTCGCGGCTGACGGTGTGCCGTAGTGAATTTCGCAATAAATTCAAGGATGTATGACTCTTCAAGGCTTCGTCTGCGCGATGTCTGCCACTGTGCGAGGCCTTTCGCGATATTTGCGTGTCGGATTCGTAGCCATAATGATCGTAAAAACATGACTACTAAAATATATATATATATATATATGTATATATATTAATTTAAACAAGATTTAGTAATTATATTATATTAACGTGATTAAATAAATAAATCATGTATACAGAGAACGGCCTCTGCGACAATTTTCAATAAAGCCGATAATATGTATTGTTTACGTGCAATGAGAAACAAATCGCAAAAACGTTTCGAGAAAACGTTGAAATTTATTTATCAAGAGTCACGTATCAAATACGAGATACACTATGGCACTTGAGCTTTTTTAGTTAACATCAATGTTTACCGTACAAAGTTTTGACAATATTGACGAAATTTTAATGCTTTCTCTCTCTCTCCCTCTCTCTCTCTCTCGGTTTCTCGTAAAATTTGTTATTGTTTGTATATCTGGTACGCACATATTCTTGTCGCTTGTAGAACTTTGCAATAGTGGAAGAATACCTACGTATACGCATACATATATCGTGATGCCGTAGGGTACAGGAAATGTCGTCATTGTCAAAGTATGCATTCGCCTAGGATCACATTACAGCTTACTGAAGTAGTATTTTGCAAGAATTGAGACTCGGTTGGTCGAGAAAAATTCGCGCCCGTGAACGTGCATGCGTGTTGGTCGACTATCGCGCACGGCCGTGATATAAGGAAGCGCTTATCTCGGTATCGTGTAAATTCGCAATTTTCTTCGAGAGAAAATATAAGAGATAGCGTCGCGCGGAGACGAGATTTCTATAAGCATCTACTTTTTGTAGATATCGCATTTATTATATTTACCATTAACGTGCGGCGTAAATCGCGATTATAAGAACCTCTCTCAAAGATAACGCCACCGGTACATCCGAGGAAGAACTGTCAGATTTTCTCGCTCGCGTTTAGGATGAGGGACAAGAAGGGAAGCAGCGTAAACGAAATCGACGAAGCGACTTACATATATTCGACGAATTTCCCACATCGCCGTGTATTGTCAGATCTAGTGGGTCGAACGATTTCCGTTTTCAGGTAGCATCGAAAGTCGATTGTATTTGTCGAGTAACCCGAGAGATCCGGCTGATTTCGGTTAAGCGAATGTCTCTGTTTTCTTTGTAACCATCGTGGCTTATGGGAAAAAATTTGAAGAAATATTTAAAGATATATATATATATATCTCTTTGCGGTCTCTCTTTCTCTTTCCGTTTAACGGTAAAGAGCTTCGAGATATTTACAAAACGCACGCGCGACGCTTTCTTTCGCTCGTCTTTCGTCGTCGTGATGGCCCCGGAGCCTCTGCTTCTCTGCCGACGCAATTTTCTCTTTAGGAAACGTAAATGGCACGGATTGGTCCGGACTCAGGTCTCTGTTCCTGAATAAGTTCCCATGGAAACCATTGGCGTAGCCGGCTACTAATCTTTTCTACAGCCATCGGCACACACCACGAGCATGCACACGTAGCTACATATCGATCGTGCGTTTCGAGGGTGAGAGAAAGAGAACCCTACGGAAAATCTACCCTCGTACTAGAAGAAAACGTCGAGGTTGTACATACATATAACTCGCGCGGACACCTCGGCGCGAAATTATATCAACGACCTTCTCGCGAAATCAAACGTGCGCTTGTGTATTATATATATTTTCCTCTCGTTGATTTGAGAGGAAGAGGTCGCGTCCTCTCAGGAGAAGATAAACGATCGAGCGCCTTTCTAGCGACTTTTCACCACTCAATGAGTGACAATGAAAACAGTGCGTCACACAGTGCGCTTATCGCACGTGCGAGATACCGCGCGAATAATCGATGAATTATTGACCACAATGAGACGACCGATTGATTTAATCGGCCGAATCTTACATCCAAATGTGAGATATGCTTGTTATTTGCAAATATTCGTGCGTTCCATCGAACATATATATATATATATATATATATATATATATATATATATATATATATATATATATATATATTACATAATGATCACACCGCGGTGTAGTATGGTCGCGGATGATTCACTGTTAGGTCAATATCTCAGGCTGGAAACACCGGTCGGGCCTGTTACACGACGAGGGCTGTTTCTGCGAGTGATCGATAAGCCACGCGTGTCTCGTCGGGAGCGAATGTGCGTGCGTGTATCGTGTCGTGGAGGGATCGTCGGTTAGGGTAGACGATAATAAAGAAGGTTAGACGACGCGGGATGATAACCCCGGGGTGCGTATACACGAATAATCAATTTAATTTTCGGGCATTCGCATCGATGTGATATTCACAATCGAATGCGTTTTCGAAGAGTTGCGAGCGCAAAAATGCCTCGACAGTTTTTTTCAAAATAATTTTGTATCCAAGAGATATTGAAGAAGGATACGGTTTATCGAGGGCGCATAACGACAATTATTTTTTTTTTTTTTTTAAATAATTGTACATGCCATTAAGCTCTCGATAAGTCCGTATTACCGTTATCGCGGTCGGAATTATCACATTCTCGTCCTTAGTACGATAAATAATTTTGTAGCGAGACATCCGAGCGCGGAAAATAAGCGCGACGTTGCGCTATCATATCGCGCTGAATAAAAATATTTTTCCAATATTCCGTCTCTTTATTCCATATATATATATATATATATTTTACTTTACAATTTCCACTCGTTTATTTTGAAAAAGACACGAATTATATTTCTCGGATAAATTGAGTGGACAGTGATTCTCAATACTTTAAATCTCCATTTAATAACTGTTTCGTCATTTTATTATTACGTTAGCAATGCTTTAATCAAACAATTGTAATTTAGATTTTTTTTTATAAAAGTTAATCAAGAAACATATTATAAATATTTCTTTATATAGAAGAGACGCATTTCTATTACTGCGTCGCTTTTAATCGTGTTCGTCCACCCCAAGGTTTCCTCGTTGCGTCTTTTTATATGAGTCATGATGATAACGCTAACAAAAGGGAATGAAGTAACGAAACTATATACATATATATACACACACACACACATATATTCATACACTTGTATATATATATATCGACGGCAGGTATTCTCGACACCCTATACACTGCACTTTGCAATATGTGCGTTCCACAAGCATGCACTACGCTCGGATCCCGGTGACGTAAAGCCCGACGAGTCAGTCGCGTATTATTAATATTGCGCTGGTAACGATACGCCACGATTCGTTGTATAAAGACGCTAATTAATGCAGTCCAGCCATTGCCCAATATCGATCCTCTTCGCAAGCGGGAAGGTCGAGAGTGAAAAACGTTTCGCTGGCGACAGCGTCGCACAAAATAAAATAAAGAACAGTGTAATACATCGCAGATTGCAGGAATAAAAATACAGACATTTATCCTAGATATCGATATCTTTATTCATGCCGCGAATTGTTCGACTAAACACCTTGGGGTATCGTCCTAGTATTAAAAAATTTATCAATTGTGTGAATCAAAAATTTCCTCGATAACAGATTAAAATTAATTGGATGACAGAAGAATGTGTATTATGAAAGTGTGTACTTTATTGGATAAAGCGTCAGCTTTAATTGCATATTATTCACAGCAAATTGATAATTTAATAATATCTGTGGATATTGTAATTGCGATTTGAAAAAAGGGAGCGTTTTTAGAAAAAAAATTCAAAATAAGAGGAGACAGATCGTCAGTTAGATCGGCAAATCTTTGTCAACGAAGCTTCTTTCTCGTTCTTCGCTTTGCTCTATGCTCTCTGCAGTTCGATGAATGGACGTACTATTCGCTTGTAAGGCATTTATGCAGCGTACGTAACGCTTGCGCGGGTCGAGAACGAGACTGAGAGAGAGAGAGAGAGAGACAGAGAAAGAGAGATACGCGACGCGACGGCGTGGGCTGACCGGCGCGCGTTTTGACATTAAATTGGTTCACCCACGCGTAACTTTCTAACGTAGCGAGCCTTGTTTCCCAATTCGCAATTCTTATCGCGCGATTGCACGAGTGTATTTGATATACCTCTTTTCGGTTGTACTATCGCGCGTGTCACGCGTCCTTCTTCAAACATATATTTATATTTCTGTCGTTGTTAACAATCGTAAAAATTAATCACGAAAATTTTACTATGCTTTTTTAGATAATATTATCTAACGTATAAAGAATATTTTTTAACGATAAATTATCAAATTTTATTTATAAATGTGTATTACATTTTGGACAAAGCTGATTCTTATGTAAAAATTACTTGACATTAATTTTGATTTATTTATTAATTTATCTCTTGATATCGTTGAAGGAGTTTTCTTTGTTGACAGTCATAATTATTCGCAATTTTAACTTGCATTTCCTAAAAATTAAACTTTAAAAAAACTGTAAAAAATATTACCTAAAAATTCAGACACATTTTTGTCTGAATTCTCAGATCTCTGGGTGTCTGTTAGTAATTTTAAACAATCTCTCTGTTATTCACCAGTAATTTTTCTGAAATTTTAGAAGAATGTCTGTATTTTCAGAAGAGTGTCCGACAATTCAGAAAATATGTCTGTACGAAAACCTCAGACACTTTGTCTGCAGTTATTTTCTACAGTATTTCCAACGTGTGCTGTTTTTCGAATGACCAATGTATTCTTGGAGGCGTTTGTCTCTTCGAGCCGAAAGTAAAAATGAATGAACGATATACATAACATTCGCCGACTGACCGACATGTTGGAATACTCGATCGTGTTTTACAGTTTAGGATTCTAAATTATCCAGAGATTTCTCTTCTCTTTTCTCGCTGTTCTCTTCTCCTTCCACCTCTCTCTCTCTCTCTCTCTCTCTCTTTTCCTCCTCATCGATACTCGCTTATGATAATCGTTTGCGTGTGCGTTGATCTACCTGCGTTCATGTAGAAGGCAGGCGTTAAAAATCGCGAAATGAATTTGCAATGGCCTTCCTCACAACGCTCTTGACGACATTGATCTCCGTTTGATGAGACTTCTTTCGTTGCCTTCAAGAGATCAACCCATCTCACGTATTGCATAATCGCGTATCGTGACCCTGTTCCTTCAACGAAGTAACCACACGTGGTTGTGTTCGTTTCACGCTTTCATCGAGATAAATCTCGCATTCAGTAGCGAGATCGACACGTCAATGTCGCGGTAGATCGCGAGGGAGATGAAATACATTTACGCGTTCAAATGTGGATCTAGATTATATATATATATATATATCTTTAAGATTCTTCGATCGACCTCGCGCGCGATTTCTCCAAGGCAGGATTCTATTCTGTTTTCTCCCGGTAAAAGTAAAGTAGGCGAATCTAACTAACGGTCGCACTGCAGACAGATCGCTCCCAAAGTTTCGCAATCGATTCGCGTCATGCGCATTATTCGCGCTTTGGGTCAAGTGATTCGCTCCGCACGCGTACCGGCAGACATCTATACAAGCATCTTCTCGCGCGTTTAAATACGAATACGTAGTCACGGCAACTGTGACCTCGTGATTATTTCTCGAATATTATTTATATCGATTTGAAAATTTAAAACTCCAGCGGACTCAGACACGACAGAATAAAAACCAGCGTGTGACACATATGCATACATCTCGGGGTTGTTCGTGAAAACAGGGAAGCCGGGAGGACATGAATTAGTAGAGAGTTTTCTACCGATTGGTGGTCGAAAACAGGAAATGCTAGTCGTGCCGCTAGAAGCCCAGGCGGACCGCTCGGGGCGTTAAATTATTCTTTTAGAACTATTATTTATGGGCCCGGTGTAAAACCGTCGGTCCCGCTGCCCCGCGCGTGCGTTTTCGCGCCGACTCGAGAGGATCGTTCCCTCGTCGCACTTTTACGCCCCGCTAATTTCCGCTTGCGGCGCGCGGTATCCCGCGTGCACGTGCACGTGTGCGTACAGGCACGCAGGAATGTGCGTTTTCGTCCAATCGGTCAGTTTCCACTGCGGAGATATAAATTCCGCGTATATATACGGGCAGTTATCGCTGCGCGAAGCGAGCCGCCGGAGGCGGACGAGAGACTGTAATAATCTGGCGGCACGTTGGCCGCCAAGATGAAGAAAGAGACGAGAGTACGAAAAATCGGGAGGAGATATTGAGAGAAGCGTGAGAGAGGGAGGGAGAGAGAAGAACTCGCGACGAGAATCGAATTGAAGAGAGAAGGAAAGAAAGAAGGCGTTCAATGACCTGCTGAATGAAATTTTTTGTTGAAAGAGAGGAAAAATCGATTTTCAATATTTCTCTTTCGTTTCAAAAAATTTACTATTGCCTTATATATGGTAAAAACCGATGGAACTCGCAGTAAAAGGCAGGTGCGACAAATCTAGAGGAACACCTTAAACGTCGTCTTTTATTCTTCGGAACGATTGGTCACATCTGGCGCGCTAAAACTGCGTAACCAACGAGAGACCGAAGGTTCTTTCCTCGGCGATCCTGGCCGAAGCACAGTTTTCCCGGGCATTGTTTCCGCTCTCCCTCGCTCGATGAGTTTGAGGTAGGTCGATCGACGAATGACTCACCCTGCGAACTCTCGACCAGGCGAGAGAGGGACTTCTGGGTGGAGTAGCTTCGATGGTGGGCAACGCGTCCCATTACATCCACTGCGGCTCGTTAATATCATGACATCCAATATCGCGTAATTATAACCGTACTGTTCCGCCACATAAGTCCTGAACGACGGGGCTCTCGTAAACTGATAATGAATCATCGATGAGAGTGAATGCATCTCGTCGTTTGCTACGCTTCTTCCCCCATAATAGTACCGAATAAAGTCGTGTGAAATGTTTATTTTACAGCGGGAGTAAAAATTTTTAACTTTACAATATATAGTATATAGATTTCGTATAAAGGAGGAATTATTTCGATTGGTCGATACGCTTCCGGGGACAGCCAACGATCGAAGACTCGAGGGGATGCTCTTACCATCTTTTCAAGGACCATCGTTCCGCTGCATTTCCATAGAAGATTAACGGCTTGGCATAATCTACATTTTCCATCGTGGGATCTCGATGGAACCTTCTCGTCGTAGAATCTTCTCGTACGAATGGTATTATCACGAGGATTGCTGTTTGCGTACGGAGTTAAAGAGTGCGAGGCGTGTGGTCAGAAAGAGAAGCGGAAGACAGAGAGGAAAGGAAAGAGCGAAAGAGTAGGAAAAGAGTAGGAGGAGAATGAACGCTGTTGGGCCGCAGTGTCAGTGGAGTTCAATCTTAATATAGTATGACCTCCACTGCTATTCGAGACAGTGTCGGACGCGACGGCGGTTGCAACTGCGAAGGAACGGGCGAGAGGAAAGGGAGAAACGAGGCTCGACCGAGAGAGCGAGAGTGATTAAAGAAGAAGAACGGAGAGAGTAGGACGCAAAAAGAAGCTGAGGGGAGGGGAGCGGGAGAGGTGCTAGAGAGGAGAGGAAGATACACGAACGACGACTGAGGAAAGAGAGTGTTGGTGAACAGATGCGTGCGTTGCACCTTATTCCCCAGTCCGATGACTGAGCCTTGCCTCGGTTATTTCAGAGACATCAGCTCCTCTACGAGACTAAGAGGGAAGAGAGAAGAAAGAGAGAGAAAGAGAGAAATGGTGCGTGCATGCGTGCGTACGCTTAGTCGACGAGAGTGTCATCGATCTATTTCGAGAGGAGGCTGGAATTTCTGGCCTTCGCGAGGGGTCAGTAAAAGAGAAAGAAAGAGAGAGAGAGGAAATCTCGCGTGTAGAGGGAGAAAATGAAGGAAAGGAAAGGAAAGAGGAGGAGATGACGATGGACGGACGGGTCGTTACCACACCTGCGCGCGCACTCGCCGATCTCGACTGCCCGATGGTCAACGCACGAATGACCGCGTGTTCCTACGTCTTCTTTGGTCGTGCTGGCGAGAGAAAGAGAGAGAGAGAGAAAGAAAATCCCTCGCCTCGATGCTCTATAACGTGAGGGCATAACTTCATTCACGCACCGCTGGAACTTGTTCCTCGTTAGTTTTTCGATAATAGAATTATAAAGCATTAACTGTCGAGGAATTTGTTGAGGATTGTTGATTTCATATGCGCTGGAAAAAGATATTTTTAAATTGTGTACATTTAATGTTTTTGATAATTAGATTTTTACTTTTGATTATTGCGGGCTGCCCGAGTTTGGGAAACTTGCCAGGTGTGCGCTGCGAAAAATGATGGAAACCGAGGGGAAGATTAATCGTTTGCAGCGCGATAAGTCTACTTTGCGAGGGTGTATTTGTACAAAGGCGGCGTCGACGGCAGAAACGAGTTATCGGCAAGTTATTGGAGTTTTCTCCACTATATCGTTCGCGCGCGTGTCGAGTGGGGTTACGTTAGAAGGGGCCGAGGAGGAAAGGGATGGTAGGCACGCGGGAGGAAGAGGCGGAGGATCTAACGATATGGTGGGGGAGAGCGACGGTGGTGCTCGGCCGTTGCATTGTGGGGGTGTTGGCCTTCAACTTGACGGCGCAGTTTCACTGACCTGCCTGAGAAACTCGTGATACCAGCTCCGTGCGCGGACCTACGGACGCATCCACGACGCCAAAAGGTCCCGCTACTTAAGGGCCCACCAGGCCCTAAACAAACCCTGCCGTCCGATTGAGGAAACTACGCAGTTTCTGTAATCTTAAACTCTGTAGCTTCTCTCTCTCTCTCTATGCGTGACAACTCGCACTCGTGAAAAAGCGAGTTTATTCTCTTACATTTATTAAAAAAAAAAAAAAAAATCAGTTACAAGGTTGATTCTTTATAATAATTTCGTTTAAAATATACAATTTTTCCAACATAAAATTATTTCAAAGTAAAGTAAAATATTTCTTTTTATAATAAAAAGAAATTATATATATATATATATATATATATATATATATATATATATATATATATATATATTATTGTCCACATTTTATTTTATACAACAATTTACAAATTTAGAACATTTTTTATATTTCGGTGATCAAGTTTTTGCATAAAGACCTCGCTTTTCTCATTTCTACTTTTTCAAGAATTTTTTTGTTGAAGCCTCAAGTAACAAAGTCTCTTCGTTGGGGTATTTGTTGGATGTAATTAAAGCAAAGATGAGCAGATGGCCCACGAGAGTGTCTTTCTTATATCTTTTTCGTCGAAACATGCTACTTTGATCTTTCTAAGAAGTACAGTAGTTATAAACGTTATTTGAAATTTTTGCTTGAAAAAAAAAAAAAAAAAAAAAATCTATTCCAAAAATTCGTCTTTAATATAAAATAATCTCATTAAAATAACCTTTTATTAATTTAAATAATTAATTAAAGTAACCTTGTTAAAAATAATCTTTCACGATGATTTTAAAATAATCCGAATAAAGATTAATAAACAAGAAGTAATATTTAGCGGAGACAAATTTAGAAGCAGCACAGCTTATATTCGACGCCCTATGCATTCGAGTTACACGGAGCGTCTATAATGCAGCCATGGGCCGTCAGTGGAAGCCTGTAACTATTGATCCTGCAGCCTTTGGGGAGCCGCCGCTGCTGCTGCTGCTGCTGCAGATTTTAGCAACGTCATTCTAGCGCGTGATGTATCGTGGGAATGGAGAAACATAGGCTCCATCGAGAATGGCTTTCGCTCATCATTGTACTTGCACTTGGGGAACGTACCACGTGCGCATCAGTCAGTATGAATGACAAACTGTCTGCGGCAGACAGAAAGAGAGTAATAAATTTATAATTGCTTTGCATATTCCGCGACAAATTCTCCTCAAGTCCTTCTTGAGTTAAATCCCTGTCGCGATTATATCTAACTGGGTCGAAGAGCACTTCAATCATTGCTCGAGTGCACTCTGCGCACTCGAACCTACCGGAGCCCGGATTCGAATTCGAATTCGCTCATCTACGTTTCCGTAGTACGAAAGAAGCGCGAAGGATCGGAGGAAGACTCGTTCCATTCGATCCTCTCTCGTCCCTTAGACGAGGCGAACAAAGCAAGGGTCCCCTCCCCTCCCTCCCTCCCCGAGCAGCAACGTGCTCTTCGATGGACGGGGCCTTCTTTCTTTTTCCCCTCTTTCTCTCTCTCTTTCTCTTCCCTACCTTTTCGTCTCGCCTCACCTTAGCCGCGGCCCTTCAACTGTCTATGACCCACGCCCCACCTTCTCCTCTTTCTCCGTTTGTACCACCACCATCGTCGCCACCTTTCTCGAGGTTCTACGAGCGCGGCGAACCTTCTTCTTCTTCTTCTTCTTCTTCTTCTTCTTGGCGAGTCTTCACTCTCCTCTTCGTATACCTGTGCACAAGTTCGTCTTTCGCGCGCGCGCGCGCGCCTGCACAGTATTCTCCGATCCACCTCTTCCACCTGCTTCTACCTCTCCACATGGAGTTATTTAGCCGCATCAAAGCCGCTCCGATTTGCCTTAGGCGAATTTCCGGAATAAAGGAGTGAGAATGTTGGAGAAGCGGAAACTCGGCTGGACGTGCGCGCGCGCGCGCACGCACGCACGCACGCACGCTGCGATCCAGCAAACGTGCGTTTTCAATGCTCACTTGCACGCAAGCAAGGTCTTTGAGTTACTCTCCTCTCTATACTTAAGAATATAAAAATTTTCTCCTATATAATACCTCTGCAACTAGGGGGATTATTTCCAAACAAAATTTATTTTGTTTTTCTAACAAATGATGAATATATATAATGTACATCTGATCCCCCGTAGGCTAATATTCTAATTTCGATGGATTGCAACGTTTTTTTTTTAAATACATAATTGAATAGTAGTCATTTCCTTAAAACGATTTCTTGGCATTCTTATATATTTTTTTTCTTACCGACAGACGGACAGTTGGTCTCTTGGCAGGTTTGCGTGTCGTTAATCGTTTGTCTTGCTTAGTATTGATGTTGCAACGCGCGTTCCCGAAGAAGCAGAAACGTCCATGACATTGCAAGACTTATGCAAGGCTATACCTTAGGCAAGGGCATTCTACGCCCAGTCGACGCGAATTCCCAAGCGCATATTCTCTCTTCGCTCGTGGCCAAAGTAATTCTGGAATTTATTCGCGGCCTTGCTCTCGTCCCCACGCTCTTTCGCCCTGAATTCTGCCTCGTGTCCTTTCGCTTTCGTATGTCGCGTCCGGAAAATGTAAAATTTAATCGCAAAAGAATGACGCGAGAGGAAAGATGACGACGTAGCGCGCGTGCGCGCGCGCGCGGATCGGGAGGGAAACGAAAAAGCTGCCTGGTATGCGATGCAACGCGTGTCGCGTTCTCTCCTTCCATCGCGACGAAGGAGAGAGTGAACTGAATGAAAGGGAGGTCCGGGAGGAAAGACAGAGAAGGAGAAGAACGGGAGATTCTCAGGACGAGCGCGAGAAGGAGATGCGAGGAAGAAGCGAGCGAGAGAGAGAGAGAGAGAGAGAGAGAGAGAGAGAGAGAGAGAGCGAAAGAAGGAAGGAGGGAGGAGTGGTTCACCTGCATTGCTAGCATTGCGCTGGCTCAAGGCCAAAGAGTCTGCGAGACCGAGGACCAGACCGGGTCGGGACCTCCTTCCTTCCAGTTTCCTGCGCCCTGCTCTCTCTCACCGCGCTCTATTGCCGCTCTCTTGCTTCGCGCGGCATCTTGCGAGTCTTTCCTTTCTTTTCCGTTCTTCTCGCTCAGCGATACGCAAACAATTGCATCATGCACGCGCGCTACCACTTTGAAAGCTCATTACGTGTGTGGGCGGTTTTTTTTTTTTTTTTTTTTTTTTTTTTTTTATGCAGGACGGTGACGCGAAAAAAATAAATAACAACAATTTCAATCGATTTTCTCTTATGCGTGTGTTTTTTTTATCAATCATTTATATTTGTATGATCAAGTTTATTTAAAAGTTTAAACAATAAAATGATAAGCGTCGATAGTATTAGCAATAACATTATTCATACATATGTGTGTTTGTGTGTGTGTGTGTAACGTTTCTCTCTTGATTTGATTGCAGGTTGCAAGATCAAAGCGCTTCGAGCAAAAACGAATACCTACATCAAGACGCCCGTGCGCGGTGAGGAACCTGTGTTTGTCGTGACAGGTCGCAAGGAAGACGTGGCCCGCGCGAAGCGCGAGATTCTCTCCGCCGCGGAGCACTTTTCGCAGATTCGCGCTTCGCGCAAGAGCTCGTTGGGCGCCCTCCTTGGCGCACCACCCGGGCCACCCGCGACCGTGCCTGGTCACGTGACGATCCAGGTACGAGTGCCCTACAGAGTGGTAGGTCTGGTCGTTGGGCCAAAGGGTGCGACCATCAAGCGAATTCAGCATCAGACGCATACCTACATCGTGACGCCCAGTCGCGACAAGGAGCCAGTATTCGAGGTAACAGGTCTGCCGGATAGCGTAGAGGCCGCCAGACGCGAGATCCAAGCGCACATCACTTTGCGAACCGGCGCCGCGCCCGGCATCGTCGGCGACGAGACTGATCTGCTAGGCGCTCTCTGTCGCGGCGGACTCGGCTCAGTCCTCGGTATTCAAGGTATCGATCAACCTGGGTCCAATAGCTCCACCAGTTCGAACGGCGCATTTTCGAGCAGCGGCAGCGGCAGCTGCAGCAGTTCGTCCAGCAGTACTGGCGCAATCGGGCTGAACGACCTCGTCGCCATTTGGGGCTCCGGATTGGAAAGAGACGAGGGACTGGGCGAGTCGCCGTCGTTTGAATCGCAGCCGACTTCGACATCGTCCATCTGGTCGTTCCCGAGCGTCACGCTACCCTCGAGGCCGTCACCACCGGCGACGGCGAGTCCAGCGTCGCCCACGGACTCGCTCCTGGGCGGCGCACGGCGCGAGTGCGTCGTATGCGGCGACAAAGAAGTTACCGCGGCATTGGTACCCTGCGGACACAATCACTTTTGCATGGACTGCGGCAACCGGGTCTGCGACAGCCAGGATCCAAGCTGCCCGGTCTGCTCCAGACGCGTTCTGCAGGTGCTCCGTATTTTCTCCTAAGAGGGACCCCGTCGAGCCGCCGCCCGTCAGTCTCCCGTAATATGACACCGCTGGTGCACGCAGCGGCTACATCAGCAACTTATCTTCTACCGCTCCTCGAGCACCACGGTCGGCTAATAACTGGCTCCAGCACGAGCGACGACAAGAGTGGATCACAACGTGTTGGCGACTACTACTACTACTACTACTACTACGGCGATGTCTGCGCGACGATTCTCTCGGCGTCTTCGGGATCGACCTCTCTCGTCTTTGCTGTCGTCATCGTCGTCGTCGTCGTCGTCATCATCTTTGTCATCGTTTTACCATGCTGGTGTGACGCCGTCGTCGTCAGGGGACCGAACGCGCACAATGTCTCAATTCCACGGCTGCCAATAATCTCTTTTACGCGACGGGAATTCGCCTCGACGAATTGCTCATTTCGGGTCGATCGTCGTCGAGTCTGTCGAATTCCCGCTGACCGGATACAACGAAGCCAGCTTTTAAGTTCTACGACATATATATTTAAAGAAAGAAAGAGAGAGAGAGAGAGACAGAGAGAGAGACAGAGACAGGGATGAATACACACACCCACCGTATCATCGATCCCCCACCTACACCCCTCCTGTATTCCACTCGCCTGTTCCCCGTCTCTTGACGTTTGCATAGATTGGGCTCGCGGCTCGTCGAGTACTCTAATAAGCCTCGAGGTATGAGAGACGGTACGAGGGTACAAATACTATCATCGTACCGTCCGGACTGACGTGTGAGAAAGAGCCTCTCTATCGCCCGCAAAAGATCGACTGCTGCGATATTCTGCGACTGATATTATTAGTAGCGAGACTGATGGTTACCGAGACGCTACTTTCTGTTTTCTTTTCATCGCGGAGGCTACGGTCCGAACATGGGTCGATCGAGTCGCGGACCGACCGGCCTCATCGCCGACCTCTTGACGCTTAACACCGCCAGTGGTTTGCTGTTTTTAAAAACTCTGCTCGTGTTCCTGTAATCTCTTTGAGTCGAACTTTGCTGGGAATGGAGACTGCTTGCTTAGCATGATGGATCTTAGAGCTTTCTCAATTTCCTTTTTTTTTTTTTTTTTTTTTTTATTTTTTTTAATAACTGTGACTGAATAATGAATCACATTCAAATCATATCCAAAGAACTTTTGATTTTTTGATTGCTTTTAAGCTTATACATACATACGTATGTATATATTTATATATGTGTATATATATTAAATATTTTATATATATTATATTATATTATATATATGTGTATATATATATATATATATATATATGTATATAAAATATTTGATGAAAGCATGCTTATACACTCGTATCTTCAACTGTTAATTATTCTAATCGATGATAAATTGAAAAAGATACGTATATTTAACATTTTATTTGTCTAACCTGCGATGTTTGATTTTGTGCCAAAAAGGCTAGACAAAAAGCATACTATCTCGATAATTTCACGATAATTGCGCACTGGGCAACCTTCCTTAGATTCTCTTATTCACGTATTTTCTTTTCATTCTTTCCGAAGAAAGGAAGCACACGATAGTCCTTGATCTCAGCGTTCGCTCGAAACGCGCGTAGAAAGCATTAAGTTCTTATCATCGATCCGAAAAGGGGTTTTCCATTGCCGAGTGTACAATTACGAACTCGACGAACCTGCGAGCTGTGGTCGCGAGTGCGACAGTGAAGATTACCGAGAATTACCCACATGTACACAAATCATAAGACACATACACACACACACACACACACACATACGTACGTACACTCTGTGGATACACTCTGATAAATGATCTCGCACTGACATCCTACACGTGAAAAAGAGAAGGAAAAGAAGAGAGGGTCACGGGCCCCTCGATTCGCCATGAAATCACGTAGCGAATATATAGCGGACGGCGCGTTCGTTCCACCCGGCTTCCCCTCGCTCTATAGAGTATTATCTTAAAATATCTTTATATAAATAAAGTAATTATTGAATTAATAATAGCTCTAATAATATATACATTTATATATTTATATATTTATATTATGTTTGTATGAATATGAATATAAATATATACAATATATATATACTATATAGTCGGGAAATCTGACAGCGCGAAAGTGAACGAGAATATGAAAGAATGTAAATGTGAATGAAAGAGATGACGAA